>NC_142363.1:23629296-23981796 GCF_059441175.1 Urocampus carinirostris | reverse complement strand
AGTTTGCCCACCTCTGGTGTACTTAATAAAGTGTCCATTTGTGAGCTGCATTAATTAGTTTCTTACCCTGTGGGGTTGGGGGGGGTTGATGAGAGGGGGGTGGGGCGTGGGTGTTCTTGGGGGATTCATAATTTTGATTAAAATTACCGCCGCTTGCACATGATCTTGCTACTCCGTGGGAGCTCTCACATATCATTAGTAAGTATAGATTGTTTTTTTTTACTTCAAATGGAAAAAAATTAAAAACAATTTCTTTACCTGAATTATTTCCCACCCAGGTTTCTGATTTTAGGCCCTAATATCACAAATAAACAGACGTTTGTATATGAGACTGTAAAATGTGTTTCAAAATAAGTATTAGTGCAAAAAAAAGGTCATTGTGATTTTCAATTGATGTTTTAGTGGTTGATTGAGCCTTTTTCGGGGTTCGCACAGGTGCTTAAAATCATTTAAAATGCTTGAAATGCAATGTTGTTGTTTTGAAAAGTGCAGTCTGACTTGGTAAACCATACATTAAATCAAGAAAAATACAAAATGTCTGGCTTTCTAACAAGTTTAGCCATTTCAAACACCATCATCCAATACTGGTGGTATCAGATATCTTACACCATGCCCAAAGAGGTATGTCCTGGTCAAATGGCAAATTAATTGTAGACTACATGTAAAAAATAAATAAATATTAATACTTCACATATTCATCCTCTCACGGATTCTTTTTGGAATTTTACCTCAAGTATATCTTATTATTTGTGTAATTCTCCCGAAATCTAAATTAAAACAAACACAAAAAACTTCCATCTTCCAATTAGAGATTTTGCTATTTTTGTAGTGCTTGTGTAGAATGCTTGTAGCATTACTACTATAGAGCAAACAAGCCCATCACAAAAAAATACTACCACATTTGGCTTTCTAACAGGTTTAGCAATTTCAAACACCATCATCCAATACTGGTGGTATCAGATATCTGATACCATGTCCAAATGGGTATGTTCTGGTCAAACTCCAAATTAATTTTATACCAGATGTAAAAAATAAATAAACGTTAATACTTCACATATTCATCCTCTCACAGATTCTTTTTGGAATTTTACCTCGAGTAGAGATTTCGCTACTTTTGTAGTGCTTGTGTAGAATGCTTGTAGCATTACTAATGTAGAGCATCACAAAAAATACTACCACATTCCTTTTTTTATCACCATGTCATTTGTTTTTCTTTCTTTTCCACGAAATAAAACTGAACAGTTACAGTTGCCCAGTTCAAACAACTCAGAACTTTGGAATGGATGGCGCGACTGCGCCCCCTTTTGAGCAGTTCCCAGGCATACCAATTCGCCATGTACCATAATGAATCTGATAACATGAAGTTTTGAGTGTAATTGAAATATCCAATAATAATTGATAAAATAATGTTCTCACGGTACATAAACATGTCGATTGGAGGGACATTCTTAAGTAAAGAACATTACTTAAACTTCTTTGGCTTTCTAACAGGTTTAGCAATTTCAAACACCATCATCCAATACTGGTGGTATCAGATATCCAATACCACGCCCAAAGAGGTATGTTCTGGTCAAACTGCAAATTAATTGTATACCACCTAGGGACAATTTGGACCAGCCAATTAACCTGACTCACATGTCTTTGGAATTTGGGAGGAAACCAGAGTGCCTGGAGGAAACCCACTTAAGCGCCAGGGAGAACATGCAAACTCCGCACAGGAAGACTGCAGCTGAATTTGAACCTGTGACCTCAAAATTGTGCTGCGTACGCAATAACCACCCAGTCGCAGCGCCACCCCGTGGTTAAGAACTGGTAATACAACCTCATAGAACACCACACAGCTTGAGAAGAGCAGGATGATGATAACAAGTATTATTGTAATAATATAGTCATTCACATTTAACCAATTAAGTACAACACAAGAAATAGAAATGATATACTGTATCACAATATTATATTACAAAAGGGTTCGATATTTGAATGAATGAATGAATAAATGAATGAATGAATGAATGAATGAATGAATGAGTAAATATGATACAATTATATTTAAAACTAATAAAGTAAGTAAATATTAGTAAATGTTTTCGCCAATAATCAAACATTGATGGCAAAGCATACCAAAATATTTTGGTTATGGGGTACTTTGACAGATAAAATATTTTATAAAATAAGAAAAATAAAAAGGTTGTACTCAATTTTTGCACTTAATTTGCCGTTTGTCCCCATCCCAAAAATATTTACCAGAAAACAGCCACATAAACCATTATAGAAACCCCTCTCAATTTATGAATTTCTTGATTTATGCCTGTCACGGTTGCTATGGGGCCCAATTGGCCTAGCCCGTGTGGCGCCAGCTTCGGCTGGTTGACAGACTGGTTTACCTTCTATTTGAGCTCAGTGCTTTCACTCACCCTTTGTCAGGCCGTCAACGAACCTCCGCCCCGCAAGACGTGGGTTTTGACTGTTTCCTGTCCGGTATTGTTCCTGTGTATTTTTGTCCTGTTCATTATTATCTCCAGTTTTCGGTCCCGTCTATTTTGTCCTGTTTAATTTTGATATCCTGTTCGATGTCAATCCTGTCTGTCCCGTCCTGTCCGGTATCAACCCCATCCGTCCGATATCTGCTCGGGCAATTGGTATCGATCTCGTCGGCCTCTGGCTTCCTGTCATTCCACGCCAGACTGCTACCTAATGTGCATGACTCCCCATTTCCCGGCTTGTGTGAGAAACGTCACGCATTTGGGTTCTCCTCCTGTTCCGGTTCATGACAATGCCCCCCCCTGCCACCATATTCATTTTTCAACATTAACATTTCTACACACAAGTTATCTTAAATCTCTCCTTCTCTTTCTCTCTCTTCCTCTCTCTTTTTTTTCTCTCTGTCCTTTTTCTCATTGGTTATTTCCTTTTTTTTCCTCGCACTTTTTCCCTGTCATTCTCACTCCCTTTCTTTTTCTGTCTGTTTCTCGTGCTCACTCTTTTTCTCTCTCTTTCTCTCTTAGTTTTTTTCTCTCTCATTCCTCTGATTTTTCTTCTCTTTTCTTTTTTTCTCTATTTTTATTTATGTATCTTTCTTTTTCTGTCTCTTTCTCTCTCCTACCCCCTCTTTATATTGTGCTTTCTCTATTTTTCTCACTCTTTCTCCCTTTTTATGTCTCTCTTACTTTCTCCCTCTTACTCTGTCTAACTTCTTCTTTTCATCTCTCTCTTTAGTGCTCTCTCTTTATTTCTTCTTTCTTTAAAACCTAAGATTTCGGCCCCCAAGATAATTTTTATTCAATCGTGTGGCCCCCAAGTTAAAATGAGTTTGACACCCCCGTTTTAAAGGAATAGAGGGCTCTAAATCACAATTACCGACACAGTCTTGCTATTATTAAGGTATAAACTGGACTTGGGCGTCTCTTAGTGGTAAAAACTGGTAATACAACCTCATAAGAGCACCTTCAACTATTGACGTTTATGATTTATGACCCCACTTCAGAAAAGGTCCTCCAAAGAAAGAGAGAGATAAAAAGAGAGAGAACAAAGGAGACAGAGTAAGAGAGATCGAGTATGAGAGACAGAGAGAAGGAGGGTTGTGTAGGGTTACTTTAACTGGATTACTTTCGATTACTTTTGGATTACTCCAATACCAAATATGCTAATAAAAGACAAAAGAAACTAAATATGAATACAATGATGACTCACAACACGTGGTAAGCGTTCTCTCCTGGCTTTGATCTCTTTGATCTCCGGCAAAACGAACATAAAATGCGACAGAAACAAAATGAAAATAAATCTAAAGAGCTTGCCAACATCATTTTTGCCGTTCCATGTATTCCGTTACTCCCCAAGCCTGCACAGTTAGTAATTTTACATACATTTTGTGTACCCCTTTTTTGAGCTCTGCCCCGCCCCCCCGAATATAAGTGAGATAGTATGCACCTTTCGTATGTATAGAAATGTTTATTTCAAAACATGGAATGATCCATAGCATAAAATCTCCATGAATGTGGTTACATTTGTCTATAATTTGATGAGTGAAAAGTAGTTTTTGTTCTTTAGCACGGCGCTCGAATGCAAAATGGTCAGTTATGAGCGGCACTGTTTTTGTTGAAAAGCCTTTGAGCAAAAACTTCGGAAAAACCGCAGTCATATTGCACACAATTGACTGGAGATGGGAAAAAAGAGGAATTCACAATGGCCGACAATATCTCAGTCTTGTATCCCGTTTTAAAAATAGATTTCTTGACAATTACTCTCATTCACTCAGAAAGGCGTCCATAGCTGCGGGAAAGGGAGCGATAGCGCTCTCTACTGGATAAGAGCAGAACTGAAATGCAATTCTGTACTTGAGTTAACTGCACTGCTATTCTGTATAGAATCAAATAAAAATACAAAATTCTCTGAAAAAATAAATACTATTCAGATGTATATGGCCAAACTGTAACACATTCCATATTATACTACATATATATTTTCTTAGAAATATGAATACATTAATGATGAATAATACAAATATAATACTTTTTTATCCCATTGATTTGAAAGTGTAATTATGCATTACTCATCCAAATATTTCTATCTTGTTAAAAATTCGTTATACTAAAATAAAATATGTTATTTATTTTTTTTTCCTTTAAGGGCCCACATAAACATATTTACCACGCAAATAAGATGCTTTTTGATAACATTTACAAAATAATACATCGACCTCTTAGAATAAAATAAATACATTCATTTTAAAAATATCTCTTAAAAATGAATAAATAATGATAGGAGAATAAAATATTTAAAAAAACAACCTTAATAATGAGGGAGGAAAATAATATAAATTTTAGTTTTGAATGCGCAATAAGTAAATTTAATCAAAACCAATTGATTGAACACAAACATGAAGCACAAAAGCGTTCCTATAAAAATGTATCTTATTTTAAAAATTAAAAAAAATAATACATTATTCAATTATTCAAATTACGGGAAGAAAAATTGAAATGCAATGCTAAATAAAATTGAAATACTTGAAAATTAAATTTCATAATATCAGATTTTTTTCCACAAAAATGTATAAAGATGGTCCTTTCTGAATCATTCTGAATCAAAATGGCTCTGTAATAAATCACAATACCTATTTTCCCGCAGCTATGAACTCATTCCCCTCAGTAGTGATCCAATCAAGCCCCGCCCCCTGCGTCTGATTGGCTAGCTCTTGTCCTCTCTAAAGTGCTGAGAACACGCGCCAGGTTGGCTTTCTGCCGGTCCAGGCTCAGAGAGTTCCGAGCCGACTGGCCGGGACCGGGCGGGCCGGGCCGACTTCGGTCCAAACTGGCAGAGGAAGATACGCGTGATTGGCTAACGCGGTTATCCATCACTGTGGGAACCGGGCGCGCTTGTAGGGCTCGCCCTCGGTCCAGACTGTTGATGGTGTTCAGTGGACCGGTTCTGCCGAGGTTAGCCAGGACGACCTGCGTAGGTTGGTTGTTGAGGGTCTGGCCCGGTCCTTCAGGCTGAGTGGCACTGGTTTTGTCCGTGCTGATGTTTTGGACCCTCAACCGGTCCCGATCCCGTTCTCGCTCCAAGCTCGTCTGAATCTCCGCCCTCCTCGCCAAAGCCTCCCTCAACTGGTTTCGGAAGATCTCGATCTTCTCCTGGAGCTCCTGAAGTTCCCCTTCCCACAAACTGGTCTGACCGCCCCTCACCGCCAGAGGGGAGAGCACCAAACCCGAAGAGGCCAGCGCAGAAACGGGACCCCCGTTGGCTTGAAGGCTCAAGTTCCCCAGGCCGGGGAGACCCAAACCGCCTAGACCCAACCCGGGTCGGCCCACCATGCCCGGGCGTCCTCGCACAGAGGCGGTGTGGGTGCGCAGACGGTAGCTGTGGAGGGTGTCAAGGTCAAAGTGGACCCGCTTTTCTTTGGGTTCGTGGGATGGAGATGAGGAACTGCCGCTGTCGGCCACCGAGCCGGATGCCGGGAGGGATTTGGGCGGAGACGGCAAGGGAGGCTGCTGGTGCTGTTTCCTGTGCAGGCTGCAGTTCTCTGAGATGCAGGAGGAGGCGCTAGAGGAACACAAAAGGAACCGACATTTTTATGCAGAAAATGTCTAACAAAGGGGTGTCCAACTCATTTTAGCTCAGGGGCAAAATAGTAGAAAAACATTCTCATGGGGGCCGGAATTAATGGCAATAAAGTACGCCTTGACTGGAGGGCTGGGCTCTTTTTGGAGGCTCACAATTAAATTATGATTCAGGGATGTAAGATTTGAGTATAAAATTATATTTGAGTTTTTTTTTTTAACTCATTATTATTTCCCTTAATTTTGATTTGATCTTTTGGCGTGCATTTGTGAAGAAAAAGCAAAACAACAATTGAATTAATTTCCACTACAATATATTTAATAAAGGCGGCACGGCGGCACAGTGGTTAGATAGATAGATAGATAGATAGATAGATAGATAGATGGATAGTATCCTTTTGTTGTTTATCAACAGATTACAGGATGGCCTCAGGGTGCTGTGTTGTAGTTTAGCCACAGTGGAGTGGATGAAGTCACACGCTAGTCCAAAAGTTCGACGTCCCTGCAGCAGATGGAAATCTTTGTGCCCAGGGTTACACTACCTCGTGTTCACGTATATAGCGAGTCCACCTCCTCTCCGCTTCCCGCAGGCTTTTGTGTCTCTGTCTAACAGCTCTGAAGCTGAGTAGCTCAGGATAGCTCCACGTTAGCGTCCGGGATGCTACACGTGAGCCACGTTTCCGTGAAACACAGCAAACTGCACTCCCTGTACGCTTTGATGTTTTTCACCAGCACAGCCAGTTTGTCGGTCTTATTTGGTAGAGAGTTCACATTTACCATGATTATGGACGGTACCGAAGACTTATAACGCCGCTAGCCGCTTAGCCTTAGCTCCGGCTCTGCATCCACAATAGGGCCCCCTCATCACGCCGGCACGAGAATTTCTCAGGGCAAGGAGTTGATTCCTCGAATAAACGCATTTTTGTGCGTTAACACCCATAACGATAGGATAGAAAGTAATCCAAAGTGTAGTTGTCAAATGGGACGAAAAACACCGATTCGAAACACCGGTTAGCCCGTGTGCGGCACAGTTCTGAGGTCATGAGATGGAACCTCTTGTGTGGAGTTTGTATGTTCTCCCCGTGCCTGCGTGGGTTCATTTCGGGTAATCCGGTTTCCTACCACATTCCAGAACATGCATGTGAGGGTAATTGTCCCTAGGTGTGAATGAGCGAGTTGTCTTTGTGTGCCCTGCGACTGGCTGGCAACCAGTTCAGGATGTCCCCTGCCCCCTGTCCGAATGTAGCTGGGATGGGCTCCAGCACCCCCGCGACCCTACTAAGGATAAGCGGTCTAGATGATGGATGGATGGATGGATGGATGGATGTTTCCCTTACTTCTGTTCAAGGCCCGTCAGCTCCTTGCCTTCATCCTCATATGCCGTGTGGAGGGCTCGATGTATTTTCTGGGAAATATAAAAAAAAAAAGACATTTACAGAAAAACAACAACAAACGAAGAGAATATTAAAGCCTGTCTGACCTTGCGAAGCTGACTGATTTATTGATTTATAGCGGCCTGGTGAGCCACGCCCACGAGCAATGACAAAATCTCCAAATCTTTAACGCATCCATTTGTTGAAAATACGTGCTTCCCATTTTGCTCACTGCTGGTCCAAATATTGAGAGCAAGTTTTTTTTTTTGAATGGGCCACTGGAATTCACAATGGCTTCTTCAAAATGGATCCCTGAATAATGCAAGAGTGAGGCTATTGTTCTTTAAATTTGGATTAAATATTTTTAAAGAAGAAAAATTCATTTAGAAATGAAATTATTTGTGAATGAGTTCATATGACAGAGGGTGGCACGGTGGGTGAGCGGCTAGAGCGGGTGTGGCACCGTTCTGAGGTCATGGGATCAAATCCAGCTGCCAGCCTTCCTGTGCGGAGTTTGCATGTTTACCCCGTGCCTGCGTAGGTTTCCTCCAGGCACTCCGGTTTCCTCCCACATTCCAAAAACATGCATTTCAGGTTAATTGGCCGGTTCAAATTGGCGCACTGTTTTAAAGGGCGCACTCTCCTTGGTTCAAATACATTTTTGGCAGCTCATATTTGCGCACTGGCATATTAGATGCAAGTCTCACGCAACTGCCTTTATCACCAAAACAAGTGTGCGTATTAAAAAAACAAAACAAAACAGAAAAACACCGGGAACAAAACTGAGTTTGATTTTGGTTTAATCAAGTCTTTATCACGCGCAAGAATAAAACAAAATTGTAAAAAAAAAAGTAAGAAAAAAAATATAAGACCAGTTTGGTAATGACATTTTTTAAACAAAGTCTTCAAACTCAGATAGTGGATGATAGTGTTGGACAGATAGTGAAAAGTGTCACTTGGAGGCATGCTTTCACAGTCAGTTTCAGACTGTCAGTGAAAGTTTTGGATTGATAATGTCATGATTTGTAAATTTCCCTCACCCGCGCTGACTCTTTCAGCCCCAGCTGCCACTCGTTCCCTATTTAGTCATCCTCCTATCTGTGAACGAGTTCATATGACAGAACATACAGGAGAACGGAGCTTGGATCGGGGATTGATACAGGAAACACAATCAGGTTACAGGTAGCCGGCTTATTCAGTGATGCGGCCAATTTATGTAATTTTTCTAACGCCCGCTAGCGGCGCTCGAATGTTGCTACCATTAACTGCCCTGTCAAAGATATATTATTATTATTAAAGCTTTGAAAACTCTCTCGGTGTACCGTCTTTCTTTGTAAATACGTGTAACCCATGTGTAATATGTATTTGCAACTGTACATTTTTGTAATGTATTTATTTGTATTTATTTTAGACATTTATTCTGATATGATTTGCACGGTTGAACGAAAAATGAGTGGCGGAACAAACGTGGGGTGCCGAGTTTGAGTGGGGACCGCTAAAGGTGAGGGACAGACAAGAAAAGAAGAGGGGGTAAAAAGTTGGTTAAAGAAAAAGGAGTTGCGTGAATAAATGTGTTCATCTGATATGTTTTTCCCACCCTTACCTTTGGAAATATACACTTTTTTCCTTGGATTACTTTCAACTGGACCCGGACTCTGCAGGTCTGCATTAAACCTTAAGTACCGGTATCATTTTCCATTCATTTTGCCGGCTGTGATTTTTGGACTGTGGACTTTAATGAAGGACATTTAGTTTCAATCGCGGGACTTGAAGTCAGATTTGGGTTAATTTTGTGTTACATGTTTGAATGTGGGCGCATGCGGCTTATATACAGGTGCGGCTTGTGTATGTACAAAATCGGTCTTTCCCTTAAAATGTGGTGGGTGCGGCTTATAATCAGGTGCGCTCTATAGTCCCCTTAAAATGTGGTGAGAGCGGCTTATAATCAGGTGCGCTCTATATATATATTTATATTTGTCTTCAAATGTGTGTCTTGGGCACCCATCCTTCTCCAAATTTGAAAATAGGCTCAACAACCTGAGACCGATCGTTTGATCGTCCCCGAGATGAGTGGAGAAACAAAATTATGAATTATGAAGAGCCATTATTCTTGTCACACAGTGACGGCTCATAGAGCCCGCTTTACATTTTAATCAAATTATCCCGACAGTCAATTCAAGCTTAAACGCGAAGCAGCTTAAGACTTTTCCCTCCAACGATGCATACGAGCACAAGAAAACGCAACGGGTGGGTTTGACCTGAGACGTAAGACGTGACGCTTTGGTATAAGAGCAGATTATGGGATGGATGCTGCAGAGCACCTTAAGGGGTTGCCCTTTTTTTTTAAAAACCAAGCCTTGATGTTCTTGCCACTGACACATTTCTAATAATAACTCAAAGCCACTGCCAAGAGCTTCTCATTTAACGGCAGGGCATGCGTGACTTTTACGCCGTCCGTTTTGTTGACTTTTTGTTGATGTCTCAGAGCAAAACTGCGCATCAGTTTTCTCAATAAAACATTGAAAGCTAGGACTTTAGAAAATGAAATAGCACTATGTGAGGTTGCCCGAGACTGTAAATATTTTAGAAACAAGGGCAACAACAGATATAGTATAAATGATGTAAACAAGGGCGACAGGGCGTGTGAGTGGTTAGCACGTCAGAGGCACAGTTCTGAGGTCATGGGATCAAACCTTCCTGTGCGGAGTTAGCATGTTCTCCCCATGCGTGCGTGGGTTTCCTCCGGCCACTCCGGTTTCCTCCCACATTCCAAAAACATGCATGTCAGGTTAACTAGCCAGTCCAAATTGTCCCTAGGTGTGAATGAGCGAGCTAATTGTCTGTCCCTCTGTGCCCTTTGACTGGCTGGCAACCAGTTCAGGGTGTCCCCTGCCCACTGCCCGAAGACAGCTGGAATGGGCTCCAGCACCCCCGTGACCCTACTGAGGATAAGCAGTGCAGATAATGGATGCTGTAAACAAGCTAAGAGCTGAGCTGCCAAATATTGAGAATCATATATCGCAATGGATAAATAACATTTCCAAATTTTTGATATTTTTTTCTATTAAGAGCACCGTTTTAGGTCGAAAGTAGTTCTTAGACTAAAAGAAACTGCACAGCAGACCGTCTGTTACTGCAGGGGTGCAGCAGATGGCGCCGATGGAGCATAAATAAACAAGAAACAATCAGCATTGTCAATACAAATAGGAGATATGTTAGGAGTTTTATTCTAATCATTAGGTGGTATCAATCAATCAATCAATCAATCAAAACAATTTATTTGTCTCCAAGGGGCACATACATACAATAATCTAATGTTCGACCGTAAAGTGCTAAAGTGCTGAAATCCATACAATAAATAAGACTGAATAAAATGTTTAAAAGCAGGTAGGCACCTATATAAATGCAGACCATTTATCATTTACCATTTAAAAGTGAATCAAATGTGTAAAAAGTACCAATATAAATGATTCAGAGCACTGTTGTGAATGATGCAGGGGGCAGAACACTACTGAACACTAGGGGGCGGGGGGCTGCAATTGCTGGTGCCGAACAGCCCTGGGGATGAAGCCAGTCTTCCTCCTTTGAGTCCTGCTGCCGGGGTGGCAAAGTCTGCGTCTTGACGGCAGCCAGACAAGCTCCGGGAACAGGATGTGTGTAGGGTAGGATTTGGTGGTTTGTTGCTCACACAGGGTTGAGAGACCTCTTAGAGGCTGGCATATTATTTTGGAGCAGACTTTTACAGTGTTCAACAAGCGGTTTCTATTCAGTAAACTTAAGGAGTGGAACCAGGAAATGAAGGAGAAGGTGATCACACTCTCAAGGAAGGAGTAGTAGAAGGTGTTGAGGATGTTACTACTGACCCCAAAATATTTGAGTTTCCTGAACAGATACAGTCTTTGTTGGCATTTCTTGAAGATCTCTTCAACATTTGAAGAGAACTTCAGCACGCTGTCAAATGTAGTGCCCAGGTATTTGTACATAAAATAAAGGGAGACCGGTCTGCATGACTCTATGCAAAACTGTGCTCCAGGTGAGGCTTGAACTCACAACCTCGGCATTGCTCAGCTGAATACTGTCATATAAGTACCGCGCGCTAACCGATTGCGCCACTGGAGCTCTGCAATATCATAAATCCAATGTTTAATGAGCATAGATAAAATAGGAACTTCTGAGCAACATACGGGGTCTGTAGTTTGACACCCTGACTGTAAACTGTGGTGGGAAATATTCTCTCTAAATACTGGACCGAACCGTTCTAAATACTGGTGCTACTTCACTACAGATGAGATTTGAGAGTACAATTTTATCTCCTGGTCCTATGAACTCATGGAAAAAGCCATATATGGCTCCGTGAGCCGTAGGTACCCGACCCCTGCTCTAGGGCATAGATGTCAAAATCTGGCCTGCACATAATTATATATGCAATGTATCTATATTTGGCCCCTAAGGCAATTTCAAATTAGTATTAGAGCTGACCAGCTTTCAAAATTTATCTCAGAAGTCTGCAAACCAAAAGAAGGCTTACAATTTTTAGTTATTATGCCATACATGCTTTTTTAATTCTGACTATGACTACTATTGTCATTATTAGACTTATTAGCTACTTGATTCTGCCCACATTGGTAAGGACATTTGCAAGACACAGGACAAATCTCCAATTCGAGACCGGGCGGAAGCACATGTTGGCACATTACCCAGTTTGAATTCAGAAAACACATTTGGTACTCTAATTGTTTTAGAAGATTGTAACGCAATATAATGACAATAAAAGGGAAATGTAAAATAGCTTTTATTGTTTGATAATAAAACCCTCTGGAGCTCATTGTTGATCAATTCATGTTAATCATTTACAGGGTTTGATAAGGTTACTTTAACTTGATTACTTTCAATTACTTTTGGATTACTCCAATACCCAATATGCCAATAAAAGACAAAAGAGACTAAATATAAATAAAATGATGACTCACAACACGTCTTAGATCTCTTTGATCTCCGGCAAAACTAACATAAAATGCGACAGAAACAAAATGAAAATAAATCCAAACAGCTTGCCAACATCATTTTTGCCGTTCCATGTGTTCCGTTACTCCCCAAGCCTGCACAAAATTTAGCCATTTTATTCATATTTGGTTTCTTTTGTCTTTTATTAGCATAATTGGTATTGGAGTAATCCAAAAGTAATTGAAAGTAATCAAGTTAAAGTAACCCTACCCAACCCTGATTCTAACCTAGTTACAAGCCTAGATGCAGATCAAGACAACATTTACACTCCTTAAATGTAATGAATGAAAGAAGAGTGCAACCCTGATCATTTATAAGGACAATTTCCCCTGCACTTGCAGGTTCCTGACAGTAGATGGGGCATGTTCCTTTGAAAAATAACTGCAGAAGCTAAAGTACCTACACTAAAACGTGTGTTTTTGTGTTTGCACTCACCTGGCTAGTGTGAAGCCAATACTGCATGCTGTGTCTGCGGCGGAGTCTGGGGATGACCAAGTGGTAGAAGGTGTGCTCCCCAGCCAAGGTCAGCAAAGCTCCGCCTACTCCCATGCACAGGAGCACAAACAAACCCGAAAAGTGCTGGATGCCCATCTGGAGCGTCTGCAGAGAGCAACGTTGGAATGTGAGAAGGAAACAAATGTGGAAATGAGCAGAAATGTCAGCTGAACAATGGAGGCAGCCAGCAGGGAGTCTTTCAAAAAAGAAAGAATGGAAACGTTTAAATGCAGGGAATAATCCCATCGGAAATGTTGGATTTCTGGAGAAATCCGAATGAACCGTCTACATCCCTAGAGAAAAATTAGTAACCCCATATAGATGGTGTTCCGATTTCAAGGGTGAAGCGGGAGCGACGTCGCTACAGAAATTTTCACATTTTATTTTGACATAATTAATTCATGTTTTTTCCAATGTCAGTCACCGAAAGAACTGTGCTTGTTCTATCCAAAAGTGATCTACATTGCTGTGTATCAAGTATTTTTAAGATGTGTTCTGACGTGGCTAGCCAAAAGTACACTATATACGGATGGATTCAACTGTGACTTCCACTCCTTATAGATAGACACACCTGTGGTATTTTTACCATGCAGGCAGAAGTACGTCCAGAAAAATTAATCAGTATAGATAGATAGATAGAAAGATAGATAGATAGATGGATAGATAGAAAGGTACTTTATTCGTCCCATTCATATAATTGGATAACAGAAGTCAAATTAGAAAATTCAGGGATTTTTTTCTAACATAGGTAAACATACAGCATGGTAAGCGTTAAGTATTACATTTTGTAGCTTAAATTGTTTGGTTGTTGTCTGTTAACTGTGAAAAATAAATAAAATAAAGCTAAATTAAAACATTTGATCCCCAAGTTCCGTGGCGAGCGATGGCGGTGTCGGGAAGGAAAAAAAATGGGTCAGTAGCCGGGATAGAAGAGCAATAACGTGATCGGGATCCGAAACAAGTCGAAAGCCAGGAGAAGAGAGTAGACGTGGTCGAGAACAAAAATGGATCGTTATTTGGGACGGCAGAACAGACGTGGTCGAGATCAAAACAGGTTGGAATTCGGGACGGGAAAGCAGACGTGGTCGCGATCAAAACAGGTTGGAATTCGGGACGGCAGAGCAGACGTGGTCTAGATCAAAACAGATTGGAACGGAAGACAAACAGGAGCAAAAAAACAGGCTAAAAAAAGGCTTGCCATGTAAAAACAAAGACGGACAGGACCGAGTTTAAATACTGACAGGGAGCCAATCTTTCAACAAGCTGCAGCTGGCGCCACACGGGTGGGGCCAATTGGGCGCCATGGCAACCGTGACAGTTTTTGCAATGTGCACAAGCAATTATTCCAATATTCTCCCGAGTATCTTAGTTGATTTCTGTTCTAAAAAAAGATCAGATTTTACCTGTATTTTAAGATAAATTCCCTTCTAAAACAACATTCATTTATTGTACAGTATTTTGATTTCCCTCACATATTGAGATTATATGATAATCACTTTAAAATTATTCTAATATGAATTATTATATTTACATTTGTTTAGAGCCTCAAGTAGTCCCTTGAATGTTCTTAACTGTCCCCAGACGGAAGAGTTTCCCATTTAACACCCACTACCTTGGGAGATCCAATGTAAAACATTCAAAGGTATCATATTCCAAAACCCTGCATCCTTAAGAGTCATATAAAATGTTTACCAGTTAACACAAGACAAAATGCTGCTGAACTCCTTGACCCAGTAGTTGTGTTTGTTGTTCAGGCATTTTTGTGTGTCCTCATGTGCATCTGTGTAATTGTGTGTGACAGTTGGCTCGCAGGCGGCGTCCCACAGGGAGTATTATTTCTAGAAGTGTCGCCTTTAAACGCAATACACGAAGACGGCCGGCTGGAGTCCAGAACCCCACCCGCGGAGCGCCGTCACTCACCTCGGTCACGGCGAAGACGCGTTTCCCGCAGGGCACCACCTTGTACCACTTGTCGTGCAGCATGTCCATGAAGCCGTCCGACTTGTAGCGGCTCACAAACTCGGACACGTTGCGGGTTAGGGGGGAACCTTGGGGTAGGCCGATGCCGTAACCTGGAAGAGACAGACCTTAGATGAGGACTTTGGTGAATGACGTGAAAGTCCTTGTCGTTTTCTTGACGCTTGAGTGATAATCATAGTCTTTATATGTCTTTAATAAATTATTATTATTTATATTTAAATGTTTCAAGATGGCGGTGCGCGTGAGTGCAGCGGCTTCACGGGCTCCAGTTCGTCTTTTGTTTTTCAGTGTTCTTTTATCCCTCATATTTTCCCTTCGACTCCTTTCGCAACTACAATAACATCCACAACATCCCGAGGGATATACAGAGACCACCGGATCTCCCTGGGTGATCTGCCTGCCGACAACGACGGAGCAAAAGAAAAAGGCTGCCAGTCGGGCCTGGGCTAAGAAGGCGACCACACAGACCAGCGCTCCCAAGCATGTTCCTAACCAATGCCAGATCCATCGTCCACAAAATGAGTGAATTTGAGCTGCGGATCGCCACCAACAACTTCGTCTGAAATTGGAGTATTTTTGTCATCACGGGGTCTTGGCTTCCTCGACGCCGCAGTCCAACTAGCAGGACGCACGCTTCACCGGCACGAACGAACCGGAGACTCCGGTAAAAACGGGTGGGGGACTATGCGCTACAATAACAGCCGAATCATCGACACACACTGCTCACTCGATATAGAGTTTCTAGCAGTATCGTGTAGACTCTTCTATCTACCGAGGGAGCAAACTGTGGTCATTGTGCTTGCTGTTTACGTTCCACCGGATGCTAACGTTCCACCGGATACTAACGTTAGAATAGCGCTAAATCTCCTGCCCGCTGCTATCAATAAACAGCAGCTTGCACACCCTGACGGAGCTTTTATCGTCGCCGGCGACTTTATTCGGGCATGTTTAAGGACTGTACTTTGCAAATCCATTCAATACGTGGACTGAGCAATTAGGGAAAAAAACACTCGACCGTGAGTACAGTAAGATCAAACTTCTAGTTGGATCCGCCATCTCTGTCTGTCCCTCACCCCCTCATACACCCCACCTCCAGAGGAAAACAAAGCCTATACAACAAGGACAGTACAAACATCTTCTTTGTTCCTTTATCTCTTTGTCTTCCTTATCCTCACTCTAAAATGTGGACCTGGAGTGCCAAGTCAAATTTCGTTGTCACAATACATCCCATGTTGTAACACACGCGTGGAGTTTTCAGGGTTGTAGTACACGTGGTTCAACATGGCCGATTTACAGATGAAGATTCTCCGAAAGAAAATCCAAAAAAGAAACAAAAAAGACAAAGAACGAAAGCGACTAAAAAGGTATATTCTATTCTATATCGAACTTGGCTGTCTCAAACCTCTTTGCGGTTTCATTCATTTATGGCGCTTTTCCATTACATGGTACCTGCTCAACTCAACTTTTTAGAATTTCGTTTATGACAAAGAACCTGGTTCCTGGTACCAGCTTTTTTGGTATTGCCTCTGTCGAGGTTCTAAAACACAGAGCGGTACTACAACGTGACGACTGTCACTTCTGACATCTAATTGGTCAGAAAGGCTCATCATCACTAGGAACAATAACAAGCTCCTGGCTTCTCGCTTAACAAAATTATAATTTGTATTACCGGAGTTAAAGAAGAGAAACCTCCAAAAACATGCAGGAAATACAGCTATCGAGAACTGTGTTGCCCACCCCTGGTCTAAACCACTCACATTGATGTACACTCAGAGTAATTAATTTAGCACAAACTTGGTCCCAACTGAATTATTCCAGACTATGTTTCGAACCAGGCAGCATGGCGGCGCAGTGGTTAGCGTGTGTGCGGCATAGTTCTAAGGTCTAAGGTCTTGGTCCTGTGCGGAGTTTGTATGTTCTCCCCGTGCTTGCGTGGGTTTCCTCCGGGCACTCCGGTTTCCTCCCACATTCCAAAGACATGCATTTCAGGTGGTCCAAATTGTCCCTAGGTGTGAATGAGCGAGCGAGTTGTCTGTCCCTGGGTGTCCTGCGATTGGCTGGCAACCAGTTCAGGATGTCCCCTGCCCACTGCCCGATGATTGCTGGGATGGGCTCCAGCACCCCGGCGACCCTACTGAGGATAAGCGGTGCAGCTAATGAGATGAGATGAGATGTTTCAAACCTTCAAATCTTTCGTTAGACTTTTCAAAATCTTGGATTAGATTTCATTCAGCAAAACTAGTTATCATTATTAACTCAGCCCAACTTGATTCCAGTTTTCTATCGTATTTGTCCGGGACAGTTTCAGTTGTATGGTGCTGTGGAATGCTCTTCCCCTGAGATCCGATCTGCAACCTCAGTGGAAATGTTTAAATCTAAGCTTAAAACTCACTTCTACTCTATAGCATATAAATAACCTACTCTTTTCGTGGGCTCCAGAGCAGGGGAATGTATGATAATATTCTGAAAAATAGTCTGTGTAATATAGTGTAATGATCTGTGAAGCCCTTTGAGACTCTTCGTGATTTAGGGCTATACAAATAAAAATGACTTGACTTGACTAATATTGACAGACATTGTTCATATCTTAAGTCTTGGTGTTGTCTTTGTCTCTTTTAAATACTCAAAGTTTTAGGCCAAAACATTTCCAAGTTTTGGACTGGACTTGGTCCTGCCATGTCAGGGTCTTTAGTCTGTTTCAAACACTCATATTCTTTGACCAGAAGTCCTTTAAGTCCTTTACTGGACAGGCCCTTGCCATGATATATTCATCAGTCTGTTTCACTCAACACTCAAAGTCTTTGACCAGAACACATAACTGGACTTGGGCCTGCTATGTCACAATTTTCAAACACTAAGTCATTCACAGGACTTGGTACTGGCATCTCCAAGTCTTGAGTCTGTTTTAAACACTCCAGGTCTTGGATCTTGACACCTTTGGGTATTTTACTGGATTTGGTCCTGCCATGCCACGATCTTTAGTTGGTTTTAAACAGTCAAATATTTTCCTTCAAGTTCTTCAATGGACTTATTCTTGTTCTTGACAGTCTTTAGTCCATTTGAAGCATCCGAAGTCTGGACTTGATCTTGCCATATCAGTATTTAGTCAGTATTAAACATGAAAACTTTTAGACAAGTCCCTTACGTTCTTGACTTGAATTGTTCTTGCCATGTCACAATATTTGATCGGTTTCAAAGACTCAATTTTTCAGACCAGAGCACATTTACTCTAAGTCTTTGACTGGACATGATCCTGTCATGTCACAGTTATTACTCTGTTTCAAACACTAAAAGTCTTGGATCAGGAATCATAGAAGGCTGAACTCGGTCCTGCTTTTATATTGACCTTGGAGAACATTACTATATTGAATTGTAGTTATGCATACTGATCACCGCTTTGCTAAAGGCAAATCATATAAGACCCAAGACTTTTGCATTATACAGTAAGGAAGAATTATTCAGCCTTGGTAGAGGTCAATTGTGCATGCATGGCTAGAGAGGCACATTGGTCCTCTCCTCACTGTGTGTGACAGCGAGGTAGTCATGTCGAAAGCAGCCGAGGCCTGCTGTGTTCGTTCCTGAGGAACAAAACCAGTCAGTGGGTCGGCCTCAATTAGCTAAAGGGCAGATGCTCTCTGAAATAAGATTTATTGGCTCACAAAGCTTCAGCTAGAATCCAAATCAAGCACTTTGCAGCCAAGTGCATTGTGCACGGGCGTGTGCACGCACACACACAAACACGGTAGGTTAGTGAAACATGGTGGCCTTTTCACAAGACATGATGGGCGAATACGAGACGCTTCAAGTGCAGAGCACGGTCACCGGTTTCTTCTTTTTCACTTATCAGTGTTGTTTTCTGATAACATTCTATTCCTTTAAAATACTTCAAATTTTAATTGGGTTTTGATCCAAATCTGTTTGGTTATAGTCTAGGCTCTTTCTACAAAGTTATTTTCAATGGGTATGAACTTGTCACTTCTGTAATAGCAAATTGTTCTAAACCATGACCCCTCAGAGTTTTGGTTCTGTAAAGTTTTCTCATCAACTCAAAGTAGAAACTGTTGTGGTTTTGGACTATCATTCTTTTGACTCCCTCAAAGTCTGTTGTGCCCTTGTCCCAAATATGTCCCATTACTTACTAAATATAGTCGGATATAAATCCTGACTTGGGCTTAAAACAATCAAAGTCTTGGTTCCATTACGTAATTGTCTCATCACGTCAAAGTAGACGCTCTTTTAGTTTTGGCCTATCATTCTCTAAACCTTGACCTGATCTTAACCCCACAAAACTCTAGGTTTTGATATAACTTTAACCTGAATAGGACTGATCCACTCAATGTAGTAGACTCCAAACCCTGAGTTGGGCTTAACCCCTTCTGGGTTAGGGTTTCATAAAGTCAAAGCTGTTGTACTTTTGGTCTATTATTCTTTAAACCCTGATTTTGTTTTCACCCCTGAAATGCTATGGTTTCATAATGTCCTTGAGCTGAATATCTCCCATTAACTCAATATAGTACGCTGTAATCCACGACTTGGTCTTAAACCCTCAAGGTCTCAGTTTTGTTAAGTCCTTGCCAAGACTGACTCATCATCTCTTAGTAACAGCTGTTGTAATATGCCCTATGGAGTACAATGCTCTGACTTGCTTTTAACCCCTGAAATCATCAAGGATTTTTTTTGTCAGGTACATGTCCTGACAATGTCTTATCACTTCACATTAGATAAGCTCTAAACCGTGACTTTGTCCAAATCAGTCAAAGTCTCAGTTTCGTAAAGTCTGTCATAACAATCTCACCTCTCCAAGTAGAAGCCGATGTAGTTTTGGTCCACTGAGTTCCAAGCCCCAATTTTCTCCTTATCCTACAAAGTCTTGGTTCCCTTAAAGTTTTTGACTCCTGACCGCATTGCAACCCCTTCAAGTGTTGGTTTTGGCTTTAGTCTTACTCATAGACAGTGTTTTCAGTTCATAAGAGAACATGTCTTATCCCACCATAGTCTTCGTCTTTAGATAGATAGATAGATAGATAGATACTTTATTCATCCCCGTAGGGAAATTCACACTTCCAGCAGTCTACCCCGTTGTTTATTAACAGATTAACATGATGCCCTAGGGGTGCTTGTAGCGGAGTGGATGACGTCACGCTAGTCCAAAAGTTCGACATCCCTGCGGCTGATGGAAATCTTTTCTTTGTGAAAATCCAGGGATACACCACCTCGTGTTAGCAAGTCCGCCTCCTCTCCGATTCCCCCCGGCTTTCGTGTCTCTGTATAGCGGCGTTGAAGCCGGATATCTCCGGGTAGCCCCGTGTGGCTACACGTTAGCGTCCGGAATGCTAAACGTGAGGCACGTTTCCGCAAAACACAGCAACTACGCTCCCTGTGCGCTTCGATGTTTTCCACCAGCACTCGATGATCTTATTTGGTCGTGAGTTCGCATTTACCATGATTACGGATAGTACCGAAGACTTATAACGCCGCTAGCCACTTAGCTAGCTCCGGCTCTTCTTCCATGATAGGCCCCTTCATCATGCCGGCACGAGAATTCTTCAGGGCAAGGAGTTGATTCGTTAAATAAACGCATTTTTGTGCGCTAAAACCCATGTCCATAGGATAGAAGTAATCCATAGTGTAGTTGTCAAAACGGGAAGAAAAACACCGAAGATAGGAGCAGACAATAAAACAATAGGGCAGCTGCTGGAAAAGGCAGCCGCTCGTGGCAGCGCCGCTTTGATCTTAATATTCATTTACTTGCTCCACTTGGAGAGTAAATTAAGTTAAACTTGCCTAAATTAAACCTATGGTTTGACTTCATATTGATTCAAACTCCTTGATCTTGACTTTGTATTGGTTTTGCCTTCTTGAAGTCCTGGTATCTACTTGCTGCCAATTCCTTAAACTCTTGGTAACCTCGTGGTTTAAATTGATTTGAACTCTTGGTTTGGACTGAGTACCAACCTTTCAAAACTCAGACTTAATTTGGTTCTGTACTAGGTGCACTCTCAGAGTGCCACAACACTAGTTCATTTTTCCAAGATGAAGATGCTACAACAGAAGACTGACATTTTTTCAGGTTCAGGATGACCTTTCAGTGATGTCAGAGTGATGAAGGGTAATACAAAAAAAACATCTGGTAAGGATGTCAACATGTGTGGGCCACAAGAGATAACATTTAAAACAATTAGCAGATTTTGAGTTTCTCTAGTCTGCTAGATAAGAACCCTTGCTGTAATACTGTCTTGAAACAAAAGCATGCAATGTCCTTTTCTGCAAATACCGCTTGTTCCGTTCTCATTTCAGTCTTCTGTTTATCTTCATCATTCCGTCGCTCTTTTCTCCTCGCTCGCTTATCGCTGCTCACTTTGTCTCGCCTCGTCCCCTCCTCCTCTCTCAAAAATACGTCACCATTGCTATTGCAAGCCTCAGTTTGCCCATTTAATGGAGAAATGATGGAATGCTAACAGGCCGACACTTATCATTCCTTATGGACTTAAATGCTGCACAAATCTCCGCCGCCGCTACGCACGCACGCACTTTAAGTTTCAATCTATAAGACTTCTGCGTGGGCTTGCTGACAGGAACGAAAATCAGGGACACTTGTATGGTCAAATGATAGTTTTCTGGTTTGATTGCTATCCCTAATGACATCTTTACTGTTTGAAGCTCCTGTCTTGGATTAGCAGCTTTGAACAAGTCCTGCAGAAGCTAGTTGAAGTCTGAGAGGCTTGCAGCCTTGAGGCAGTCAAAGACCATATTTCTGCTAGAAGCGGACCTACTTTATTGGACATGAGACAGGAGCTTAGCACATTGCCCTAAGGGAAAGAGAAGATCTTGACTTGGATCGAGGAGACAGTCCTGATTGAACACACAGGTTCTTGCCTTTACAGTATACTCCCGGGATTCAGCGTCCCTGCCTTACAACATTTTTAGTTAACGGTGTCGAATAGGATGTTTAGTTTCCCCCTCTTAATGGCAATTTCCCCACTATAAAACATCGACAACAAATAATTTCGAATGGCCTAAGAAAAATCAAACGAGATCGTGCGCATGGCACTCTAAGATACTTGTCTGCTATTGCAGAGCTATCTTCCACAATTTTTTCCTCTGTCCTCTCTCATTTTAGAATCTCCTGTGCTCTTAAAAGTCTTTGTGAGTCGGTAATATAGACGCTCCCACACTGACGGCCATTCGACTTACGTAAAACGGTAGATACAAACATATTTTTCGGGATGTCGAAAAATACCCGGACATTGCTGTCATGTAGATATGTGCACCTTTTTCCGAGTACAGGACGTTACTGTAGTGCTTCTTTCCACTGCTACCGGTGTGTGGCGCTGTGAGACGTCACACACCATCCACCTGGAAGAAAAAATCTGCTTCCTCTTCCTAGTTCTCTTGAAATGAAATGATCTGAAATGATCTGCATTTATATAGCGCTTTTCAAGTCAATGACTTCCCAAAGCGCTTTACATTGTGCTTCACATTTCCCAATAGCGGCCGTGATCTGTGCAGCCTTGTAAGGCGCTAACCTGCTTATTGGGGGTAATTGGGGGTTCAATGTCTTACCCAAGGACACTTCAACATGTAACACGGACAAGCCGGGATTCGAACTGGGATCCCTTAATCCTAAAATGATCGCTCTACCTCCTGAGCTACTGCCGAACCTCTTCTATACTGTCTATGTTTACAGGTATACTATCTCCAGCGCGCTAAGAACTTTGACATTTGTATTGTTTAATATCTCATGTATCCGCCCAATATGGTTGGTGTAAAGTGTAAAGAAGAGGCGAGCCGTTTCTTTTGAAATGAAAGTGGAATGAGAAAGCTTTTTACCATAGGGGGAACTCTTGAAGCGCATCTTCCAAAAGTAAGTTAAACTCAAATTTATTTATCTTTATAGAGCATATTATTTTATGAAATGTTTATTTTTTAGTACAAAACAATCCAGGTTACTTATACAAGCCTTTAACATACTTATATACATTTTAAACATACAAAATATAGCACTGAAGCAACTAACTAACGATCGTCCGGAATCTCGTTCGTGAGTAGGGCAGCGTCTGTACAATACTGTATTTATTTTATTTTTAGGTGTACCCAAACTACAGCCCAGGGGCCATTTTGGGCCTGCAAACCCTTTCTGGTGGCCTGCAGCATATGCTAACAATTCTCCTAAACATTGTTTTTGTTCCACAACTAATTTTTTAAAGTAACATTATTGAATTTTATCTTTTAATTTAAGCAATCTACTTTGTGGCATTTTATAATAGACTGAAATACATTCCTTCATTGATTAATTCTTGGGTAATTTTGCACAAACAAGCAGCAAAATGACACCCCGAGATTGGCTCATATGGTAGGAAATGAATAAAAAAGGGTGATTGCTTTAAAAAACACAAAACATTGGGTAGTTTTTAACAAAAAAAAAATCCCACAAAATTGGATGAAGTTCATTCAAGCACTGAGTGTTGACATAATTCGGGTTATTTTGGTATTTTCCGAGCATAGAAACAATTTATGTTTAAAGAAGGATAACTTAGTAACTTACAGTCAAAATATATTTTTATATATATAGTTATATATGGGCAGCATGGCGGCGCGGTGGTTAGCGCGTGTGCGGCACAGTTCTGAGGTCATGGGTTCAAATCCAGCTACCGACCTTCCTGTGTGGAGTTTGCATGTTCTCCCCGTGCTTGCGTGGGTTTCCTCCGGGCACTCCGGTTTCCTCCCACATTCCAAAAACATGTATGTCAGGTTAATTGGCCGATCCAAATTGTGCCTAGGTGTGAATGAGCGAGCGAATTGTCTGTCCCTGTGTGCCCTGCGACTGGCTGGCAACCAGTTCCGGGTGTCCCCTGCCCACTGCCCGAAGATAGCTGGGATGGGCTCCAGCATCCCCGCGACCCTACTAAGGATAAGCGGTGCAGATAATGGATGGATGGATAGTTATATATATGTAGTTTTCATCTTATCAAAACTAATTTAGAATATAGTTGTTTATATGAGACCTATAAGCTGAACTGATTTTCCTGAAAATTGACACAATTGTTCTTTAGGCTTCTGTGAGTGTCTTTAGCTAGCTTTCCCGTCAAGGCACCCCCAATAAATATCTACAAAATGGATAAACATCTGCTTCCGTGTACTAGCGGCTCTGGTGCTGCATGCCTCCCTTTGGCTCCCTGGCACTTTTTCAACAAACCATGATCCCCAAATCCTCGCCAAAGTAGAATGCCTGGCAACGCCGAAACCGGCAACGCCAGGACATTATTCTTGTCTAGATATAAATGTCCCTTTTAACCTTCAATGTTTCTTAACAGGGCCCTCTAGGACTTTGCTTTACAGTATTCATATTGATGAAATGAAATGAAATGATCTGCATTTCTATAGCGCTTTTCAAGTCAATGACTTCCCAAAGCGCTTTAAAATGTGCTCCAGATTTCCCAATAGCGGGCTTGCAGCCATGTAAGGCGCTAACCTGCTTATTGGGGGTATAAGGGGTTCAGTGTCTTACCCAAGGACACTTCGACATGTAACACGGACGAGCTGGGATTCGAACTGGGATCCCTTGATCCCAAGACGAGCGCTCTAACTCCTGAGCTACTGCCGCCCCAAAGTAAGGAATTTTTTTTGCTCCTTACTTTGAGCTTCTATTTGACTACAAATACATTAGCTAAAACCAACAAACATATGCAGTTTTAGTATATAAAGAGTGAATTTATTATCATTTTGTCATTTCAAACTTGGGGATTTCCACAAATTTGGGATGGCTTCTACTCTTCACCTCGTTAAATTCGATCCACCCCTGATCGAAAACCCAAAATTTTAGAAATTGCATGCAGTGAAATAACCACGTTTGATATTGATGATACCTTTTAGCATAGTTAATGGTATAATTTATTTAATAGTTCACACCTCCAAAGCCTTTTTTATTCTCATTGTTACAGGGGAATAATGCACAAGCCTTGTCAATCAGCCCTACCCCATTGCTACGACGCTTTATAATAATTACTACACAAAAGTTGCCTTGTCCAACAAAGTGTCAATCAAAAACGTTTTATTATTCCTGTGAAGCAACATTGTTTGATGCAGCTCCAGCGTATCGGATCTCATTAGGTGCGGTCCCTAACGAAGTGTCTGGCAAGCACGGCTGTCCATAAACAAACACGGCCATCGGGGGCCCAAGTTGTGCTTCTCCTCACGTCGCCGATAGCTTATCGTCGTAGCCCGAGCATCGGGGAAAAACTTTTGAGGAAGGTGCTGACGGCCAGACAGCGCCATCCATTTTGCTTTTTTATCTGTGAACGGGGCGTGGCGATGATGTAGTGAAAGCATAAACAGACCAGGACGACATTACCGGGATATATTTCAGATCTTTGTATATGATCTCTTAATTGTTTTGGGGATAGGGAGAACGCAACAGTCGACTGATTTTTGAAGGACATGACTGAGTTTTGCAGAGGGATCAAAAATGATCCGAACAGATTTCTCCGTGGTATTAAACTTGTTGGACCTCAAGATGTGAATAAACGCTATCTAAAAAGAATCAAATTTTGGTGATGATTGCATGGGAGTCAAAACTGAGCGAGTGCTGAGCGAGACTGATGGATGACTCGCCAGCGGCACAAACAAACGTAGAGATAAACTTTCAAACGTTCTTACTTCATTTTTTTACTGAGCGCAGACGCAGCAGATAAAGTCAGATGGCCTGATTAATGTTGTGATTTTGAGGTTTTTGGCAATGTCTAGATCTACAAAATTAGGGATTTTAAACAATTTGAAGTCCAAAGTTGTCTTATCTCATCTCATCTGCTGCAGCGCTTATCCTCAGTAGGGTCGCGGGGGTGCTGGAGCCCATCCCAGCAGTCATCGGGCAGTGGGCAGGGGACACCCTGAACTGGTTGCCAGCCAATCGCAGGGCACACGGGGACAGACAACTCACTCGCTCAGTCACACCTAGGGACAATTTCCCCCGGGCACTCCGGTTTCCTCCCACATTCCAAAAAACATGCATTTCAGGTGAATTGGCCGGTCCAAATTGTCCCTAGGTGTGAATGAGCGAGTGCGTAATCTGTCCCTATGTGCCCTGCAATTAGCTGGCAACCAGTTCAGGGTGTCCCCTGCCCACTGCCCGAAGATTGCTGGGATGGGCTCCAGCACCCCGGTGACCCTACTGAGGATAAGCGGTGTATCTAATGAGATGAGATGAGATATTATGTCAATAAATCATAAAGGTGTTTTTCTATTCTAATTTAATCTATTCTATTCTATTCTATTCTATTCTATTCTATTCTATTCTATTCTTAATATTACATGAATTGAGGTCTTTATCTCAATATATCCCAGAGTGAGATTGATACAAAAGTGGACAATACTATATTGGCTTTGAAAAATTTAATATTTGTGTCATTCCATTTTTTTTTGTCCTAAATAGTTTTATTTATCTCAGCCTATCCAGATTAGCACTAAAAAATATAAAAATATTTTTTTTCATTACTGGCACCTTGGATGTTTCCCATTTAAAAAAAATAAAAATAATAATTAGAAAAATAATAAATAAAATAAATAAATAAAATCTTTCCAAAAAAGTATGTATACATGAACTGAATAACTTGTGGAAAAATAATTCTGAACAAGCATAAATTGTTTGATGCATAATAATAAGTAATATAATTAATAATAGAATACTACTAAAATACTACTAAAAATATACATTAAAGTCAATGAAAAAAAACAACAAAATAAATCTATACAAAAACATAACTAATGGAACTGCATACATTTTACATTATATTAAATTTATTATACATATATGTAAATATACATATATAAATATACATTTCAAACAAATCAAAAGACCTGTCTTATTCGGCCAATCGAATCAAATGCAATGAAGTTTGCACACCGCTGTGTTAATCGCTACCCCGCTGCGATGCCCTAATTAAAAGTTCCCCTTTCAGGTTGACTTCCTCAGATATCGTGATCTCTTCAAAACGCATCCCCTTCCCCACTCTCGACTTTCCAAAGTAGTTAGCAAGAGTCAAAATTACGCTTTATTGAACTTTTCCCATTAAAAGTCTCCAGCAGACGAGACGTGAGCGGCCTGATCAACATCTGTCGGTAAAAGAAACGAGAGAGAGAAAAAAAAACAACAAAAATTCAAAAGCAGACGGTCGTCCGCTTGTTGTGATATAATTAATGGGCCTTTCTAACCCATCGCCCCTTTTTGGAGAAACCAGATTTCAGGTCGTGTTCTCACCTGGTGAGCCTGCTCAGGGTGAAAGTTTCTCTTGATTAGACGACTCTGCAGACCGCCTCTTTTATCAGCCAAATGAAGGATTGCCCCTATCTTCCGCGCCTTTGCAGAGTTTGTGCTTTTATTTTTGTTTCAATTGTGTTTACTGTGTAATCCCCTAGTTTTTATCTGCTCTTATCACGTCCTCATGTGCCTTTTGAATCAAACCCAGGTCGGGATAATTTAGTAACCCGAAATGCTAATCTAACCCTCTAACGCTAACCCCTTAACCCTAACCTTTGTCCTGCTGAAGGCCTGTGCGTTGGAGCTGGGAGACCCTCTACAGCGCATCTTCAACCTGAGCCTGGAACAGGGGAGGGTTCCCCAGCTGTGGAAAACATCCTGCATCATCCCAGTCCCAAAGAAACCCCGACCTGAAGAACTCAACGACTTCAGGCCGGTCGCCCTGACATCACATGTGATGAAGACCATGGAGTGGTTGCTGCTATGCCACCTGAGGCCACAGGTCCGCCACGCTACTGACCCTCTGCAGTTTGCCTACCAGGAGAAGGTGGGAGTGGCGGATGCTATAGTCTACATGCTACCCAACATCTACTGATCTGCTGAACCCTTGCAGGACTGAGGAGATCATTTCTTCCTCATGCCATGAAGCTCTTTAACTCCACCCGGGGGAGTAAAAGCCCACATTAAACCCCACCCCCACGTTTGCATATTACCCTATTTTTATTAGAGTGTGTATTTTCCGTAGGACTATTTAAATACTCTACATACACGTTATATTGGGTATTTTTGTTTTTTATATCTTTTATTTTATTAGTTTATTTTTCAACACAAGGATAATCTGTGCAGAAAAATGATAAGTCAAATGTTGCGGTTTGGTCGCTTTGAGTCTACCTAAATTGTCTTCTTCTTTGTGCTTTGTAGCACTCGTTCCTGGATACAAATAACAACTCAGCAACATCTAAGGGTCAAATCATACAGACTGTCCCTTTAACAAAACAAAATATTTAAGTAGAAAATAAAATGAACATTATTCAGATTCAAATGTGTGTTTTTACTGTCTTAATCCTTTAACCTTCTGAACACAAACGGAACTTTTAAAGTGTACTGTTCTGCACATGGCTTCTCGCACAATAATTTATAGTGACATTAAATTTTATCTGCACTTTTGTGGCTGAAAGCAGCAGCCGGCACACAAATCAGACTCCTTAACGTATGACCACACGACAGAAGCAAATTCAACCAACCATGGTCGAACAGATAAAACATGTTTAACAAACTCGGCTTAAACGCAGAAACTCACTGAAATGTAGGTGCATTCGCTCTCCTCTAAGCTTTAGTTCAACGTCAACTCTCAACTTTCTTGTCAAATATGCTTTATGCACAACATACAGCAACAATGATATTACTTCCTCTTCCCTGTGTGGAAACATGCAATAAATAAGACATACCCTAAATTCCGGACTATAGGCCGCTACTTTTTTCCCTAAGTTTCAACCCTGCGGCTTATTCAGTGATGCGGCCAATTTATGTAATTTTTCTAACGGCCGCCAGCGGCGCTCGAGTGTTGCTACCATTAACAGCCCTGTCACAGCCACCGTTTGGGATGAAAGCTATATTATTATTATTAAAGCTTTGAAAACTCTCTCGGTGTACCGTCTTTCTTTGTAAATATGTGTAACCCATGTATAATATGTATTTGCAACTGTATATTTTTGTAATGTATTTATTTATATTTATTTTAGACACTTATTCTGATATGTTTTGCACGGGTGAACGAAAAACGAGTGGCGGAACAAACGTGGGGTGCCAAGTTTAAGTGGGGACCGCTAAAGGTGAGGGACAAACAAGGAAAGAAGAGGGGGTAAGTAGTTGGTTAAAGAAAAAGGAGTTGCGTGAGTAAATGTGTTCATCTGATATATTTTTCCCACCCTTACCTTTGGAAATATACACTTTTTTCCTTGGATGACTTTCAACGGGACCCGGACTCTGCAGGTCTGCATCAAACCTTAAGTACCGGTATCATTTTCCGTTCATTTTGCCGGCTGTGATTTTTGGACTGTGGACTTTAATGAAGGACAATTAGTTTCAACGAGAGGCATCCTTGTTTGAATTTAAGCTTTAAGTTGAAAAATATAGTGAAATAATACTACTTACGTGTTTTCCACGTTTCTTCAGGTTCTAAGATCTGATTGTCATAATTTCTCTCACGCAATGGCTAACAGGCCGGTTGCATGTCTAATCTATCTCCATCCATGTTGAACAGTTAACAATGCAATGTCGGATGTTTCTAAAGGTGTTTATATTATATATAATCAACTATATCTGATTATAGATGTAAAGTTTTATGCACTTTATTTTGTGGACTTATTGGCACATAGTATCAATAATTGTAATGTACTTTTGCAGTTTTCACCATCCGGAGAAGGAATTAATGCATCAATTACATGTCCACTGTGGTCACGGTCCTTTTTTGGTGCTTAAGCTTGGTATCATATAGATGACACTACAGTCATATTATGGCGGGGGCGCCAAACTTTTGAACAGCGTGCGGCTAATGGACCGCGGGCAGCAAGTTTGAGACCACAGATCTAAATCAAAGCTTATCAATCAATGCGGGATAACATTACCTCGAAGAAATTCGCTACCAGTTGCGCCTCACCTTGAAGTTACATCTTTCATTGTCGCAAAATCAAGCCCCGGCTTTGCTCAGAATGGCTCGATTGGAAGTTGAGCATCTTAATCGGGTTTGTGAGCTAGCGAGACCACTTGGGGGTTTACTTCAGGTCGTCTCCAGGACGTCACGCTATATTTTGTCTTTTGTGCTGCAGAGTGAGGTGCTGACACATTTATTCATTTTAAAGTGTTTTGACATTTCTAACAAAGGCCTTATTGTGCTCCCTGATTACACACAAACTAAATCTACGAGATGAAAAAATAAGCCCTTTGCAATGAGGGATAAAAAAGCTTTTACTGCCCTTTTCCATTCTTATGAAATAAATCATAAACAGCAGGTTCTTCAAAAAGCAGCCGGTTCTTTAAACTTTGCTGATCTGATACCCCACTGTTGCCATCTACTGGTGATTGTGCATTAGTAGAGTGGTTTTGACTCCGAGAGCCAAGAAGTCTGCAGGCTTGAGAGCGTTCTCCATCCGGGCCCCGGTGCTATGGAATGCCCTGCCTCCGGAGATAAGATCTGCAACCTCAATGGAAGTTTTAAAATCAAGGCATATTGTCCTGTCTTTTTCCGACTGCCTGCATGGTGGTGATACGAAGGAGAAGGACGATTTGAGATGAGTCAGCGGACCAGCGTTTGACCTGAAGCATATGAACGCCTGCATGGACCAGCTGGCAGAGATGGGAAGCTACGTCGTGGCCGTCATAGACTTTCTGGACTAGTTTACAGGGTAGGGGCTCGCTATTGTCGTGCACTTTCCGGACAAATTTTCAACATGTTACCTAGTGTTTACTATGTTTGTGTTCTGTAATGCTAAATGTAATTCACCCTGGTCATCCTGAAAGGGGGATACCACTTGTGAGGTCCCTTCTCAAGGTTTCTATTTTTCCTCACGCTGAGATTTTGAGTTGTTCCTTGCCCGCATGTTGGTTTAAGATCAGGTAATTGTGTCATTGTAATCCTGTGCAGTCCTTTGAGACATTTTTGTGATTAAGGGCTATATAAATACATTTTACTTTACTTGACTTTTGAAATATTCACCACCAACCATGCAAGGTAAAAAAAAAAAGCAACAGGACGATTTAAACATCAGACGCTGCCCTACTTACGAACGAGAGGTTCTGGACGATCGTTCGTAAGTTGATTTTGTTCGTAAGTTGCTTCAGTGCTATATTTTGTATACTTAAGTATGTTTAAGGCTTGTACAAGTAACCCGTATAAAATAATATGCTCTAGAAAGATAAAGTTAAGTTTAACTTATTTTTGGAAGATGTGTTTCAAGAGGTGCTCCTCCTTGGTAAAAAGTGGCCGAAAAAAAGCGTTTCGACCATTTTCTCAACCGCATCATCAAGCTTTCTTATTCCACTATAATTTCAAAAGAAATGGCTCGCCTTTTCTTTACACTTTACACCAACCATATTGAATGGATGCAAGAGATATTAAACAATAAAAATGTCAAAGTTCTTATTTACAGTATTGAATGTTTACACACGAACTAGGAAGAGGAAGCGGATTTCTTCTTCGGGGTGGATGCTGGGTGACCTCTCACAGTGCCACCACACGCCGGTAGCGGCGGAAAGAAGCACTACGGTAATGTCCTGCACTCGGAAAAAGGTACACACAATACAAAATCTAACTTACAGCAATGTCCGGATATTTTTTGACATCCCGAAAAAAATGTTCGTATTTACTGTTTTTCGTAAATCGATTGGCCGTAAGTAGGGGAACGTCTTTATTCAAATTTGCCAGAGTTGCTAACATTTCTTTTGTCTCAGATTTATAGGACGGACCAAATATATATGCACCTATAGAAAAACAAAACAAAATTGTCAAAAATAAATGACAAGAATGATAAAAATGAATCAAAAATACACAGTAACTATAAATACAAATACATGATTTCCAAGAAATTTTAAATACTCTAAATGTTTTATTGTTCTCTATTTTATAGAAATAAAATTGCTAAATCTATTGTAGAAAATGTATCAAATAATATGTAACTACCTGTCAAAATAAACCAACAAAAATGAATAAAGAAATAAATAGACATATGCAATTTTCTAAATATTTAAATCAACGTTTAAGTGAATTAATGGATAAAACAACTAATAAATGAATCAACAAAAGAAAAGAGGCTGAAAGATGGATGTATTATTATATTAAATCGATACATTATATTCCAAAAACAATTACATGTATTCATAAAGAAATATCAGAATTTAAACAAAATTATTTAGGAAATTACTGTGATCCATCAATAAATACATAAATGCGATATGAATATATAAATGATTTCCCAGAAGGTTTAAATAAATAAATAAATAAATACAACATTTTTTCAATAAAATATGTTTACGAACAAATTATACAACATATGAATATATGCAGGCAGCACGGCGGCGCAGTGGTTAGCGCTTGTGTGGCACAGTTCATGTCATGGGAACCCCGTCGTGGGTTCAAATCCAGCTCCAGACTTCCTGTGCGGAGTTTTTATGTTCTCCCCGTGCTTGCGTGGGTTTCCTCCGGGCACTCCGGTTTCCTCCCACGTTCCAAAAACATGCATTTCAGGTGAATTGGCCGGTCCAAATTGTCCCTAGGTGTGAATGAGCGAATGAGTTGTCTGTCCCTGCGTGCCCTGCGATTGGCTGGCAACCAGTTCAGGGTGTCCCCTGCTCCAGCCCCCCCCCGCGACCCTAATGAGGATAAGCTTTACGGCTAATGAGATGAGATGAGATGAATATATGCAAAAAAAAAAAAGACATTAATATATAAACTGATTAGCTCCATTCTTAAAGCAAACGTCTGAATGAATGCATGAACGAATAAAGGAACTTATAAATACATGGATGGATGATCAATGTATATGATATTTTTTGTGTTTAAATTTATTTTGTTGAAAAAAAGGGACTTAATCCGAAGGTCACATCATCAACATTAATTCACAATTTGTGGAAATTTGCACAAATAAAATAAATGAATAAAACAATACTTTAAGGCAGCACAGCAGGACAGTGGTTAGCGCGTGTGCCGCACAGTTCTGGGGTCATGAGATCAAACCTTCCTGTGTGGAGTTTGCATGTTCTTCCCGTGGGTTTCCTCCGGGAACTCCGGTTTCCTCCCACATTCCCCAAAAATGCATGTCGGGTTAATCCGCTGGTCCAAATTGTCCCTAGGTGTGAATGAGCGAGTGGGTTGTTTGTCTCTGCGTGCCCTGCGACTGGCAACCAGTTCAGGGTTGCTGGGATGGACTCCAGGACCCCGCGACCCTACTGAGTATAAGCAGTGCAAATAATAATAATGGACAATACTTTAACCGAGAATCACCTAACCCCTCCTATAATGTATTCTTGCAAAAGATCACCACACAAAGCTAATTCGAACCGCCGGGACCTCCGTAAAGGTCACTTTTAGATCCTTGGATTTTTTACAGTAAAAACGAAAATCTCTCCTCTATCACACTTTCATCCCAACCTCAAAGATAACCTCCAGCACCTTGCCTACCACTCTCCTAACGTCAGAAAAATCCCGAATTACGCCGGTGGATGACCCCTAAAAAAAGGTTATTTGGTTGTTTTGTGAGCAGGGACGCAGGATGTTTGTACGTTTATGACTCGTGTCTGAATGTTCTATGCGTCTGAATAATAGATGGCGCCCCGGGTAGGTTTACCCCACGGTAGAGGTTCATGCGGTGAATCACGACTGCCACTCACCGAGATAACAGACTATTTGATGGTCCTACCGTCTCTCTCACGGCAGAGTGTACATGCGTCAGAATGAAGGCAGCCCGTGGCCGGTGAATAATGTGCAGCTCTTGCCGCCATGCAGGTACATTACTTATGGTGCAGATGTGCACGTGACCCATATTGTACAGCGGGGGTGTTATAGGTTATCCAGTCGGAGATGAATCATCTCGGGTGATTCTATATGGTTGCATCTACTTCGCCCTGCCCACTAATACCTACACCTTTGAAATATGTTCTGGGTTTCTTTCGCCTTTCCTCTGGGAGAGGTTCATTTCATAGGACAGTATATGTTGGCCAAAAGATGTATCATGTGACGAAAACGATAACGGTTTGATTCAACATAGCAAGATTCAATTCGCAAGGCAATGGTGTGGGTATTTTACATTGATCTGAATAGACAATGGATTTGCTGTCTCAATAAGATGCAGATATTATAATTCATAAATTCATTACTTGATTACTGTAATGTATTGCTTTCTGGTCTCCAGATGTCAAGCATCAAAAGTTTGCAGCTGGTTCAAAATGCTAAGACAAAAAAGTTGGAGCATTTTACTTCTATATTAGCTAACTTGCACTGGCTCCTAGTCCGCTTAAGAGGTGACTCCAGCAAGACTCCCAAGAAAAGGAGGATATTTTTTTATGTCTCTAGGTCACTAATGTGAACAGCCAGACTCTTTGATGTTTGACAACATGACAGAAGCAAAATGTTGAGTTGTTTTATAAACAGGGTAAAGCAGGAAGAAACCATTTTAACAAACAGTACAAAGGCAGAAACCTAATGAAAGTTACATACAAGGTGCATCCACCAGTTCAACAGCAGTGGAAATTTCCTCTATTTCCCCCCGCCACCTCCCCAGTCCCTTTACCACTTTTTCCTGGTGCGTAAACTCCAGCTCACATGTGCACTTACTATCATTTACTTAATATCGTGGTAACATTGACTTCAAAACACCACGTTTAAAACACACCACAGAGGGAACCTGCATTGTACAGTAATTTTCGACAAATTTCCCCGTGAATTAATTATGCGATTTCAAGCCCTGATTTTTATGCCCTGGAAAGATTTGTTTTGTGCACTGAGATGGTCTGGGCAGTGCGCAGTTTCCCACGTGCACAGCTTAGAGGGAACGTTGGATCTCAGCTGTCCATTGGGGGCACATTGACAGAGATTCCTATTCTTTACTATTATAATTTTAGTTTGTAAATTATGTGTTTTAACTCACCTTCAATGGCAAAGGGCTTTCCAACCGTTAACAGTTTGCAGTCGGCATCAATGGACACTTCAAAATCCAGCAGCGCTTTGTCCATGATGAAGGCATCTAGCGTAGGAGGATTTGTCCTTTAGCACAATAGAAACACACAAAAACACTCATCATATACGTTAGCATCTTAAAACATGATCTGCTTAGTTGGATTCAGAAGCATAGCTAAAGGCATCTAGCCAAGATGAACCTGTCCTTCCCGGCTAGCGGGAACGCTAACAGAGTAAGAGTCCGTCCCAGCATCTTGGAACACGGCTTCACTAAAGCGTAAATATAAAGCGTTGAACGCCATTAAGCTAGGCCCAGTGTAAACACATATATCATTTGGCTAAGCCGACAGCTTCTGTGGCAGGCCGATAAGACTCCGGACATGCTGCCAAAGAGTCTTCTTCTTCTTCTCTTCCTATTGATCGGCCTGAACCTAATTGACCTCTAATTATGGAGCGCTCTTCTACGCCGGCCAACAACGGGCGGCTGGAGATAAGCGTCCGCGCAACAAAGTGGATTTAGAAAGTCGAAACACGGCAGGGATGTCCACTTTGGGTAAAACAATTACACCGGGGAGGATAACAACATGCGAGCCGTGTTTACGTTTCTGAGAAGGTTGTTAATCGGCTGAATTACAGCCTGAATATATATATATGTATGTATTTTCAGCTTTTGGGAAATAAACCCTAATTAGAATTAAGAAAATTGAATTTGGCTTTTACACAGAAAACAGCTTCTTTGGTGCATTGGATATTGCGACAGTTTAATAATTTGATAGTTGTGAGTTCTATCCTGATACGGAGCATTAACTTCTCATTTTCAACTTTTGGAAAGTAATCCCCCCAAAATGAGAAAAAAAAAGATGTTTTTGCCATTTTGTATGAGTAACAGCTTCGTTGGTGCAGTAGGTAGCGCGCCAATCTCATAATCTGGATGAGTTCAACTCTAATGCTAAGCATTGATTTATTAATTCAAGGATTTAGGAAGTATTCCCCCAAAATTTGAGAATAAAAATATTATGTTTTTTTTGCAATTTTCACAGGAAACATATTCATTGGCCCTTTAGGTAGCCCGTCAAAATCTGAAGGTCACGAGTTCAACTCTTATGCGAAGCATTGAATTCTCAGTTTTATCATTTGCGATTACCAGGAATAGAGAGCAAAAGTAGGAAATAGTTTCGTGGCACAGTAGGTAGCATGTCAAGTCAGAAGGTTGTGAGTTCAACTCTCATGCTAAGAAATTAAATTCTTAATTTAAGCTTTTGGTATTACCCCCCAAAATTGAGAAAAACTTTATCATGTTTTTTGCAATTTCAGCAGGAATAATGTCTCTGTTGGCGCTCTTGGTACCGCATCTTGTATATTGAACGCCAGGAGTTCAATTCTCATGCAAGGCATTGAGTTTTTAATTAAAATTTTTGGTAGGTATTACCTCAAAAATTGATAAAAAAACTGTATTATGTATTTGCAATTTGAATAAAAGTAACTGTTTCGTTGGCGCAGTAGGTAGCACCTCAATCTCATGAACTGAAGGGACGACAACGACCATTAATTATGGTTAATGTGGACCAGAAACCCTTCAGGAATCGCGAAAATCCGCCAATAACCTGCCTTCAATTTCTAACAGGCGCTCTACTGGCCCCAGCTCATAGAAAAACTCAACCAAGGATAATAGATCACGGCAACAAGGGCGCTGTTCATTTTAGGCAGGCCACAATGGCACTCTTTAGCGGCCCAAACAGAAATGAATGTGCTCTGTCCGCCCCTTCTCTCAGCAATAAGTAATTGGGAATAATGGATCGTGTCCAGAACCGTGCATTTCAGTTTGGGCTGGCCAGAACAGCACCCTTCCCGACAAAAGTGCTCTTTGACGTTCCCTGCTCGCAGCAATATGCAATTGGGAATAATGGATCACGGCCGCACAAGTGTTGTTAACTTTTTGTAGATAGAACGGGAAAAAGAGCACACCAAGCTTGATGAAATTGCGCTCTGCCAGCCCCCGCAAGACGCAATATACAATCAGGGATAATGGATCACGTTATATTTTTCAACCCGCACTGCAATGAAGCCCCAATGTACAGTAAATACAGAAAATTTCATTCAATGTGATCATTTAAGGCTTTTTTTCTAAAAGCTATAAACAAAAAAAGATTTCCACTTTTGTAATTTTTGTCATTTCAACTTTTCTCTCGGCGTTCAACTCACACTCACTTTCCAATTTATTTCTCTCCCTTTTATTGCGTTTCCCTCTGATTCTTTTTTTCTTTTTCTTTTTTTTTAAATCGTTCATATATTTCCAGCGAGCATGGACACAATCAGACCTGATTCCTACTTGTTTACAATTCTTCACCTACAAATGTGCGGAGCTGCCGCCACTTTTGTGGAAGAATGCTTCCCGGAGGACACGTAGAGCGAAAGAAAGTGAAGTTGAGTGAGAGAAGTGAATTGGATGGCGGATTTGAAGTGTTTCTTACCATCCGGGGCGATGTGAGGTCTCAATGGAGAAAGTGAACGCTGTTATAAAAAGTCAAGCTGTTTTGTATTCATTTACTGAGTATATTTTATTTACTTTGTTTATTTCGGAAGCCAAAGCAAGTGACATCAAGCAATTATGTGTTTAGGGATCCATTATTACTGTTTCCTTAATTAAATTATCAACCCTTTTTTTAATCGTATATTATCTTGTATTTCTTTGTTACATGTTTATCTTGGGGTCCCACATCTCATTTCATGGTCAATTCATGGTTAACAATGACACAAAAGGCTATTTAAATTGTAATTCTATTTAAATAAATAAATATGCCATTATTTTTGGGTTGAATTAAGTTTTGAAATATACAAAATTGGTGATTAAATACAACTATAAGAAAAAATCATTATATCGCTTAAGGTAAAAATATATGTATTTTTTAGAGTCCTATTTCTGACGTGATATTTTTTAAAAACGTTTTACATATCTATAAGAACAAAACAGCAAAAAAAAAATGTTTTCCATTTCGCGGGGATAAGTCCTTATTTTATGATATTCAGACGCTCCCCTACGTAGTCACGAACTACGGTACATACAAAAACATTTTCGGGATGTCGATACATTTCTGGACATTGCTGCAAGTTAGATTTTGTTTTGTGAACCTTTTTCCGAGTGGCACTGTGAGAGGTCACCCAGCATCCACTCCAAAAAAGAAATCGGGCTTTTACTTCCTGGTTTATGTGTATACACACTGCACTGTATCTCTAGCAGGCTAAGAACTTAGATGTTTTTATTGTTTAATATCTCCTGCATCCATTCAATATGGTTGATGTAAAGCTTAAAGAAGAGGTGAGACGTATCTTTTGAAATGAAAGTGGAATAAGAAAGCTTGATGCGGTTGAGACATAATACAATACAAGCCTTGAACATACAAAATATAGCACTCTATCAACTTACGTAGAAATTCACATTACAAACGATCGCCAGAAACCTATCTCGTACGTAAGTACGGCAGAGTCAGTAATAGCCATTCACATTTTTAAATTGAAAAAAAAATGTTTTATATGAGATAAGAATCATTTAACAAAAATACGTTTTTTTTTACATTTGCTTGTAAGATTAAATGGCAAATTAAAAGACATAAAATTAACTATTCCACTAAAGTTTAAAAAGTATTTTTTCCGATATGATAGCTATTTATATAAAAATAATTATAAACCATATTGGATGAGAATGACTCAGCAAAACATGAATGTAGGTTTCCCTAATGAGGATAGAATATATAATTGCAATCTTACAAACTTAAATCAAAACAAAATGGAAAAACTTGAGTTTGTAAAATGTAACAGAAAATTATTTTAAACATAAACATAGGTTTTTAAAATCATTACTATAATGGTCTTTTTGAGCAAAAAAATGGTTATTTTACGTAAACGTGGCAATACTTTCAGATCTTACATTCAAGTTCCTTTTGACTTTAATAACAGTAATTATTTTTAGGGCAGGTCATTTACTTTAATTTAAATTTTTATATATTTTTTGTGATTTAATAAAATGTTTTATATTTTGAAACTTTGCTGACTTTGAAATGAAAAGATTTTTTGGGCAACAAAAGATCTTGCATTTTACGGGGTATTACTCTTACTTTTCTGATAATATCCATCAAAAAATGACATTGTTGTTGGCATTTATGTAAGCTATCACAAATCATAGGCAGGGATAAAACGAGAATTGCTCTATATTGGTGGGTTACACGCCCTCTTCGTCCATGCCAAAACTACGCCCCTGATGGCAATTTATTCATATATTTTTTTAACTTATCACTAAGGACGACATACGTGAATCCAGAATATACAACTACATTTATTTCTCTCCTTATTCAATATTGGAAATGTTTACCTGCAGACTATAGATAGGCTGAGGTTATTTATTTATTTATTTTTTGCCGCGCTAGCAGAGCGGCAGTGTTTTATTGTTTACCTCGAGCCCGGCCTGTCAAGCTCAAAGAAACATCGAGGCGAGAGGGGGAGTGGGGTATATGGCTTTGCAGATTCCCGGGACATGAAGACAGTAAAGCTAGCTGATGTTCCACCTGGGTGGCAGCGCATCACAACGAACACTGCAATAAATCTCCGATAAAAACACCGTATTTTCTGGACTATAAGGATAACCGTAATTTCCGCACTATAAGGCGCACCTAAAAGCCTTTATTTTTTTCAAAAGCTGACCATGAGCCTTATAATACAGTGCGCCTTATATATGGATCAATATTAAGTCGCAAAGTCTCGCAACTAAAGCAAGCAGCCGCCGGACTAGATTTTCCCCCGAAGGCGAAGTCGTCCGTGGTGTATGCTGGGATTTATATACCGGCGTTTCATTTCCTAACCAATGTGTCAATCATCATTTGAATCAGTCACTATTGGCTAAAGTTATTCGGAGGTAAAGGGGGCGGATCCTTTTTATCATTTACAGGCTCGCATAGGCTAAAGGGGCGAAACAAAGCCTGCAATTGGCCGAAAAAGATGAATGTGAATCACATGTTGGGTTGCACTACGGCATAGAGAAAACATGTTTTAATATTCTGTATTTGTAAATATTTTACTCTCCTGGATTTACTACACTCACGGTTGTAAGAAGACCATGGTTACGTATCATTATTGAACGTGATGGCTGCAAGAGAACGTAGGTGAGCTATGCAGAGCGGATTTATATTTTCCTGGTATCTTGTTTTAGAAAGATCTTGATGTTTCTGTGATGAGTCTATTTTTACACAGTGGCCAGCAAAAAATAAAATGGAAACTAAGAAATGTTTGTTTGGTGACATCGTACAGACACCGCATCCGCACGTGTCTACGACACGTATTTGCTTCTTTGCAAGCTTTCGGAATGTTAAGGGGGTAATAAGTTTCTGACTGTTTTGTCGACGTTCCCATTGCAGCGCCTTATAATCCGGTGCGCCTTATGTATGGAAAATATAGTGTCAATACAATTGTTCAAACAAAAAAAAAAATAAAAAATGTATGGAAAATATAGGACCAAAAACTATTTTTGGGGGTGCGCCCTATAACCCGGTGCGCCTTATAGTGCGGAAAATACGGTACCTAAAAGCACCAAATTGGCCTGAAATTTGAAAGGGATAAGATTAGAAATGCATACTGTATTTATAGGTGTACGTTACTAACCAAGGTTTTACGAAATAATCACTGGCCTTAATCACTGTACGTTGTATGCAATGGGATTCAAACTCGGGTCGTGGTGGTGAGGCCACCTACACTGTACCACTAGACCTCCAGTGGTACTGATAATATCTGAAAATGCATTAGAAATGATTTCATTCTTACTCTATTTTTAATCGGAATGCCAGAAACAATAATTTGCATAGTGCATTCTGACAGGTTACAGTCTCTCCACTTTTGCACCCATGTGTCAATAACGTTGCGAAAGACAGACACAGAAAACAGAAGGTTTTCCGAAAAAATACTACACAAGCTTTTTTACGTAAGCAAGCAGAACAAATCAAGCTGAGAGGTTATTGATGCACAGCTGAAGAAGTATAGCGTATACTCATCAAAATGCACTATGCAAATCAGAGTTTCTGGCACCATGAGTAAAATTAGTTGGATAATGACATGAGCTCTCATGCAGGGGTCTCTATTGTGGTGCCCAGGGTGCCCTCTAAAGACAGCTGATGTAACCGCGGACCTGTTCTGAAACCAGCTCAAGCACCTTTGCTGGGTCATTGTGATTTACTAGTAAAAAATATATTTTTTTATGGTTGACAAAGTCTATTTAATACTATTTCCAATAACTAACCAAGTAAATACATAGTAATAACATGATTTGTTGTTATTTCAGAAATGCATACCAAACTGGGTGCCCTTTGCGCTAATTAGTAACATAAAGTAGCGCTTAGTTTGAAAAAAGTTGGAGACCTCTGCTCGAATGCCTTGTCGTATGCTATCCGTACCATTGGTGGTCTAGTTGTCATGATTTGCCCATTGCCCTCACCTGTGCCCACTCGTTTGGCACCAGCTGCTGCTCGTTTCCTGATTGGTTCCCCTCCTATTTAAACTCGGTGCTCTCATTCACTCCTGGTTGGTCCGACTGCAAACCTCAGCGATTGCAAGGCAAGTACTTTTGACTCTGGCTCCAGTTTTGATCCCGACCTGTTTCCTGTATCGTTCCCCGATCCAATCTCCATTCTCCTGTCCCGGCTACCCATATCCTGATTCCGTTTTCTGTATCGATCCCCAATCCAAGCTCCGTTCTCCTGTCCCAACTATCCGTATCCTGATTCCGTTTTCTTGATCGATCCCCTATCCAAGCTCTGTTCTCCTGTCTCGGCTACCCGTATCCTGATTCAGTTTTCTGTATCAATCCAAGCTCCGTTCTCCTGTCTCGGCTACCCGTATCCTGATTCCGTTTTCTGTATCGATCCAAGCTCCGTTCTCCTGTCTCGGCTACCCGTATCCTGATTACGTTTTCTGTATCAATCCCCGATCCAAGCTTCATCTCCTGTCTCGGCTACCCGTATCCTGATTCCATTTTCTGTATCGATCCCTGATCCAAGCTCCGTTCTCCTGTCACGGCTACCCGTATCCTGATTCAGTTTTCTGTATCGATCCCCGATCCAAGCTCCATTCTCCTGTCCCGGCTACCTGTATCCTGATTCTGTTTTCTTTATCGATCCCCTATCCAAGCTCCGTTCTCCTGTACCGGCTACCCGTATCCTGATTCCATTTTCTGTATCGATCACTGATCCAAGCTCTGTTCTCCTGTCTTGGCTACCCGTATCCTGATTCCGTTTTCTGTGTCAACCCCTGATCCAAGCTCTGTTCTCCTGTCTCGGCTACCCATATTCTGATTCCGTTTCCAGTATCAATCCCCGACCCACGCTCCGTTCTCCTGTCGTGGCTACCTGTATCCTGATTCTGTTTCCTGTATCCATCCCCGATCCCTGGCTTCCTGCTCGTCCCGGCTACCCGACTTGTTTCCGAGCTCCAACCACGCACCGTCTCCCATCCCGGCTGCCCGACTTGTTCGATCTCCGACCATGCTTCGTTCGCGAGGGCTTCCCGCTCCTCCTGCCAAGCGAGCACCAGATTCCTGTCTCTTTTCCTCTCGCCCTGACTTCCCAGATCCCTTGATAAAGCATTGTGTGAAACATTACACATTTGGGTCCCCTGCTTGTATCGGTTGTGACACTAGTGGTGAAGTGTCAGCAATTTTGGCTAACCTGCATTGGCTCCCAGTTAGCCAAAGATGTGACTTCAAAGTTCTCTTAGTATTGTACAAAATCATACATGGACTTGCTCCCTCTTATCTTTCAGATCTGATTTGCCCCTATGTCCCGGTCCGAAGCCTACGATCTGAGAGTGCTGGTCTTCTGGTGATCCCGAGAGCAAAGAAGTCTTCTGCTGGTTCGAGAGCGTTCTCCATCCGGGCACCGGTGCTGTGGAATGCTCTTCCCCCTGAGATTCGATCTGCAACCTCAGTGGAAATGTTTAAATCTAAACTTAAAACTCACTTCTACTCCATTGCATACGAATAACCTACTCCTCTTGTCGGTTGAAAATAGTTTGTGTAATATAGTGTAACAATCTGTGAAGCCCTTTGAGACTCTTCGTGATTTAGGGCTATACAAATAAAAATGACTTGACTTGACTTGACCCTCACCACCACAATCCGGGTTCGATTCCTCTAATCATCCTCTACTTAATTGCTGTAAGCAAAACATACAGTATAACAGTCTTAATTTCATGGGTCTTATGTATGAAATATATATGATTAAAAATTGTTTTTGGCCTTGTAATCCGGTGCACCTTAGAGTGCGGAAAATACGGTAATTCCAAAACTTTTTCCCCCATTTGTCTTACACTTCATGTAATCGTTCTGTTTTTGGGGATTCAATTAATGCAGTAAACCTGAAATAATTCCGTGATAACCTTTATTTAAGAAAGCTTTTCGGTTCATTATTTGCAAGCGACGGTCTTCACCTTGTCCCATCTGAAGGTCGCGTTTATATTAGTGTTTGCAGTCTTTTTTGCGGTGTTTGGCCTATTTGGCAGGCTGATCGGCATACAAGGTTTTTTTTTTTCAATAAGTAAACTTTCCCTAAAGCTTTTTTGCGCCTGTTGCTTTTTTCCATAAAGATTTCCATTAAGGAAGCGCGCCATTGTGTGCTTTTCTTTACTGTTTGTTTGTTGCCTTTAAAAATGGAGACGCAATTTCAATTGTTATGCACAAGGGAGCGGATCTGATAGCATTTTACGCACAAACACACACCAAAGACACCTTTGGGGAACGGAGGTGAAAGTTATTGGCACTTTAATACTGGTTAGTCTTAACAGGGTTAAGTTATGGGTCACTCTGATATATATAAGTTCAGGGTTGGGTAGGGTTACTTTAACTTGATTACTTTCAATTACTTTTGGATTACTCCAATACCAAATATGCTAATGACAGACAAAAGAAACTAAATATGAATAAAATGACTAAATTTTTTGCAGGCTTGGGGAGTAACGGAATACATGGAACGGCAAAAATGATGTTGTCAAGCTGTAAGGATTTATTTTCATTTTGTTTCTGTCGCATTTTATGTTCGTTTTTGCCGGAGATCAAAGAGATCAAAGCCAGGAGAGAAAGCTTACCACCTGTTGTGAGTCATAATTTTATTCATATTTAGTTTCTTTTGTCTTTTATTAGCATATTTGGTTGGAGTAATCCAAAAGTAATTGAAAGTAATCCAGTTAAAGTAACCCTACCCAACCCTGTATAAGTTATAGTTGACATGTTAAAATATTCTATAATCTAGTACATCTACCACTACGTACTGGTGTAATATTATATATATACCACAGCCATACCTTCTAGTGGGAGGTGGCTAGAGTCATTGCTCACTTATTTTGGGAGATTGATTTAGAGGAGGGGATTCCCAGCCCCCTCGCTCAACCAAATGAGATGTTGGGAGTCATTAGGTAACCAAACCCCCCAATTACAACCCCTAATGCTGAACGCCAAGCAGGGAGGCAACGGGTACCAATGTTTAAGTCTTAGGTATGACTTGGCCGAGGCTTGAACCACAACCTCCCAGTCTCGGGGCGGGCGCCATTACCCCAAGGCCACCGAGCTGGTGTAATATAGTTTGTTTAAATTACTAGTCGAGCTTAAATTATTATCAACAGTGCCGTTGGTCTAATACATGTTTGTTTGAGTTACTGGTTGGCCTTAAATTAGGAGTATGTGGTAGTTATTGTTGTAGTACTGTATGATTAGAGAATTTCTTTATTTAGTCGTAATTATTTAATTTGAGTTGAGTTTATTTGGTCACTAGAAGTGGCCTTGAGCCCTATTTTTAGCTCTACTTGCTTACTTATTTGAATAGAAGATCGCATAAAGCAAACTCCAAGTCTTAACTCTGGTAAAATGCAATTGATCCCCTCGGGCAAAGAACAAGCGGCTTTTCCCCTATCTTGTTTAAGACAATGCTCTATGCAAATGTGGCATCCCTGTAACTTTAATATTTAACTTTGTAGGAAATGCATAATAGATTTCTAAGCAATTTATAGACCACCTTTTTGCATAAGAATGATGGTAATGCACCTATGTCTTTGCACTTATGCATTTCTACAGCCATTGTTCTGTGGGTCATTTGTGCCCAGGATATTCTGTAGTAAGAACTTAGAATCTCTCCTACCTTTATTTTGACACAACTAATGTTTAACAACCTGGATACAATCAAAAACGAGGACAAAGAATGGAGCTTTCTTCTTCATTATTAAAGAAGTTAAAAGCATGTCCACATTATTAGAACATTAGATACATTTAGTACCATTTAATGTTTGATTTAAGTAGTCCTATATACCATAATCATTTATGGAAGCATTGGTCAATCTACAATACTATACTTAGCATACAAGAAAAAAAAAAACAGTAAAAAAGTAAATTAAAAAAAAAAACAATCTTCGATTTTGTCCATTTTGCAATTTTTGCTTTTTACGAAAAAATATTTCTTAAAATTAGGACAATGGTAATTAAAAAAAGTAATCTTGAAATTATAATTAAATACTACTGATAATTTAAAAAGAAGTTTGCAAATAACTTTAAAAATTATTTATGAAATGATAAATTATGGATTTGTGCTCATTTTAAATATTATCTTAAAATAATTGTCATGAACCAGAACAGGACGAGAACTCAAATATTTCTCACCCAAGCCTTTTATTTTACGGGAAATGGGGAGTCATGCACGTTAGGCAGCAGTCTGGCGTGGAATTACAGGATTTATATCGAAACAGGATATTAATATTAAACAGGACAAACTAGAGGGGAACGGAACTGGAAACCGATATTAAACAGTACAATATAAACGGGAACAATACCAGACAGGAAATACCAACAGGAAACAGGACCGAGTCAAAACCCACGTTTTGCAGGGCAGGGGTTTGTTGACTGACTAACAAAGGGTGAATGAGAGCACTGAGCTTAAATAGAATGGAAGCCAATCTGTCAACGAGCCGCAGCTGTTGCCACACGGGCGTGGCCAATTGGGCGCCATGGCAACTGTGACAATAATAACAATAACAACAACAAAACATTAAAATAAAATAAATTAATACTTAGAATCATTATTATTATAATACTTATTTTAATAATGATAATACTTTTGATAAATCATTTTTAAAATATATATATATATTTATATATATAATTTTTACCTAAAATGCCAAATTTTAAGTAATATATTTACACAAGAATATATATATCGTCAAAATACTTTTGATAAATTATTTTTTAAATATATATATAATTTTTACCTAAAATGCCAAATTTTAAGTAATATTTTTACACAAGAATATATATATATATATATATATATATATATATATATATATATATATATATATATATATATATATATATATATATATATGTCGTCAAAATGTATTCTGCAGCTGGAGCAAGATTTATTTTCATTAATTTCCTCTTTTTTCCCCCACAGTGTACAGCATTTGTCTGATATACTTACCACCGTTTGAGTCCAATACAAATACAATACAATACAAAATACAATGTAATTAAAACGCGTCTTGCTCTGCTGGCAGATAGTTTGGATACCATTATAGTAAAAAACAGCAAATAAATGATTAATTAACAATTTTTCATATATATTTTACCGAACATTTTGCACTCTTATTATTAAAATGAATTAATCAAAAAACACCTAAAAAACATACATAATTTGTCCTGCAATTCTAATTAGCTTGCAGGTATTGGGTGATTGGGATGAAAATCATATGGAGGGTCTTACTTGAGCATGTGCACACCCTCAGGGGTGGTGGGCTGGTTAAAACGCCGCATGTAGTCGTGCATCTCAGGGAAACTCTTCTTCATGTAGTCCTCGGCGCTGCTTTCTCTCACCGTGCCAAATCGGAAGCCCAGCGACGGGTGGTGCAGCTGTTGCGATTGCAAAAAGTATCAGCCCGTTTTTGTTTATTACGACTCAGAAGGTCGGATTTTGGTTGTATTGATAAACCTTATCGGCAAGGAAACTTTGCAAATTTGCAGCAAAAAAGCACTTAAAAAAAATATAAGTTGACCTTAAGACATACTTATCTAGCATTATTGTACTTTCTACTCAGTAAGAAAATAAGGATAGGAAATCTGCTTATTGTTATTTTACTAAAAAGACAGTTGATCTTTAACATTGTAAATGTAAATGGTCTGCATTTATATTGTGCTTTTCAAGTGAATGAAGACCTCCCAACGCGCTTTACACTTACCCATTCACACTCACTCACACACCAATAGCAGGGTCAGCCTTGCAAGGCATTTACGTGCTTATCGGGGATTCATTGGAATCAAACCTGCGACCATTTGTAAAGTATTCAACGTTTGGTCAGAATTCCGTTTTGCAATGTCAGAAAATTATCAAACAATGTCAAAACATGTGAAGTGAATAGATTTAATTTCCCCCTATGTTCCGTTCCGGAGCCTTCGCTCTGAAAATCCTGGTCTACTAATGATCCCAAGAGCCAAGAAGAGAACCACAGGTTCAAAAGTGTTCGCCGGGCTTGCCGGGCCCCGGTGCTGTAGAATGCTCTTCCCCCTGTCATGATCACCTGTGCCCGCTCATTTGGCGGCAACCGCTGCGGGCTCTGATTGGCTCCCTGTCCCTAGTTAAACGCAGTCCTGTCAATCCCCTGTCGTAGAACCGTCTGCGAACCTCTGTGTATACAAGGCAAGCCTTTTTCGACCCTGACTCCCACCTGTGCCGTTTTTGCTCCCGTTTGTCTCAGGCTTCGACCTGTTTTTATCCCGACCATGTCTGCTTCCCCGTCCCAGCTTACGATCCATTTTTGTTCCCAACTACGTCTACTCTCTCGTCCTGGCTTACGACTCATTGCCGACCCCGACCACGCTTTGCTCTCCCAGTCCCGGCTACCGACCATTTTTTTCGTCCCCGACACCGCCATCGCTCGCTAAAGAAGATCCACTTCCGTGTTCAGATCACAATCCGGGTACGAGAGCGACTTGCTTCTCGCGTCCAGCGAATATCGGATCGCGGGCGCTGTCCTTCCTCTTTCTATTCAATAAAGTTGTGAGAAACGTTACGCGATTGGGTCTACCGTTTGTGATGGTTGTGAGACCCCTTGAAATTTGATCTGCAACCTCAATGGAACTGTTTCAATCTAGGCTTAAAAGACATGACTAACGCTCTATTCTATAGCTTATTAATGACCTTTATTTCATGTCTACAATATCTGTGTATTATTACTGCAGCCTGGTCATCCTGGAAAGGCGATTACCTCATGTTTCTTCAATTTCCTCATGTCAAGGTTTTTAAGTTTTCCCTTGCCATCATGTAGGTCTTAGATCAGGGGTTGGTGTAATAATAGTCTGTAGTTTGCAATAGTCTGTGGTCTGAGCAGCCCTTTGAGACTCTTTGTGAATAAGGGCTATACAAATAAACATGACTTGACTTGACAAGCACTTTACCACCTGAGCTACTGTTTACTCCGATTTTGATGTGGAAAGTCTCATATTGCAGTTGAGATTCTGCACCTGAAGCCCATATTAATTATTTCATTGTGTTTTGAAATGTTTTTTTATGAACAGCTACAAAAAAAAAAATTGTGTCCCTGTTCAATCATGATCCGGCCTAACTGCATTTATTTCAAAATATGTTCCTCATCTCACCTTATCGTCGTGGATTCCCGACACCTGCTCAAAGGTCTTCTCGCCCACCATGACGGCGGCCAGGTTAGCTGTATAGCTGGAAAGCACTAGGAGACAGAAGATGGCCCACAGGTTCATCAGGAATCGACCCGTCCAGCATTTGGGAGTCTGAGAGAAAAAAATGCAAAAAAATATATATAATTGTTGATATGACCTTTTCGGGTGGAGTTATTTTTTCTCCCATGTTTGTTTTTTGGGAGCCTTCCAGGTATTGACAAGCTCAGCCTCCACATTCAAACCTCTCCATCTTTACAAATCCCACATTAGCACACAATTAAGTTAATTGAAAAAAAAAAGACCCGGCGTATTAAAGGAAATGCAACAAAGGCCCATCCCTCCATGAAATTGTCAGCCCTGGGGAGGCATCCGCTTCCTCTTTTACCTCCCGCCATCACTTTCTTCCTGAAAGCCAATAATTTATTCCACCAATTAAAATCAGACGGTCCTGAGTGTTAGACAGGCGGACTTTCTCTGGTTGTAAAAGTGCCACGCTTAACCGTATACCTCGCTTGTAAGCTCTTATTACAAGGCGAAATGATGGGAAAATTTCTCCTAACAGCAGAACATTAATCAATGGCCGACCTCGATGCTGACCTTATTGTAGAGATGTAACAATAAAGGTCATCTTGTCTTTGAGTAGAAAGGGAGGATTCGTGTTTGCTTTTTTTGGGGTCTCTAACTAATACAATAAAAAATATAGTTTTAAAAATGTATGGCAGATTAACACATTGCAGCGGCAAACAGCTCTGCATTTGTGTTTTATACGATTTGCCAGTATCCTTTATAATATGAAATAAAGAAATAAATACAGATGAAAAAAAACACATATATTTCTTGTGTAAGTAGGCTCTTCTATTGGGAAATTTGTGACACGGATAAATACAGGGAGTAAAAATAACTGTGATTTCGACAAGGCCTTGAATTATTAATCAGAGTTCCCACTATTTCTTGAAATAATTTTCCCGATTTTTTGGGGGGACTATAAAAGGACATTTAAAAATGGCTGCTGCGGCGATTCATTGAAAAGTAAGGGATAAATAAAGTGTCCTGTTGGAGATCCGAATGCAGGCTGTAGGAAATGAACCACAACTGGTATTCCATTTAAAAATAAATAAGTAAAAGATAAATTAAAATAATCCATATTAAAAACATATATATATATATATATATATATATATATATATATATATATATATATATATATATATATATATATATATGTGTGTGTGTGTATAATAAACATTGTCCAGTTCATACTCCCCCCCCTTTTTTTGTCTTTAAAGCAATATATATAACTAAAAAACTATATAAATAAACACTTCCCAACCTTTTTGGTCAAAAAATGTAGCATATTTTATGCAATATACAGGATGTATGTACCGGTCTATTTTTTCTTCCGTTTGTATTGAGTAATTTGTTATAATCTTGAATGATTTTGTACATTTGGGAGAATGTAGGTTGTGTTTGGTTAATGGAGTCAGATAACTAATTTGAAAAATTTGGTAAACGGTACATTTGGATATTTCATTCCCAACAGTCTCCAAACTTTTTAAAGCCGAGAGCAATTTCTTTACTAACTAACTAACTAACTAACTAACTAACTAACTAACTAACTAACTAACTAACTAACTAACTAACTAACTAACTAACTAACTAACCAAATGTAACCCCATTTGCAAAAAAAATTAGATTGTTTTAAGAAAAAAACATTTAAACACATATTCTTAAGTAATAAACATAATACTTAAAAAGGAAAAAGATAAAAATAAATGCATGCAAAAAAAAATATTGTCAAATAATAAAAAATAACGTATGTATCGAAAATAAAATAAAAAAATGTGTGGTGTGTTAGATAGAAATAGAAATTTGCTCATTTTAAAATACCATTATATGAGAAAACCTGGGTAGCACGGCTGAGCAGTGGTTAGCGCATGTGCGGCACAGTTCTGAGGTCGTGGGTTCAAATCCAGCTACTGGCCATACTGTGCGGAGTTTGTATGTTCTCCCCATGCTTGCGTGGGTTTCCTCCAGGCACTCCGGTTTCCTCCCACATTCCAAAGACGTGCATTTCAGGTGAATTGGCCGGTCCAAATTGTCCCTAGGTGTGACTGAGCGAGTGAGTTGTCTGTCCCCGTGTGCCCTGCGATTGGCTGGCAACCAGTTCAGGGTGTCCCCTGCCCACTGCCCGGAGATGGCTGGGATGGGCTCCAGCCCCCCCGCGACCCTAATAAGGATAAGCAGTACAGCTAATGAGATGAGATGAGATGAGATGAGATGAGAAAACCTAATACAAAAAAATTAGCAGCATAGAAAGCACAGCATGTCCCTGAATTAAATGAGATTGTGCTTGCTGTAACTTTTTATTTCACCGCTTGAATCAATGGCGCTTCGATCCGTGGGCAAACTAAGACATTAAGGCTGATCGACGGGTTTGCATAAATTGAAGAATATCTGCTGATCTGTTCCAGACCTTCATATTTTGTTGTCACATCAATTTCTTAAAGAAACGGCTGCAGTCGAGAGTGAAAAATACACATTTTAATAATTTTAAAACTTGATTTAACATTAACCTTGCATCATATTAGAAGATACTGTATTTTTATGTACTATAATGCGTACGGGATTACAAGGCCCACCCCTCAAAATAGTAATTTTTCATACATTTTTAAAATATATTCCCTCATTCCACTTCTTGGGTCGCTGTCCAAAACTTGGCCCAGAAGGGTGTAACTAGAATAGAATAGAATAGAATAGAATAGAATAGAATAGAATAGAATAGAATATACCTTTATTGTCATTGTAACAAAATGGGTTAACATATTGTGACAACGAAATTGGGCATGACACTCCAGTTTCACACATTCACAGTGAGGTAAAAAACCCAAGCAGATAAAGGAACAGAGAAGATAAGGTTATAAAACAAGGAGGATAAGGTTATAGTTATAATTTACACAAAATTTACCCAAGAAATGTCGGCATATCGGATGTTACATACAGTTTGGTATCATAGGGTTTGTGCAATATGCATTTGGTGCAAAAATAGTCATCATAGTGCAAAAATGATTTTCCGCCGATTTTCTGGGCTGTTTTGATGACCTTCTGGAGCGTTTTCCTGTCTGCTGCTGTGCACCCAACATACCACACCGTAATGCAGTACGTCAGAATGCTCTCCACTGTGGCTTTGTAAAAGGACACCTGCAGCTGCTGTTTTAGCTGCTTTTTCCTGAGCACTCTCAGGAAATGTAGTCGCTGCCGGGACTTCCCTACCACTGCTCTGGTGTTTGCAAACCAGGAGAGGTCGTCGGAGATGTGCACACCCAGAAATTTGAAGGAGTGGACTCTCTCTACACAGTCTCCTTTTATGATGAGTGGTGCTGGATTCCTGCCAATCCTTCTGAAGTCCAGTATCAGTTCTTTTGTTTTTGTGGTGTTTAGTATGAGGTGGTTTTCCGAACACCACGTTGACAGTGACTCCACCTCATCCCTGTACACCGCCTCGTTCCCTCCAGAGATGAGGCCGATCAAGGTGGTATCGTCGGCGAACTTAATGATTGTGTTTGTGGGGTGGGTCGGTGAGCAGTCGGAGGTGTAGAGGGTAAAAACCAGGGGGCTCAGTGCACAACCTTGGGGGAAGCCAGTGTTCAGTGTTAGGGTGGGAGAGACGTGGTTATCGAGTTTCACGGACTGTGGGCGGTTCGAGAGGAAGTCCACTATCCAGTGACTTTCTCTTAAGAAACCTTCTACTGTTTCTTTAGGATTGGTCAGACTTCCAGATCTTGCTTCCCCCTACAAGGGTTTGGTGAACCTTTACGGGTTTTTGGTGAACCGAGCACGTATGACCTCTGTCTCCTTTCTCAGTCTCCGAGAACTCTCTGCCCTTCTTAGCCTGCACATTTGCCCCCGGAGTCTATTGGTCAGGTCTTTTATGCCCTCCTTCTCTCTGGGAATGACCTCTTTGTTCAGCAAATTGGGAGCCTTGATTTCCCTTCTCAACTGCTTGATCTCTCTTTCCCGTCTGTTAGTAAGTTTTGCAGGTGCTGTATTGCTGCCCCTTTTCTCCTCTGTACCAAAACGCTCCGTTGCCATGGTTTAGACACTAGCTCTTGATTTTCCTTTCCGATGATCTTGCCAAAGTGACCTCTAGCACTCTATCATGGTCCTGGTCAAGTTGGGTCCAAGCAATGTTGTTGTTTGCTGGGGGGTTACTCTCTCTTTCTCTGGGGTTGGGCGACTGGGGTAGTGGGAGAGGGGACCCTAAGACCGAGGGGTGCCGCAGATTCAGAGAGGTCTCCTGCAATGTTCCCTCTAATTTTGCACGAGTCTGAGCGTTCACACAAAGTCGGTGAGCAACGCTTGAAACAACAGTGAGCAACGGCAATCCCAAGTGTGGCAACTAAATCATTATCAAACTTGTACAAAACTTGACATCTAGTTACATTTTGCTGAGTTTCCGGCCAATGCAAAAACATTTTTCTCTTTTAAATGAATTAACTAATGTATAATTGCAAGGGTTGTACGGCCTACAAACGTCATTTGTTTTTACTACAATTCTTTCACAAGATTTTCATTTGTTTTTTTTTTCCTGGTATCTTTTGTCGCATAATACTCACATTTTGGGGGGCTTATTTAGTCGGTTGCACGATACAGAACTGTATTTCATCAATTTTTTTTAGTGGAAGTACAATGTTGGCAACAAGATTGACTTGGTTTAATTGGAAATTATTTGAACGCAACACAAACTTTTTCTTCTTTTTCCTGTTTTTTTTATAATTTTTTTTAACTTCTTTAAAACATCTCATTGTGTTTATTTTTTCCTAGCTGTTACTTTTTCTTTTTTTTCTTTATTTACTTTTTTTCCCTTTTTTTCTTTCTTTTTTTTTCTTTTCTTTTTTTTCTTTGTTTCTTTTTTCTCAGCTTCTCACTACTTTTTCATTTTGGTATTATTTTCTTTTTTGTTCTATTCCCCCCCTTCCTTTAAGTCACATATGTCAGAGTCAAGGCCCGCGGGCCACATTAGGCCCGCGAGAGGGTTTTACCTGGCCCGCGTGACGATATCAATATATTATGAGATCCGGCCCGCAGGCCGCTGCAAGCCGGCAGCCCGCAGTACGCATGAATACTACATTTCCCACAATGCAACGGGGACGCGCCGAGCGGGAGCAAAGCGGGAGGCGGTTTGATTTATTCAGCAGTCGATCAGCAGCAGTCATTAGCATAACAGCAAAAATTAGCCCACAGATACCCATCAACAATGGCTAAACGGAAGGTGGACACTGAAAACCGGGGCTTTCAAACAAGGTGGGAGTTGGAGTACATGTTCACGGAGGTAGCTGGAAAACCTGTGTGTCTGCTATGTGGAGAAAGTGTGGCGGTGATGAAAGAGTATAATATTAGACGGCATCATGAAACAAAACACACGCCTCAAACAAGTAATGTAGAGTTGTAGTAATACAGTACTGTATATAAATGTATGTAAATACAGTAATAATACAGTAATGTTTCCTGTGCAATTACACATTTGAAGTTTTTACTCCGTTCAAGTTTAAAAGTTAAATTTGCACATAAAGAAGGTCTTGTTTTTTGTTGTTCCCCTCGGGAATTTTAAAGCTTTATTGTCTATGTTGACTATGTTGTTTTTGTTTGCCGACTCTGTCCTGGGAGTGTTTCTTGTTTTTCGGCTTTTCATGGAAAATAGATCTTGATGTGGACAACAGTCTTTTGATAAAATTGTCTCCTATTTAGCAGAAAAAATGACTTTTGATTGTTATTATTTGTTAATCAGTAATTCCTTTTTTTCACACTAACCCAGAGAAAGCACAGAAAGGAAAGTCAATGTACATTTGAGCAGGACAGATGAGGTCCAGTGTGTTGATTGCTATTGGTTTTAAGTAACAAGAGATTTTTGCACTTTATTTTATTGTATTTCGAGGCAATATTTCTTTTTAATAATTTCAGATGATTGAATGATAGAAAATAGTTATGAGTTGTTGTTATGAGATATGTTATGAGTTTTTTATATAAAGGACATTTGTATTTTGTGCCTGCTGAAATTTGAAATGACTGACAGAGTCATAAGAAAATATTGCTTTATTTATGCAATCATATTGTAATATATTTGTTGTGTTTTCAGTAGGTTAAATCTTGGTTTCAGTAAAGATTGGACAGTCCGGCCCTCGGCTTGTAGCCAAATGTTTTATTTGGCACTCCGTCCATTTGACTTTGACACCCCTGCTTTAAGTCATTTTCTGCACAATTTTAGATAATATTTTGTCGTGTAGGGATTAAAGAAGCAAAAACAACCTGAGAAGCCGTTTGGGACCCAAAAAAGCCGGTTCTCTTTAGTGAGCCGAGCCGAAGAAGCCGGTTCTCGAAAAACTCTACTGACTTTACTCAACTTCGTTCGACCTCGACCTTGACTTCAAAATACTGTATTTAGAACACAACGTCAGGGGAACCCGTGTATTTTTAACTTCATGTACCGTAACTTTGACTTAATTTGCTTCTTAATTAGCAATTTCCAGCCCTGATTTTTGTGAGCTGGCTAGATTTTTTTGTCCGGGGAAAAGCTCTGGAAAGTGCGCAATTGCGCACACACGCAGCTTAGAGGGAACATTGGTCTCTTGTACTGTGTGGGGTTCTTCCTGACTGGAATCCTCCTGTGTCTCACTGAGTGTCTCCAACCATCTGCTGCATCTATTTATCCCTTTTCCCACAGATGGTTCTGAATTGATGAATCTTACGGCCCCTTGCATTTTTGCAGATTTTCCCGCAGTGGCACTTTGTTTCAAACAAGTCCAAGTTTTTGTGGTTCAGGTAATCCGTCTCGTCGTCTTTGTTCTTGCCGTGGCCGCCTCTCGAGTCTCTCGTCTGCTGTTTTTGTAACGTAATGCCTGTCGTTTCCCCCGGTACAGTCGGTGAAAGTGAATTTCCCTAAGGGAGCCAACGAATTAAATCTAATTTAGTTGCGCCATCTCGTTCCAAAAATATGGTAATTGTATTGTAAATTATTTTGTTGGCAGCTTTAGAAAGATGTTTCTGTCTTGGGCTAGCTTCCGATTGTTTGACTGCCAAGCTGCGCAAAAAATATGCCAGGAAGAAGTCGTTTCCATGGGTGGTGAGATCGCTAATGGGGGCAAATCTGCTCATCAGCGAGGATCAAAGGAACGACCTTTCAATTAGGGGAAGGTCTCCCTAATAACCTGGCCTCTGTTCACGCTCATCCCGGAGTCATTTGCAAGGCTTTCCTTCGGGACGCTCAGGGATTTTGTGTTTATTACGAAGGATTGCCAACAAGCTGAGTGAATGACATTGGAGTTTCGTGTTTGGATTTGTGAACGCGCCTTTAGATGCTTTCCAAACTGATAGCAGGAGGGATTGAAAGTGACCTTGTGCTCAGAAAACTTTAGCAAATTGGATACGTCAAGTGAGAATATTTCAACTACTTTGATCTGTTTACCGATCTGAAACATATTCGGAGAAAAACGTGAGTTGAACCCATGCTAGCTGAAGAATGGTACCTCATAAGAGTCAGAGGTGGACAAACTGGAGTGGACAAAGTGAGCAACTCACCAAGCTCCAATTTGGAAAATCTAATTGATTTAACCTTCGATTATGCATTACTATGTGAATTGCGTGTTATTTCGACGAATAAAAGTCAATAAAATACCGTAAATTCCGGACTATAAGCCGCTACTTTTTTCCCAAACGTTCAACCCTGCAGCTTATTCAGTGATGCGGCCAATTTATGTACCGTATTTTCCGCACTATAGGGCGCACCGGGTTATAGGGCGCACCCCCAAAAAATAGTTTTTGGTCCTATATCTTCCATAGATAAGGTGCACCGGATTATAAGGCGCTACAATGGGAACGTCGACAAAACAGTCAGATAGTTCAGTCAAACTCATTACCCCCTTAACATTCCCAAAGCTTGCAAAGAAGCAAATACGTGTCGTAGACACGTGCGGATGCGGTGTCCGTACGATGACACTCAAATGCATCGTTCCAAATATCATTCGGAAGGTTAAAGTCTTGGGATTCAAGAAATGCCAACAATTCCTTAGTTTCTATTTTCTTTTTCGCTCGCAACTTTACTGTGCATATGACAATAAACACTTGGAATTGAGTTTAATTCACTCAACTCATCACAGCAACATCAAGATCGTTCTAAAACAAGATACCGGGAAAATACAAAGCCGCATAGCTCACCTAAGTTCTCACGTTCAATAATGATACCCAACCATGGTCTTCTTACAACCGTGAGTGAAGTAAATCCAGGAGAGTAAAACATTTACAAATACAGACTAATGAAACATGTTTCTTTATGGCGTACTTTAGCAAGCTTGTTATTCAGAGTCATCTTTTTCGGCCAATTGCAGGGTTTGTTTTGGCCCTCTAGCCTATCCGAGGCTCCGAATAACTTCAGCCAATAGCGATCGATTTAACTGATGATTGACACATTTTTTTCGGCCAATTACAGGGTTTGTTTTGGCCCTCTAGCCTATCCGAGGCTCCGAATAACTTCAGCCAATAGCGATCGATTCAAATGATGATTGACACATTGGTTAGCCAATGAAACGCCGGCATACACCGCGGACTACTCCACGTTCAGGGGAAAATCGAGTCGGCGGCTGCTGCGTAAGTTGCGAGACCTTGCGACTTAATATTGAGCCATATATAAGGCGCACTGTATTATAAGGCGCATGGTCATCTTTTGAAAAAAATGAAGACTTTTAGGTGCGCCTTATAGTGCGGAAAATACTAATTTTTCTAACGGCCGCCAGCGGCGCTCGAGTACAAAAGGTAAGCTTTAGACCGATGGAATATATGCGCCGAAGAAGACTGCAACTTCTTGGCTTGTGCACAAATTAAATTAGCGTAAACATACCCTCATCATGCAAAATGCAAAAAGAAAGGCGAATCAAAAAATCCACCATCATCAACGGTTTTCGAAAAGCCGGTCTGCTGCGTGACGGAGAGGAGGGCACAGAATCAGGAGTGGATTAGAGTTCAAGCGACAGTGACAGCGCGAGTCCGGCTGCAGGAGCGTGGGACGACGTCTATATGACAAAGTTTCTTTCCGACACTGAGGAAGAAGACTTTGATGGCTTCAGTTCTAAGGAGGAAGATGAGGACGGTTTACCGTGATTTTTACAAGTACGGTATGTTTTTTCAACAGACCCGTTTACTGTGTTGCGAGCGTGTTGCTACAATAAACTGCCCTGTCATAGGCACCGTTTGGGATGAAAGTTATATTATCATTATTAAAGCTTTTAAAACTCTCCCGGTGTACCGTCTTTCTTCGTAAATATGGGTAACCATGTATAGTATGTATTTGCAACTGTATATTTTTGTAATGTATTCATTTTAGAGACTTATTCTGATATGTTTTGCACGGGCGAATCAAAAAGAAGGGGCGAAACAAACGGGGGCTGATGGGAAGTGGAGTAAAGGTGAGGCGTGTTTGTGGACGCGACGGACAATAGTGGATATATATTTTTCCCACCCTTACCTTTGGAAATATACACTTTTTTCCTTGGATTACTTTCAACGGGACCCGGACTCTGCAGGTCTGCATCAAACCTTAAGTACCGGTATCATTTTCCGTTCATTTTGCCGGCTGTGATTTTTGGACTGTGTACTTTAATGAAGGACATTCAGTTTCAATCGCGGGACTTAAAGTCAGGTTTGGGTTAATTTTGTGTTTGTGTTAAATTTTTTAATGTGGGCGTATGCGGCTTATATACAGGTGCAGCTTGTGTAAGTACAAAATCGGTTTTCCTCTTGAAATGTGGTGGGTGCGGCTTATAATCAGGTGCGCTCTATAGTCCGGAATTTACGGTAGTTGTCTTTGGAAGACATTTTTACCATTTGGATATGAACAGAACCCATAATCAGGGCCTTGACTTGTCTAAGAGCAGACTTACCATTTTTCAGGGGATTCAATTTTTTTGTTATCTTTTTGATGAACTGGAAAATAGGTCAGTGCCATGCGCATAATATGCATACAATACACTTCCTACTTTTTGGACTACTGAGTACAGAAAATGGCAAAAACAATTTTCAAATAAATAATTATAAATAAATGCATACAGAAAATAAAAAACAAAAATCATTAAATAAATATATGAACACATATTATTACATACATAAATAAAATAATAAATGCAGGGAATGCAACGAAAGTAAACATGGATCGTTCAAATACAAAATACAAATAAAGTCATTTAAATTGAAATGAAACTAATACATAAATCAATCAAATGAAATCTATAAAACATAATTCAGAAAGGAAATAAAACAAATCAGTATATTTAAAATGTATGTCAATAAATAAATGCTTTTATAAATCAATCAAATGATCATCATTAATGATTCCATACATACATATATGAATACAAACAAAAATAGAATGAAAATAAAAACAGATGATTGAATAATTTCATATATATAAAAATTTAAAAGAAATAAATGAATATATTAATGGATATATATTTATATGAATTAATTCATTAATTAAATGAAGATAAATAAAATAAATTCAAGCAAATAAATAAAAAAGTAAATAAACAAAACAAGATTCATACAAGATATTAAACAAATATGAATAGATAAATAAATCTATTCATAAATCAATCAACTCGTACATAACTACATGAATAAAATATAATAATGAACGGATCATTAAAAACATAATCATAAACATGTAAATTCATATAAGGAAAAAAAGAATGACAAATAAATAAACAAACAATCAAAAACAGATGAATAGAACTTAATTCAAACATCAAATCCAAATGAATAAATAAATATGTTAAATTGGAAAAAAATATTTATGGAACCTAATTGAAAAATGAAATAAAAATAATGGTAATGAAAAAACTGCTTAGTATATTTACATACATAAACACGCTACGAACTATAAAAATGTATAAAGTTTAATTTCAAAATAAAGTAGAAAATAACTATGTAAGTACGATTATATTTTATGCTCTAAATCAAAAGCTGTTATGTACACTGTTATGTACAAATGAAGTAGCTGCCTTAAGCGCAGTCCCCTATGACTTGGATCTGAAACAAGAAACCAAACAGCCTTGACTGCCTTCTGATTGCCCCCAACTTTAGTTGATATTTGTTATTCATATTTGACATCGTTTTCTTTGTAATTACTTCTGCTTTGTCCCAAACAGTGAGGCAAAGGAGAGCAAAAGCAGAACTGCTGTTTGGAATTACAGTGGAACCTCGGTTTTCAAATGCCTCTCAGTTCGAACGAAAAATTCGGAGTTCGAACGCCGGTAATGCGTGAGTGCGTACGCTAGAGTGTGATGCTGAGCGGCGTACGGGTGTAGATCGTGTAGCTCGCCCCCACCCCTGGTGACCAACTGTTATCGCGTGCGCACTTGCCTCTTTTTGCTTTCGCTTTAAATATCGGTGAACGGAGTGTTTTAGCCCCTAACTATGCCTCCGAAGGAGGTCGGTGCAAGCAGGACAGGTGAAAAAAGTTGTTCGTACAACTATTGCCTTTAAGAAAGACATAATAGCTAAATATGAAAGAGGTGTGCGAGTTTCCGATCTTGTTGGGAATACAGCATGCGCCTTCTGCTGACCACCACAAAGGTAAGAAATCCTATTCATAATTATTTTCTTTATCTTTTTATTTTTTATTTTTACACGTTCGTGTTAGCGTAATCTTTCGTACGGAAGATTACAATAACGCGAACGTACGATTAGCCTGGGTTAGCTTTATGAATACGTTGAACATTCAGGTAAACATTCAGGGTGTTGGAACGGAGCCCAAAATTCAGGGTGTTGGAACGGAGCCCTCTTTTCAATGAAGCGCTAGCCACTTGTGCTAAATGACTTGTAAACGACCTGATTTTTTTATTTTTACACGTTCATGTTAGCGTAATCTTTCGTACGGAAGATTATGATAACGCGGACGTACGATTAGCCTGGGTTAGCTTCATGTTTACGTTAAACATTCATGGTAAACATTCAGGGTGTTGGAACGGATTAAAACGATTTCCATTATTTTTAATGGTAAAAATGATTTCGGTGATTGATCAAATCGGTTCTCGAACAGGGTTCTCGAACGGATTATGGTCGAGAACCGAGGTTCCACTGTACTTGATATGCTAATTGCCCAATCCGAAGACTTTAACTCATTCACCGTCAACAGGCGTTAATAACAGTGAATAATTTAATGCCAAACACATCTCTGACTCTCATCGGCAGTAAATGAGTTAAAATATTTGGACTGGACCCAATAGGGACACAAGACCATAAGGCCACAGACCTTAACCAGACACTTGACTGATCAAGAATCTTCTCTTGACTTCGTCCGGGAAAAGAATCCTCTTTTATAGTCAGAAGTTGGCCAAGCGACCTTAGAGTGACTCGAGTGTATAAAGTTTTATATTACCCACCATCTTCAGAGGCACACACTTTACGGAACCGCGACGTTTTATTCACTCCGGCATCAAATCTAACCCTTACGTTCTACTCGTTAATTACAGCAGAGATATATGCTTCAAAAATACGAGGAGAAGAACTTTCTTCTTTCCCGGTGATGCGACCATGAGCCACCTGTTTGTCATTTCCATTTCTTATCTCTTCTTCAAGCTTTTATTAAACCTTGAAAACACTATTAAAATTCACTCATTTTCAAGGATTTCAAGCATCCGTACAAACCCTGACCAGACCATAAGGCAGTTGACCATAACCAGACACCAGAATTGTCAATAAGCTTCTCTTGACATTGTTTTGAAAAAACATATTTTTGTAGTGGTCTTGTTGGGCCAGGCTTAAAATGTCAATTATTATGTTTGGGTTCGGGCCGGGCTTTTCACTCGCTGACTTATCCACCTCTCATTGTTGTTTTTTTCTTTTTCTTTGTTAATAATCTGAACGCTTGTCAGTGCGTGCACTCGTCAAATCACCCTTCCTCCTGCGAGTACTCAGAAATAAAATGTAAACATTCGGCTTTAACGTTCCTGTACAATTCATTTAGAATCTCTATCCAAGATGTACCCGAAGTAAGTGTAATGCTGTTCTTGAAACATTTGAAAAATATGGTTTTGGTCTCTTTTGAAAGGTAGCACTGCAAGGGCCTACTAGCATTCAGTAATCAGGGTTTGAACATGCAGAAATATAAAGTTTTTATTTTCGCCTGAATTTTTTTAGCAATTAAATGCCTTCAGATGAGCGTAGCTTGGGCATCTTAGCTAGAAAACAGGCGAGACAATTGCTTGAAGCCTTACCTGGTATCTTGTCAAATTTGATAATAATCTGAAAAACTAAACATTGCATTTTACACATTTTTGTAAGGCTATGCTAGGCGTTTCTATACGTGGCCATTTGGAGACGACTACTTTACCACACTATAAAATTTGCAAATTTGTATTTTACTTTGGCCAATATTTTAGACATTGTGAATGAATAGTAAATGGTTGACTTCTCTTTCCAGTCAAATCAATGATTGTGGACACTTGCGCGTAATAATTGTGTGCAAACATTATTCAGGGATTGCCATCTTCACATAATTTTCGGCCCTGTTTTAAATAAACCCCCTGGAAAATGTCATAAAATTATGTTGGAAATTCGATTGGCTCACCATCGTGTCAGTCATCATTCGATTGGGTTACTACTGGCCAAAGATATTCGGACCTGTTGTAGCCAATATCCGTTTTTATCAAACAGGCTCGAATAGGCTAACCTGGCCTGCGGTACTTAAAAAAAGCCTGCGATTGGCCGAGAAAGGTGTCAATCAAAACGGGAGAGCTAACTACCTTATTGAGAATCATTTTAGGAGTCTGTTTTTTTATTTCGGGTCGGCAGTGGTTCAGGAGGTAGAGCGCTCGTCTTAGGATCAAGAGATCGCTGTTCGAATCCCGGCTCCTCCATGTTACATGTCAAAGTGTCCTTGGGTAAGACACTGAACCCCTAATACCCCCAATAAGCAGGTTAGCGCCTTACATGGTTGCATGGCCCCTATTGGGAAATGTGAAACACACTGTAAAGCACTTTGGGAAGTCATTGACTTGAAAAGCGCTATATTATCAATAAGTAACATCCAAAATTCCAGCGTCAGAAAGTTATGGGGTTAATTAGTCGGGCTAGGCTAGGCCGGGCTGGATTTTCTAAACCCGATCTTACGTCTTTATTCTTTTTGATAGTCAGAAGTGAGCCAATCGACCTTTGAAAGACTCAGGTGTATAAAGTTTTATATTACCCACCATCTTGGGAAGCACACACTTTAAGGAACTGCAAGGTTTTATTCACTCCGGCATCAAATCTTAGCGGGACCCTTGCAATCTACTCGTTAATCATAGCAGAGCAACGTTCTTCGAAAACACGACTGAAAGAACATTCTTCTTTCCCGGTGATGTGACCATGACCGACCTCCGTCTCACTACTGTTTCTCATCGCCGCTTCCTTGATTAAGCTTTCAAGTGGACAGCTTTCTGTCTTATTACTCTTCTAGTTTCTTTATGGACTCTCACCTGTCTCAAATTTTGTCTCGCCGAGAGACAACGTCCTCCCTACTTTCCCAATTTTGTCCATTTTAATCCCGGCTCATAAGTCTTCCAATCTCTGTTGCGACACTTACCCTTGCATTATCCTCCCGTGGCTCTCCACTTCATCACTGCCGATCATCTAACCCAGTCCTCAATCAATCTTTTCTGCTCCTTCTGTGCATTTTTTTCTTGTTATTGTGCCACAAAAACCCTCTTAAGTCCTCTATTACATTAATTTGACTCCATTTGTCTGATTGTCTTTTGCTCCTTGCTTTAAGGGACATTGGGAATTACAGAGCACATACCAGCAATGTTCCCTGTAATTTTCCACGGGTCTGAGCGTTTACACAAAGTCGGTGAGCAACGCTTGAAACAACAGTGAGCAGCCATAATCCCAAGTGTGGCAAGATAATTATCAAACATGTCAAAAACTTGACATCAGGTTACATTTTGCTGAGTTTCCTGCAATGCAAAATTATTTTTCTCTTTTGAATGAATTGACTCGTGCTATTACAAAGGTTGTACGGCCTACAAACGTCATTTGTTCTTACAATTCTTTCACAAGATATCCATTTCTTTTTACTTCCTGATATATTTTGTCGCATAATATTAACATTTTTGGGGCCTTATTTAGTCGGTTGTAAGATACAGAACTGTACTTAATCACGTTTTTTAGTGGAAGTACAATGTTAGCAACAAGATTCACTTGATATAATTGGAAATTATTTGAATGCAACACAAACTTTTTCTTCTTTTTTCCGTGGTTTTTTTCTACTTTTTTTAAATTACTTTAAAAAAATCTCCTTGTGTTTATTTTTTCCAAGCTCTTACTTTTTTCTTTTTGTTCTCTATTTACTTTTTTCCTACATTTCTTTTTTTTCTTTTTTTGTTCTATTCCCCCCTTCCTTTAAGTCATTTTGTGCATAATTTTACATAATATTTGGTCATGTTGGGATTAAAGAAGCAAAAACAACCCAAAGAGCTGTTTAGGACCCAAAAGAGACGGTTCATTTTAGTGAGCCGAGCCGAAGAAGCCGGTTCCCTGACAAACTCTACTAACTTTACTCAACTTCTTTCTCCTTCGACTCGACTTCAAAATACCGCATTTAGGACACAACGTCAGGGGAACACGTGTATTTTTACCTTCATGCACTGTAACTTTGACTTGAGTCGCTTCTTAATTAGTAATTTGAGCCCTCATTTTTTTTGCGCTGGCTAGATTTTCTTGTGCTCTGAGAGTGTGCGAGCATTGCGCAATTGCGCACGCGCGCAGCTTAGAGGGAACACTGCATACCAGTAAAATAAATCTTTCATAATCGATGATTACCCATCAATTTTTTAGTTTGTATTCCTACTTGTGCTTTGAAGCACTCGTTATCAGTTGCACTACACAATGCAGGGATATCTACTAGTCAAATATTACTCAGTGTCCCTTTAAGAAACCCTTCGAGCGATGTTACCTTGGTGGCGACAGTACGCCCGAACAAGATGGCGTAGCAGAGGTTGAGGGCGGACGAGTAGGAGAAGACTCGAACCCGGTTTCGCCCGTGGGGGGTCATGCCGAAGGGGCTGTTCCATTCGTACAAGGTGAGGAAAAGGGCGGTGAGGTGCAACGTGACGAATATGCCAACCCACATGGACCAGTGCAGGGGCCACATAAAGGCACCGATGGGGGCCGCCGTGTCTCGGCTGCGTACCTGGAAAAAGAGAATATTTTTAAACAGTATACATTCAGTCAAGTACCCCAAAATTAACTAGTAGAACATTTTGACCAATCGGAATCCATCCATTATCTGCACCACTTATCCTCGGTAGGGTCGCGGGGGTGCTGGAGCCCATCCCAGCTATCTTCAGGCAGTGGGCAGGGGACACCATGAACTGGTTGCCAGCCAGCCAGACAATTCACTCGCTCATTCACACAATTTGGACCGGCCAATTGACCTAACCTGCATGTTTTTGGAATGTGGGAGGAAACCGGAGTGCCCGGAGGAAACCCACGCAAGCATGGGGAGAACATGCAAACTCCACACAGGAGATTCGATCTCATGACCTCATAACTGTGCCGCACACGCGCTAACCACTGTGCCGCCGTGTTGTCCACCATTCGGAATATTAAGGGGTAAAAAACAGTCATAATTTTGGAAAACTATTTGATCAGACTTATTCAACTAACTTAAAATTAAAGCGCCAAACATTAAGAAAAAATATTTCAGAACATATAAAAATAATTTGAAGATTTGGAAATGTTTTTATACTCCATTTTTTTACTTTTATGTAGTGGTTCTTAGCCCCCCAAATATATTAAACACAACAAACGTGTTGTTACTGCAAGTGTCCAGCAGATGGCCCCAGCACAACCTAAATAATCAAGGATCCGTCAACATTTTCAAAGAATTATCATTTTTTTCCCCAGTAATTTTTTTTGGTAATCTACTTTAAACCAGTATAGTAAACTACGAAAGATGTGTTATATTTGGTAGCACTGTATCAATAATTATTTTGTATTTTTTTCCATTTTGCATCTCCTTTGTAATCCCCCTATTGTATTGGTTCACAACAATTTTATTTTGAAGGGAGGGTTATGTTTTTTATTTTTTATTTTATTTTAGCCAGGTACCCAAACCTGAGTATGTTTCTTTTAGGGATACTGACAAAACATATTTTTCTTAATATCAATGTTAATGTTTCATCCAATTAATTAAACTGTGTATCTTTATTTTGTAATCATTTGAAAAAGTAATCCTCACAGAAAAAGAAATAATTAAAAGCAAAAAATGTGGACACTGCTAATATCCAAAAATGTATTAAAATTATTTAGAAATGTATCCTCCCAAATAAACGCTTTTCATACAGTTAGCAGATAATTTTGCTTATTTTAAAATAACACTTATAAGTCATTTTTAGATTTTTTGGGGAAAAAAAAAAGTAATACTTAAAATAGCCAACAGTACCTGCTATACAAGTTAGTATACGTTTTTTTTTTTGTTTGGTTTGTTTTTGAGCCAAAAAATAAGAACAACACTACTTCAAATTAGATTTTTTTTCCTAGTGTACACATAACTTAAAGGGACAGTGTGAAATATTTTGTGCCTCCTAGTGGTTGAAAAACAAAGACATTTTGATTTGAATATTATGCAAAAATACCCAAATTATCATACCAATTTTATATTTTATATAAAAAAAAAAACATAATTTGTATTTATTTTACAAGGTGGAGTCCGTACCCAAGGTCGCTGCCATTTTTGACCGGCAACTTGCTGCTATGCTGGCAATGGGTTTCGTACAAATTAGACAATACAGTGCTATCTAGTGGTCAAATATTACACAATAGAGCTTTAAATATTTGCTGTAAAAAAGAAACAATTTATAATGAAAAATAATTACTGTTTTTCCAGATAAGGCTCAATGGATAATTAGGCGCACCTATTTCAAGTTTCTGGCAAATTTTTGGTGTGCCTTATTGGTCGAATAATATGGTACACTTACCATAGAATCAGAAATAATGAGAAAATTATACATTCAATACAATATAAAATGTTTATTTAATTGATGATTCATTTATGTATTACTTTATTGAGTTAATTATCTATTTAGTCAGTTAATTTAGTTAAAGCTTCATTTAGTTAACACTTTATTTAGAGGTTTCATACACATTTTTATCGCCAAATTCAAGAACGTTTTAAGGACTTTAAAATATATTTTTTTTCCAATTTCTCCAGTACCATTAAAAAAGAAAATCTGGTGTGAATCATGTATTTTGCAAATCCCACAAATATATTTGTGACTAACAGATTTCTGTGTACCGCGTGTGCGATTATCAAGAAATATGTTTAGATCTTGAGTATATCTCAAATATCTTTCTGGATCTGAATTATCTGTGTGCAAATGTTTTTTGAGACAAACCTCTGTCCATATAGGGGGCCGATGACGATTCATGGTACAATGCCATACAAACTAATGCCAACTGCCGTTAATCACGAAGGGATCGATGCAACGACAAAGCGAAGCCACCAGAGAGCCGTTTCTGCATTATTTTTAAGCATAGTTGTTGAGAAAAACGGCAACCATTTCAAGCATTCAAGCACTTCCGCCAAAATTAAAGTACTACTCAGTCTATGAAAACACAACAGTAAAATTTAAGCATTTTCAAAGATTTTTAATAACCGTACAAACCCTGTGTTTAGTAAAAACGTTCTTTTAAATCTCACGTAGCTCTCAGACACCCTTATTTCTACCACAGCCCACTAAAAACAGACAACTTACGCAACTAACCTTGTGTACCATTTTCCTCCAAAATCCGAGCAGAGCCATTTTAGTATCTGCATCGTATTTTTACCACCTGCCCGAGGTGCCTTTTCAGTAAACACAGCCGGCCATAATTAGCTTGTAAAAAGCATCCACATTGTTTTACATTTTGCACTATTTGTCTGCTCTGGAAGGGCAAGGGAGTTTTTGGGGGTCTTTTTTTTGTTTCTCAGAGACAGATGAGCTTTTATTCCGAAATGGGACCCCAGTGTCATATGAAATTATACATTGTTGAGCGTTAGCTGCATAGGGAGATGTTAACAAATCGCAGGCATAACGGCAGCGAGTCTCGGGGTTCCACTCACTTGTCTCCTCCCGAGCCGTTACGGCGTCTAAAAACTGCTGCCGGTTTTTGGAATTTCTATAATTAATAGTCCCGGCGTAGGGATAAACTCATTATTCACTTGCTAATGAACTCCTGTTGCCGAATGAGAAAAGCCGAAGGGTGAAATCAGGCGGTGGGGGGTGCAGACACCTGTTGACACTTTTGTACGAATCCTGATGGTGTTCTCATATTTATCAACTCTCATCTCATCTCATTAGCTGCACCGCTTATCCTCAGTAGGGTCGCGGGGGTGCTGGAGCCCATCCCAGCAATCATGGGGCAGTGGGCAGGGGACACCCTGAACTAGTAGCCAGCCAGTCGCAGGGCACACAGGGACAGACAACTCGCTCGCTCATTCACACCTAGGGACAATTCGGACCAACCAATCCACCTAAAATGTATGTCTTTGGAATGTGGGAGGAAACTGGAGTGCCCGGAGGAAACCCACGCAAGCACGGGGAGAGCATACAAACTCCGCACAGGAAGTCCGGTAGCTGGATTTGAACCCAGACAGGAGGTTTCCAAGGCCGTAGAACTGTGCCACACATGCGCTAACCACTGCGCCGCCGTGCTGCCCATATTTATCAACTGTAAAAGTAAAATTTGCGAGTGGAAAACAGGCATTATATGGTGGGAAAAAAGGAACAGACTCCTAATTGTGATTTTAACTTGTCAAAAAAATGTCATTATTTATTTTTTTAATAGATTAAGAGTAAAGAGGCACATTTCAACTCTTTTTAGCCATATCTAGAAGCGGCCACATTGGGAATGATGCTGAAAAACACACACACACAGGATACGGAGAATGACCAATTAAGGCTCCACTGACTATAAAGATATAAATGAACCAAAAAGAGCGTAACAAGGGAAACAACTCCCCCATGTATATCATCATGAATCACACGATGCAGTTATTTATATTTTTCAGGATAACTTTGTGTGTTCTCCTTTCTCTAACATTCGTTTCTGGCACCGTGATTCAAATAGTGTGGTAATGAGATACAATTAAATGCCTTTTCATGGGTCAACTGTATCACTTGAGGTCTGGGGTTTAAGTTTGATACCATTAGCATATAATGTTTTACAATTTTGGTCACCAAAATGTCTCCATGTATCAACCATTGCACTAATATATAAAGTAAGTTGGTAAAATGCACAACCTTTATGTAGGTCTTACATGCGCCTTATAGTTCAGTACGCCTTTTGTATGAGAATAATATGTAGTTTTGATTTTCATGTGTCTTATAGTCCAGTGTGCCTTATATAGGGATGAGGTGGAGTCACTGTCAACGTGGTGTTCGAAAAACCACCTCATACTAAACACCACAAAAACAAAAGAACTGATACTGGACTTCAGAAGGAATGGCAGGAATCCAGCACCTCTCATCATAAAAGGAGACTGTGTAAAGAGAGTCCACTCATTCAAATTACTGTGTGTGCACATCTCCGACGACCTCTCCTGGTCTGCAAACACCAGAGCGGTGGTAGGGAAGGCCCAGCAGCGACTAAATTTCCTGAGAGTACTCAGGAAAAATCATCTAAAACAGCAGCTGCAGGTGTCCTTTTACAAAGCCGCAGTGGAGAGCATTCTAACATACTGCATTATGGTGTGGTATGCTGGGTGCACAGCATCAGATAGGAAAACGCTCCAGAGGGTCATCAAAACAGCCCAGAAAATCGTCAGTTGCTCTCTGCCCAGTCTGGAGGACATTGCCTGCTCTCGCTACCTCAGCAGAGCAGAACACATCATCAAGGACTTTTCTCACCCAGGCCACCACCTCTTCGACCTGCTGCCTTCCGGCAAGCGCTACAGGTCACACAAAACAAAAACAAACAGACTCAGGGACAGTTTCTTCCCCAGAGTCATTACCACCCTAAACACACACCGCACAAAAAACTGAAAACTCTTGCAAACACACTACCTCATACGAACGTAAAATGGTACTCATGTCTGTTTCTTGCACAACGTTGACTGCACTATGTTTACTGCTCACCTTGCACAATGTTGACTATTTTTTTGCACTATGTTGACTATTTTTGCACCAAATGCATATTGCACCAACCCTTACGATACCAACTGTATGTAACATCCTACACACCGTCATTTCCTTGAGTAAATATTGTGTAAATTATAACTATAACCTTATCCTCCTTGTTTTATAACCTTATCTTCTCTGTTCCTTATCTTCTTGGTTTCTTTACCTCACTGTGAATGTGTGAAACTGGAGTGTCATGCCCAATGTTGTTTTCACAATATGTTAACCCATTTTGTAACAATGACAATAAAGGTATATTCTATTCTATTCTATTCTATATGAAAACAATTATTATAAACTACTGTATTTGGAAGGTGTACCTTATAGCATAACATTATAGTGCAGCACATAGTGCAATCTGTCATATAAACCATTGTTAACCTTACTTTAATGAAGCTTTTATTTTTAGTTCTTTTTTGGCATTCTCTGTGAAGGGATACATTTGTGTACTAATGTATGCTTTCAAAAGAAAAAAACGAGTCCCAGAAAAAATGTACGATTGAGTAAAGACACATCCACTGACAGTAAATTACTCATACATACCGTCACTGGCGGAATAAAAGAAACAGGGCTGACAGAAGATTGTCAGGCATGCTTTCATTCCCCGTCATCGTTAGGGTGCCAAAAATACCACAAACTGGAAGTAACTATGAGCCACTGTACCATGATGCCCAGGCTGGTGGAGTAGAAAGGCGAAGTAAAGTCAATGACTCTGCTCCTGGCCGAGTTGATGGAAAACGAGGTGACAGCCATGTCGGCGATACCGTTCCTCAGGTCGCCCACCAGGCCGGTCCAGCGGCCGCCGCCACTCATCGCCCCGTATTTCCCGTCCCCGACGATGTAGAGGTCAAAGGTAAATCCCATATCCTCCGCCAGCTTCTCCAACAGGTCGATGCAGTAGCCGTAGCAGCATTTGCGCAGGTCCTCCGGCAGGCCTGCGAGTGGTAGATCGTGATGTGGTGGGAATTTTGATGAAGCTCAGAACCGCAAAATTAATTCAGACTCTTGTCAGCCCTTTTTCACATTGAGCAGGTTCAGAGCTAAAACAAGCTGTCGGACTACCAAGACCTCATCGCTGGCCTCGAGAGGAGAACACCTTGGGGGTTAGGTGCAAGGGTTGGGAAGTAGGTTAGGGTTTAATTGGCGGTTAGATTTGGGGTTTGCTTGGGCAAAGAGGAACAGGATTAAACTCCAGAAGCCAATAAAAAATGCTGCAGGACAAATGAGGTTATAGTTTAGAGCAGTGATTCTCAACTGGTTGGTTAAGTCACCAAATTGGGTTGCAGACCCATTTTCAGCAAGTCCCGGGCCCTGGCCTCGGGAAAATAATGCTAAGAAAAGTAAACAGTAACTGAGGGTCATTTAAACTCCTTAACAGTAGATGGTGATAATTCCCTTCAAATGCCAGTTCACGCCCGCCATTTCACACTACAGAAAAAGACAGACATACAGTGGAACCTCGGTTTTCGAACGCCTCTCAGTTCGAACAAATCAGAGTCCGACCAAAAATTTCGAGAAATTATTGCTTCGCTGTTCGGTCAAAAAATCGGAGTTCGAACGACAGTAATGCGTGAGTGCGAACGCTAGGGTGCGATGCTGAGCGGCGTACGGGTGTAGATCGCTCTTTTCGTGACGAACTGTTATTGCGTGCTTACGTGCTTCGTTTTGCTTTCGCTTTTAATATAGGTGTACGAAGTGTTTTAGAAAGTCAGTGCAAGCAGCAAAGTTGCTACAGGTGAAAAAAGAAAAGTAGTGCGTACAACTATTGCATTTAAGAAAGAAATAATAGCAAAATATGAAGGAGGTGTGCGAGTGTCTGATCTTGCTAGGGAATACTCCACTGTCCACCTGCGCCTTCTGCTGACCACCACAAAGGTAAGAAATCCCATTCATAATTATTTTCTTTATCCTTTTTTTATTTTTACACGTTCATGTTAGCTTAATTTTTCGGACGGAAGATTACGATAACGCGAACGTACGATTAGCCTAGGTTATCTTTATGTTAACATTAAACATTCAAGGTAAACATTCAGGGTGTTGGAACGGAGCCGGACTTTCAGCGTGTTGGAATGGAGCCCTCTTTCCAATGAACCGCTCACCACTTTTTGTGGAGACCCGGGCGCTAAATGACTTGTAAACGACCTGTTTTTATTATTTGTAAACGTTCATGTTAGTGTAATCTTTCGTTCGGAAGATTACGATAACGCGGACGTACGATTAGCCTGGGTTAGCTTTATGTTAACGTTAAACATTCAGGGTGTTGGAACGGATTTAAACGATTTACATTATTTTTAATGGGAAAAATGATTTAGGTGATCGAACAAATCGGTTTTCGAACAGGGTTCTGGAACGGATTATGGTCGAGAACCGAGGTTCCACTGTAGTTTGTTTATATATGTTGAGTATGGGCAAACGCATATAGGGTGAAAACTATTAAATCAACATTGAAAATTTAAGCACAGTATTAGTTTTAATGGTCATTTTCCGTTTTTATTTTTGATTTTGGAAAATATGAATCTATTCTACTTATCTGGTTCGAACCGTACAATCCTTACATCCAATACATTTGAGAAGTGAATATTTCTTTCTTGACTTGGGTCATGGCTTGTAAATACGGTTGCATGGTGGGTCCAAAAGTAAGACCGACATTAGGTAATAGTAATGTTGGGACTAAAACAATTACTTTTCTCATTAACAAGTACTGTATTGTATTATTATTATTAATACAATTTTGTAACATGACTGTTGTTACAACATGGTGCTTTAATTTCATATTACATCATAAATTACGTTCCCTGACTGCCTAGTGTTCCTCTTTCGCTCATGATATAACACTTCAGAATGGTAGGCGAATTTTTGTTACCTCCAATGTACAACTAATTACAATTACTGTGGCACTGTCTAAAGCACAATGTACAAGGGCGGTGAATTTCTCCTCATGGAGATATTCACCCTACTGAATATAATCTCATCTAAGCCGTATTTATTCAAAATTAAATACTGAAATCAGTGGCTCAGTTTTTATGCGCATATTTGGTTTGGTTTGGTCTGTCACCAGTAGAATATGGTGGGCAGTGTGTTGGGAATGGGGATGTCATTTGTGGGGGGGGAAGGGCGCCATTTGCATTCTGAAGCCACACGTTTGGCACTAGGTATGCGCCAGGCTTAAAATGTATAAAACTGATGATAATTAGCTAATTTTAATGGATGTTTAAGCCTGTGGCTTAAAATCAGGTGAGGATTGTCCAAAGAAAAAAATTGAGTTTTGTTCTTAAATATGAGCATGTGGAGCACTCTGTAGTTTGCAGTTTACTGTAAATTGTTTTCATCAGATGGTTCTTCAAGTTTAAGATCAGTTTCAGAGCTAAAATCATATGTGGTATTTAAACCCTGACCCAGGCAGGGAAACCATAAATCAGACTCACCATTGCCTTCCCAGTCTGTGGTTGTCGCATTGGGGTTATGCAGCTGGTTGAACAGTCCGTGTATCACCTCTGACCTGTTGGTTCTGGGATCCAGGCAGAGCTGTCCGGCGGGACACAGCCCGTCCTCATCCACTTCCCGAGTAAACACAAAAGGGTGCTCCACCAGTGTCACCACACGTAAACGGTGGCCCTCTACCGAAAGTCCGGGTCGCCAGCGTCCCCCGGCGCTCAAGTCCCCTTGACCATCACCGCCCCTGACTCCTGCACCGAGACCTTGACCCTGACTGCTACTGAAGCCTCCCACGAGCCTATGGGCACCGCCTTCCAATTCCAGTCTGCCACGGGACCACTGGCCGACGGTGACCCATGCTGGCTGGCCCAGGGCGCCCCTCTTGAGACTCCAGACGTGGAAGAGCTGTGAGGAAAGTATCCTGGAGAGACCAGCGTCCACCTGAATCAGCCCCGTTGCACCAGTGAAAGATGTGTTGGGAAAAAACCTTGAAAGGTAAAGAAGATACAGTATAAAGACCCATTCTTAAATTTAGGTCACATTCACGTTTATATTCAAAGTAATTGGGCGAAAACCAGTTGCAGAGATAAAAGAAAATAGCAACTGCACAATGCACTTAAAGCTACTGTGCGGAATTTAGAACTGTTTTACTCTCTGACGCCATCTTCTTGTGTCATTATTGCAGCCTCTGTCAAGCTCCTTATGGTGCCGTTCAATGTTCCCTCTAAGCTGCGCGCGTACGCAATCACGCACTGCCCGCACATTTTCAGCGCACAAGAACATTTATCCAGCGCAATGTTCCCGCTAAGCTGCGTGTGCACAATTGCGCACTACCCATAGCTTTTCCGCGCACAAGAAAATCTAGCCAGCTCACAAAAATCAGGGCTCGAAATTGCTAAATAAGGAGCGAATTAAGTCAAAGTTACAGTGCATGAAGGTAAAAGGTTCCCCTGACGCTGTGTTCTAAATGCGGTATTTTGAAGTATTTTGAGAAAAGTCAGTAGAGTTTTTCGAGAACCGGCTTCTTCGGCTCGGCTCCCTAAAAGGAACCGGCTCTTTCGGGTCCTAAACGGCTCTTCAGGTTGTTTTTGCTTCTTTCATCCCTATATAACCAAATATTATGTAAAATTATACACAAAATGACTTAAAGGAAGGGGAATAGAACAAAAAAAAATATACCAAAATGAAAAAGTAGTGAAAAGCTAAGAAAAAAAGAAACAAAAGGAAGAGAACAAAGAAGGAAAAATTCAGAAAAAAAGCCAGAAAAAAAGAAAAGAAAGAAACAAGTAAATAAACAACAAAACGAAAAAAGTAACAGCTAGGAAAAAATAAACACAATGAGATTGTTTTTTAAAGAATAAAAAAAAAAAACACAGGGAAAAAGAAGAAAAAGTTTGTGTTGCATTCAAATAATTTCCAATTATATCAAGTCAATCTTGTTGCCAACATTCTACTTCCACTAAAAATTTGATTAAATACAGTTGTGTATCGTACTACTATCGACTTAGTTGCCACACTTGGGATTGCTGTTGCTCACTGTTGTTTCAAGCGTTGCTCATTGACTTTGTGTGAACGCTCAGACCCGTGGAAAATTAGAGGGAACATTGGTGCCGGTGTAAGTACATGCATTTCTTAGACACTCTCAAATATACTTTTATTTTTCATCATTTTTGGAGTTTGGGCTATAATGCACAGCTCTGCTACGAGTAAGATAAAAACAGCTAGGCACATTGGGAAAAAGGGCTCCTGTTAAACAATATCAAGTCTGTCTTAGTAGGCTAGGATTTAGCTAACTTACCTACTAAAAAATTGTGATTATTTTGACTGGTACACAACTACCTGAAACTTTGAAAAATCAAAACAATTTAGGGATGTAACCCAAGGTTTCAAACGGACAAATATTAACCCTACACGAGTGGTATTTGGAACAGTAATGTGCAGTCAGGGGAGGCATCATAATCATAACAATGTACAAATTCAAATCCATTAAATGGTTATATTTATTCAGTATTAAAGTTTTTCTCACTTAACTTCACAATTTCTGAAATTTCTTTATCAAAATTCCCTGAATTTTCACATCATTTCACGACTTTCATAAAACAATTACATATTGCTGTGCTGATCGTCAGCATATGCATGCAGTGTAAGGAAATCAATTCTCTTGGCTTATGGGAAAAAGCAATAGTGGGACCAATGGTTCTTATTTGGCAATCACCTGAGTCAAACAATAGAATTATTCCTAATATTAGCATGCTAACAGCAAGTCAAGCCAAACACTTCATTCATAACTTGAGATAATACAACGTTTGTTTCGGCAGTTGCTTCAGTTTATATATTAGAATAGAATAGAATAGAATATACCTTTATTGTCATTGTTACAAATGGGCTAACATATTGTGACAACGAAATTGGGCATGACACTCCAGTTTTACACATTCATAGTGAGGTATGAGCAAGAAGATAAAGGCACAGAGAAGATAATGTTATAAGACAAGGGGGATAAGGCTATAGTTATAATTTACATGGTATTTACACAAGAAATGTCGGCATGTGGGATGTTACATACAGGGTTGTCGTGATAACGTTGGTATCGTAACGGTTGTGCAATATATATTGATTTCTTGCTCTGCCAATGAAATGATAACACTATGTTGGTTCATTTATTCGTAAAATTGACTCTGCCTCATTAGACGAGAACCTCACTGCAAGTCACTGACGTGTAAAAAAGCTCACATACTTAGAAATAAGCCAAAAAACACACATGGTTTCCAAACCACGGAACAGTGAGGTAATGGTGATGAACGCTTGGCCACTGCACTGACAGGAGAATGAACAACCCGACTTTATCCAATCGAACGAATGGAAAAACAGGCAAAGAGGCAATCAAAAGGTTAAAACGGATAATGCAGAGGGCCCCTGACTGATAACGGAGCTTTGGCAAGTCATCTCGGTTGGAATTGCATCTCCCGGAAAGTCATAATTAAAAGTTAATGTGGAGCAGCGCGGGGTCTCCTCCGAATTGGAAAAGTCCGCAAAGGCAAGATATTGGTATGCGGCACACTTGCCGGTAGCTTCCACATGGGGCTCTTTACTGGGAAATACATTAGGATGAGCAATTCTCCCTAGCACATGAATCTGCCTGTGGCCTCTTGATTTGTGTAACGAGCATTGGTTTGCGGCATTTTTATAAGGTTTTCCCCAAACAGATTTTTTTTCAATAAGGGCACAAAACGTGTTGTGTTTCCCCACACAATCCTCTGAAAAGTTAACCGAACTTTGGAGCTCTGACGTCATTGAAGGAAAATTACACTTTCAAATCGGCGAATCCCGTTAACACAACATGTGACGCACCCCCGAAACAGACAGCAATTGTAGAGGGCCATAATTGCACACTGTTCGTTTGGATATGATTTAAGATTATATTTGAATTGAATTTAATGGTGCCCCTAGGGAAATTCACTTCTACCGACGAAAACAACAGGCATTAAATTACAAAAACAGCAGAACGTCAAAGGAATATGACAGTGGGACAATGAAGGCAGACTGATTGGATGGCCTCGGCGAGGCCTGCAATCTTATTTTCCTGTATCTGCACCCTGATGGTAGTGGGATGAAGTATTGCTGTAGTAAGTGACTGATATCTTGGACTATTGTGTTATAAAAGAGTGGATGTCACTCAATTTCTTGCGTCTTAACTCTGAAAAGACCGAAATGTTATTTATTGGTCCATCTAAATGCCGTGACTTATTCTGAGTGACTCAGTTAAAAATTTAGGTGTCATATTTTACCCCGATCTGTCCTTTCAAACACATGTGAAGAAAATTACTAGAACCGCTTTCTTCCATCTTCGTAACATTGCTAAAATTCGTCCTATACTGTCTCAGTCGGATGCGGAGATCATAATTCACGCGTTTGTTACCTCCCGTCTCGATTACTGTAATGCACTACTCTCCGGTCTCCCGAAGTCCAGAATCAATAGTCTTCAGCTGGTACAAAATGCAGCAGCGAGGCTTTTAACTAGGACAAACAAGTCCGATCACATCACACCAACTTTGGCTAACCTGCATCGGCTCCCTGTTAGCCTAAGATGTGATTTCAAAGTTCTCTTAGTATTATACAAAATCATACATGGACTTGCTCCCTCATATCTTTCAGATTTGATCTCCCCCTATGTTCCGGTCCGAAGCCTTCGTTCTGAGAGCGCCGGTCTTCTGGTGATCCCAAGAGCCAAGAAGTGTTCCGCTGGTTCCAGAGCATTCTCCATCCGGGCACCGGTGCTGTGGCATGCTCTCCCCCCTGAGATCCGATCTGCAACCTCAGTGGAAATGTTTAAATCTAAGCTTAAAACACACTTCTACTCTATAGCATATGAATAACCTATACTTTTCGTGGACAATATCTCTGTATTATTTGTGATTGCAACATCCTTTGCTGTCTGGTAATCCTGAAAGGGGGATGCCACATGTGCGGTCCCTTCTCAAGGTTTTTTCATTTTCCTCATGTTGAGGTTTTTGAGTTTTTCCTTGCCCTCATGTCGGTTCCAGATCAGGGGATGATGTAATAATAGTCTGAACAAATAGTCTGTGTAATAACCTGTGCAGCCCTTTGAGACTCTTTGTGATTAAGGGCTAAACCAATTAAAAATAAAAAGACTAGAATTGACCAAGGCTTTTTTATACAGTAGTAACAGGAGGTGAGGTGCAACATATAGTCCTTTGAGTTTACAGATGACTGACGGTATTTGTTGTCTCCTTTTTTCAATGTCCGTGGTATACTGATCAATGGTGAGCTTGGTTACTCTGTCACTGGGGGCCTTGTGACTGATGTGTTGGTAAGTTTACCTGTTTTTGCAACATCGTTCGTCCTTATTTACTTTTGTCTCCTTTTTGGTAAGCAATTTTTGCTTTTGTGTTTTTCACCTCGTGTGTCACGAATGGTATAATTTGTTCAGCTAGTTCCCCGTTAGCTTTGCAAAGGGCTTTCCTGTTCTGTTAGCTTCCGATTGGTGCTTGTTGACTGCCCGTTATATGTTGTTTGGCTGGCTAGCCTGGCGTTAGTGCTGTTTTGCCACGCCCTTTGGTTTATTCTTGTCCAGCTACGCGTTTATTGCTATAACCCTGTTGCTTTTAAATGCTGCTTCCCTGTTAGCCTGGCTGCTCACAATGTGTATTTTTGAGGGGCTAGCCTGGTGTTAACGCCAGGTTTGCCGTGTTACTTGCTTTGTTTATTCCCAGCCGTATTTACGTTTAACTCCGTAGCCGTTGCTGCTTTTTTTATTTGGTTCCCTGATGGACTGGCTGCTCACTGCATGTTTTTTGGTCGGCCAACTTAGCGTTCCTCTGCCAAAGCTGCAGCCGGCTTTTGTTGATCTTCCCAGCTAGCCTTCCTTTAGCAGCTCTACGTGTGTTTTGTTTTGCAAGTTAGCCCCGTTTTGACTGCTTGCCTTTTGTTGTACCATCACTCCATCCACAATTTACACAATACCTAGTGATTCTTTACAAAAACTATCAAAACTCTGCAGGAAATACTTGTAACTTCTTCTTCTGGTGTTTTTCACCTGACATCACGACTCGGTAAGTCAAAGAAGAGACAGGCTGTTTTCAAAATGCATTATCTATGAATGAGTACAGTGGAACCTCGGTTTTCGAACGCCTCTCAGTTCGAACAAATCGGAGTCTGACCAAAATTTTTGAGAAATTCTTGCTTCGCTGTTCGGTCAAAAAATCGGAGTTCGAACGCCGGTAATGTGTGAGTGGGTACGCTAGGGTGCGATGCTGAGCGGCGTACGGGTGTAGATCGTGACCAAATGTTATCGCTTGCGGACGTGCTTCGTTTTGCTTTCGCTTTTAATATAGGTGTACGAAGTGTTTTAACCCCTAATTATGCCACGAAGAAAGTCAGTGCAAGCAACAAAGTTGCTACAGGTGAAAAAAGAAAAGTAGTGCGTACAACTATTGCATTTAAGAAAGAAATAATAGCAAAATATTGTGGAGACCCGGGTGCTAAATGACTTGTAAACGACCTGATGTTTTTATTTTTACATGTTCATGTTGGCGTAATCTTTCGTACGGAAGATTACGATAACGCGAACGTACGATTAGCCTGGGTTAGCTTTAAGTTTACGTTAAACATTCAAGGTAAACATTCAGGGAAAATGATTTCGGTGATCGAACAAATCGGTTTTCGAACAGGATTCTGGAACGGATTATGGTCGAGAACCGAGGTTCCACTGTATTTGGAATATACAGATGAAATATACTGTATATTGATTTTATGCAAAAAAAATATGGACTAATTCCTCACATTTAACAGGTTTAAGAATTTGAGAATATATTTGAATAATTCCCATTGTGGAATGTTTGATAAGATCCCGATTACGTCGGGTCACTGGAAAGAGTACGGTCGGTGTTTTAAATGCTAAAGAAAGCAGGGATCACCGTCTCGATAAGGGCGGCCGAAACCGCGAGCGGACTGCCGATGATCTCTGGCGAGAGATTACCTCGTCTTTCCGTGTTTTGGACTCTCCCCTTCATGGGCTTTACACGGGATTCGACGTGCGTGGAATGTAATCCCCCTCCCCATTAAGCATGAGATATGCTCTGTGAAATAAAAAGATTAGATTGATCACGCGGGTCATTAACCTCAGCTCTGAATGTTCTTCCTTTTGCGATTCCTCATGGTTTTAGTCTCTGCCCTCGGCGTTGTTATTTACTTCAATAATCAATTTCTATGATCTGTCTGGGCAAATATCTGATTCCAGATGCATCTGGTGTCATCCCCATAGCCTACCGCTTATGATTCCTCATCAGCCACCTAGATAACAAAAGCAAGAGCGCTTTCGTGGCTCGGGATGCTGAAATCACTCATGGTAATAGCGGGGCTGAATCATCATATAGCGAAACATAGATGATTCATCACGCAGGCGACAAAGGAATTAAATTGCACTTTTCTCCAAAGTTCCCCTCAAATTTGTGAGATTTATGTGGAGGCATAATCATTTGTTACTGAAGATTTACTCGATGGGTGAACAAAAACAAACCATTGTTGAAGGGATGTTTTTTGGTGGTGTGTATAAACTACATGAATAAATAAATACATGAAACAAATAAACAATAATCTTGAATAATTTCAAATACCTCAAAGGAGCTTTAGAGAACTTTCTGACTCACTGCTGTCATCTCCTGGCTTATGTCGTTATTGCAGCCCCAGCTCATTCATGATCAGCGTGCAAACACGTGCATTTATTAGACATGCTTGGATAAACTCTTCTTTTTTTTCTTTGATTTTTCTGATGGCGTTTTGAGTATACTTGAAGCAGGCATTCTATTAGTTTAACTATTTTTATGTACTAACAGATAAAAACAAAAGCCGAAAAAAGTTACTCTCCAGCACCACTATATCACTCATACCCAGGGTTGAGTAGGTTTACTTTAACTGGATTACTTTCAATTACTTTTGAATTACTCCAATACCAAATATGCTAATGAAAGACAAAATAAACTAAATATGAATAAAATTACTAAATTTTGTGCAGGCTTGGGGAGTAACGGAATACATGGAACGGCAAATATGATGTTGGCAAGCTGTTTGGATTTATTTTCATTTTGGAGAGAAAGCTTACCACGTGTTGTGAGTCATCATTTTATTCATATTTAGTTTCTTTTGTCTTTTACTAGCATATTTGGTATTGGAGTAATCCAAAAGTAATTGAAAGTAATCCAGTTAAAGTAACCCTACCCAACCCCGCTCATACCTAATGTGTTCCACCCCTAACAGCTTTGCTAAAAGTAGAATAACAGCAGATAGGTGTGGTGGGGAAAGAAAGAAAGGCTCTTTGAACTCAGTTAGGCATTGTTAACACATACTTAATGGAGAAAATATTTAAATTTCAACTTTTGTAATGACACCTCAAACGTTGCGCCTCACTCCTAAAGAATTACAGTGGATATATTCAACTCTGTTGGGATAAAAACTATGTCAAACAATTACGATTTATTTTCCTTACATTGCAAAAAAATGAAAATTAATCAATTATAAGTATTGTTTGTTAATTTATTTTGTGGAAGGACAAGAAAGATTGAAATCTGTCACAATCACCTGGATTGGGAACACCTGTGCTCAGGTTTTGGCGCCAACAGCCAGGACAGCTGATTGGCGCACCCTGTCCATTTAACTCCTCAGCTTCCGGAAGCAAGTTGTCTGATTGTACTAACGCTACCTGTTGCCTTCAGCTCAGTAAGCCCGTACTTCTGACTCTTTGCCTTCTCCCTGTTTTCTTCTGATTGATCTCCGTTGCAGACCCGTTTCTGTAATTGCCTACGACCTGCACTGCCCGTCTGACTCCTGAACTATTTTCCGAATAGTACGACGCCCTTCTTCTCCAGCACTGGCCAACAACACTACGGTTACGCCTGTCCGCGACCATTCCCGCCAAGCCTTCACCCGCCTGTCAAGTTCCGTCAATCCGCCAACCAACGTATCGAAGAATCCCACCTCGTCATTTCCTTCCTTTAAATAAAACCAAGAAACGAGTGCAAGTGATCTCAGTCTTCCTTTCGTCCTGTCTGACAGAAATCATTAACATTGTTTGTATATTTTGCACATTTTAAGAATTTTCTTATGGTTCAAGTATCTTGTTCACAATTGAGAGCAAGATGGACCAGGACTTGACTAGTGAATCTATTTTGGTCAGGCAGAAGCTTATTGTAGATCTTTTTTCCAATTCGAGTATAGGATCTCTTCCTAAGTGGAACATTTCAAGTATCTTGGTGTTTTGTTTATGAGTGAGGGCATGATGGACCAGGACTCGACTGGTACGGACTCTGTATGGATAAATTGTGGTCAAGCAGAAGCTGGTTTTAGTTTAGATACTTTTCCGTTTCATGTATGAGATCTTGGCCAAAGTAGAACATTTCTAGTATTTTGGTGTCTTGTTCTCGATTGACGGCAGGATGGACCAATCGACTGGTGCGGACTCTGAGTGGATCCATTGTGGTTAAGCAGAAGCTGGTTGAAGCTTCTTTCCCAGTTAAGGTATGATATCTTTCCTATAGCGGAACAGTTTAAGTATATTGGGATCTGTTTCACAAGTAAGGCCTGGATGGATCAGGAATTGACTGGTCCAAGCTCTGCATGGGTCCATCATGGTCAACCAGAAGCTGCAGTTCAAGCCATTGAGGCGTTGCTCACTGGTGAGGGCAGAATGGACTATGAGTAAACTGGTGCGGACTATGTATGGGTCTATTGTGGTCAAGCATATGCTAAATTACAGTGAAAGCTCTTGATTTTCCAGTCAATCTGTGTTCCTGCCCCCGTTATTGGTCACCAAACATTACAGTACATTAAGATCCCGAATAAAAGCAGCTGAGTTTTCTCCACAGGATTTCCTTGTTTTCCCTTATATAGTTAATGCAATTTCTTCACAACACACCTAGCCAGCTGAAGTGGCTGGGGCATATGAATGCCTCCTGAAACACTCCCAAGAGAGAGGCCCCGGGATGTCTCTTTGGGATCAACCAGGACTTGCTGAGCAGATAGACAGATGGATGGATAAAAGGAAAATAAAACTTTTATCTCTGATCGAAGGCTTTTATCTGGGATCCTTCTCTGAGCCGGGCCACCGGCCACCTCTAATGGATGAGTGCATGCCTATAAGTATCCCCGACAGCGTCCGAGAAGGATGGCTCCCTGTCAATAACACCTGGCCCGCCCGTTGCCACGCTCAAGACTGAATGTCAACAAAGCGTCTCCGGTAAGTAATGACTCTATAAAAGGCTCTCAGGCATTCGTCTCGCCATTTTATCGCTCCATCTTACTCCGGAGGGAAAGTTTACTCCCCTTGGGGATGATCCCCGATCAAGCTTGTTTTGGGGCTTTTCATCCCTCACAGCGTTAGAATCAACGTCCAACGGGATGGGAGCCATTTCAAATTTCTCTTTATCAACCTTTTTTGAGCTGCTTCAACTTCGTTGTGAATTCATTTGTGTTTATTTTTCCTCCTCTTCTGGGTTTCTGTGTCCCTTGTGCATGTGTTCTATTTAATGATCCCTTAGGAATTAACAACAGTGTTTTTTATGATTATTACAGGCAGGTAAAATTGTTGTGCAGCAAAACTTTTTCCACTTTTGTTAAAGCTTCAATTTTCAATTTTTGGCATGAGGAGTTAATGCACCCTTTTCTATTATTACTCGTTATATTTTTATTTCTATTTATCTTCCTGCTCAAGATGTCACATACTACTGACCAGATCTTTATTACACACTTAATATGTAATGTGACAAAATAAATATTATATTTTCAGCAAATTATTCCCTTTCACCAGTGCTTCACTAAAGATCTTTTTACTATGAAAATATAAATTTGTTGTAGACTGATAAATGTTAAGTTTAGCTCAACAGTTTGAAAATTATTTTTCTGAAAAATGTGAGCTACTCTTGTTGTTTTATTCATATTAACTGAATGTAATTATATAGAATATATTTTAGACATTTGGATGTATTTGTATTTCATTAAATCTATTTGAAAAAAATACATAATTTTACTAAATGAATGATTTCGTATGAATTCAAGATTATAAACCACCCGCCGTTGTACAAATTTAGCTCATTTTAATTGTTTTTCTTATTTCACCAGAAACATCAATAAAAAATATAGTAAATTTTGCAGAATTGGTGTGTAGTTTTTTGTACTTATAATATTTTAACTTGTTTTGTTTAGTAAAATAAGAAAATTAATACATATGAATAATTTTTTATGTAATAATTCAAATAAAGATAATGTCATGTAAAAATAATTATCATTTTTGTAAATTTGTTTTCAATTTTTGGGGGATTTATGGAATATTAGCAATGTAAACTTCGGGAAAAAAATAAAAATAAAAATAAAATGTATATATCAAAAACGTTTTGAATTTACTGAATGTTCACAAAATAAGCAAACAATTAAAAATTGTATTAAAATCACAACAAAAATATGTATAATTTATCACAAAAAGTTTGTTTTTGTTTATTTAAATTCAATTATTTTTTTCTTGTGTAAAAATAAAACATACTGTACATAAAATATTCCAAATTATCTGTCAACTGCGCAAAACCATTTTTGACACTGAGTAAAAGGCTTACTTCAGTTGTTGGCTCTACAATCAGGAGACTTGTAGAAATCAAAATAAAAAATATAATACAAAAATATAATTTTGTGTATCGCGGGGGAAATTCTGGTCTCTATTAACCGGGACGGATTACGATACCTAATAGAATAACTCTCTGTTACGTTTTACCATTGTCCACATTCTCAAAATTCCTAGATAATCACAATTGACTCCTCATTGGTGAGTTATTTTTAAAAACAGTCCACAGGCTCTTTGGTGTGCTCCTAGGCGCCCGAGAAATGAGCTGCTACCTGAAATGCAAACATGTTACTGTTCCTGAACAAAAACAACTGTCACTCTGTTGTCACTATGGCAACAGAGCCAAAATGGCTTCTTCCCTGGACCAGGGAGTCAAAAGCTGGGATTGAGAGTCAAATGACACTTTATTTGCTTTACTGGCATTGTTTTTAAAACATTTCTGCAATGGAAGGTATTTTAGTTGACTTTTTGACTTTGTTATAAAGTATTCTTACTGTAGTTACATTTCTGCCTTTGTTTTATCTTTCATGTCTTTTGTTCTGAGGTTATAATAGGAATATGTTTACTCATTTTTTATACTGTTAAAGTTTGCATTGTAGCGCTTAAATTCTCTAAGTTGTAGAAATCTGGAGGCTTGCCTTACTGAGATTCAAAGATGGATGTCACTTAATTTTTTGCGCCTTAACCCAGAAAAATGTTAATTATTGGTCCAGCTCATTGTCGTGAGTTGTTTTCAAACACTACCCGGGAACCTAGACAAATGTAATGTCACCCATAGTGAATCGGTCAAAAATCTAGGTGTTATATTTGATCCTAATCTGTGGTTTCAGTCACACGTAAAAATATTACTAGAATAGCTTTCTACCACCTCCGTAATATTGCGAAGATTCGTTCGATGCTGTCCCAATCAGATGCAGAGGTTTTAATTCATGCGTTTATTACTTCTCGGCTTGATTACTGTAATGTATTGCTTTCTGGTCTCCCGATGTCTAGCATCAAAAAGTTTGCAGCTGGTTCAGAATGCAGCAGCTAGACTTTGGACTAAGACAAAAAAGTTTGAGCATATTACTCCTGTATTTGCCAACTTGCACTAGCTCCCAGTCCACTTAAGATGTGACTTTAAGGTTCTCTTATTAACATATAAATGTTTGCATGGACTTGCACCCTCTTATCTCTCTGATTTGATTTCCCCCTATGTTCCTGTACGGAGTCTGCGCTCGGAAAATGGCGGTCTACTTGTGACTCCGAGAGCCAAGAAGTCTGCAGGCTTGAGAGCTTTTTTCATCGGGGCCCCGGTGCTATGGAATGCCCTGCGTCCGGGGATAAATGGAATGAAATGATCTGCATTTATATAGCGCTTTTCAAGTCAATGACTTCCCAAAGTGCTTTACAATGTGCTCTACAATTCCCAATAGCGGCCTAGTATAACAAGGGATCTAAGGGATAAGATCTGCAACCTCAATAGAAGTTTTTAAATCAAGGCTTAAGTCTTTTTCCGACTGACTGCCTGGTGGTGATACGAAGGAGAAGGACGATTTGAGATGAGTCCGCGGACCAGCGTTTGACCTGAAGCATGTGAACGCCTGCACGGACCAGCTGGCAGAGATGGGAAGCTGCGTCGTGGCCGTCATAGACTTTCTGGACTAGTTTACAGGCTGGGGGCGTCGCTGCTGTCATGCACTTTACGGACACATTTTCAACATGTTACCTAGCGTTTACTATGTTTGTGTACTGTAATGCTAAATGTAATTCACCCTGGTCATCCTGGAAGGGGGATACCACTTGTGGGGTCCCTTCTCAGGGTTTCTTTTTTTCCTCACGCTCAGGTTTTGAGTTGTTCCTTGCCCGCATGTTGGTTAAAGATCAGGTGATTGTGTCATTGTAATCCTGTGCAGTCCTTTGAGACATTTTTTTTGTGATTAAGGGCTATATAAATAAATTTGACTTGACTTGACAATGAGCATGAAGTTTCCAAGCAAAAGTGCCGGAATCGATGGATACTACCCTGTATTTTTTCGTATCGTATCGACTGCAAAAGTGTCGCCCACCCCAAGTAGGAGCCCCATGGTGCAATATTTATTAGGTTTGAAGAGTGGATACGAGTTCTGCATCAGCAATTTGTTGCAGATGTTGAATTGCAATGTTGCCATAATCACTTTCACTTACTTTGATTCTCCTCAGAACACTCGTAGAGCACCTTGGAAACGTCCTCCCCCGTTATTTTGCAGACTTCATTAGCGACAGCTCAACAGACGACGCCCCCCCACTTCAAACAACGCAGTCATCTGCTCCTATTGCCTAGTATCCCGCAACAGTCCCTTGACTCGTTCCAGCCGGCAGCTTCCGACTCTAAATTGTTCTGGCAGGCCCGGCGTTTGCCTCAAATCGCCGACGACGGGGACTCTCCTGTTAGCGATTACGCTGCTGCTGTTGCCGCTCAGCATCACCATTGATGCAAATCCTTCGCCGAGAGAGAATAGAGGACATGTCGTTTCATCCATTGTGCCTCCTTAAAGGCATTCCCAAACTGATTTCTTTTCAACTAGACACATAACATGTAGTGTTTCCCACCACAATTATGCAAATATGTTGTGAAATATTCCACGGGCCGTGGGACTTATCTCAAAGTTGACTCATCTGGCTTGTTTCCTCTACACTTCAGACACCATTAAAGGAACACTACAGTTTTAAATTGGTGAATCCCATTAACATGACAGGTGAGACAGCTCCAAAACAGACATTAATTGTAGGGCCTCATAACCAATGTTCCCTCTAATTTTCCACGGGTTTGAGCGTTCACACAAAGTCGGTGAGCAGCGCTTGGAACAACAATGAGCAACCAAAATCCCTAGTGTGGCAAGATAATTAATTATCAAACATGTCCAAAACTTGACATCAAGTTATATTTTGCTGAGTTTCCGGCAATGCAAAATTATTTTTCTCTTTTGAATGAATTGACTCATGTACTATTGCAAAGGTTGTACGGCCTACAAAAGTCGTTTGTTCTTACATTTCTTTCACAAGATATCCATTTCTTTTTATTTCCTGATATATTTTGTCGCATAATATTAACATTTTGGGGGCTTATTTAGTCGGTTGTAAGATACAGAACGGTACTTAATCACAAGTACAATGTTGGCAACAAGATTCACTTAATAATTGGTAATTATTTGAATGCAACACAAACTTTTTCTTCTTTTTTCTGTCTTTTTTTTCTACATTTTTTTACAATTCCTTTAAAAAAATCTCATTGTGTTTATTTTTCCCCAGCTATTCCTTTTTTTTTGTTCTCTATTTACTTTTTTCCTACATTTCTTTATTTTCTTTTTTTCTGGCTTTTTTCTAAATGTTTCCTTTTTTCTCTTCCTTTTGTTTCTTTTTTTCCTCAGCTTTTCACTACTTTTTTCATTTTGGTATTTTTTTCTTTTTTGTTCTATTCCCCCTTCCTTTAAGTCATTTTGTGCATATTTTTACATAATATTTGGTCATGTTGGGATTAAAGAAGCAAAAACAACCCGAAGAGCCGTTTAGGACCCGAAAGAGCCGGTTCCTTTTAGTGAGCCGAGCCAAAGAAGCCGGTTCCCCGACAAACTCTACTAACTTTACTCAACTTCGTTCTCCTTCGACTCGACCTCAAAATACAGCATTTAGGACACAACGTCAGGGGAACCCGTGTATTCTTACCGTCATGCACTGTAACTTTGACTTAAGTCGCTTCTTAATTAATAATTTTGAGCCCTGATTTTTGTGCGCTGGCTAGATTTTCTTGTGCGCTGAGAATGTGCGAGCAGTGCGCAATTGCGCACGCGCGCAGCTTAGAGGGAACACTGCTCATAACTGTTTTTTCTGAGTCTTCGACCTCCGTTTCGTAACATTACATACTGCTGTTACAGTGTGCGTTCCTTGTTTGCCTTTTCATATGTGTTTTTCCCCTGGATGCGTTGCAGTTGGTATATGTTTGCCAGGCTAGCACCCCGTTAGCGTAGGGACTGCCAAGGGCTTTCCTGTTTGGTTTGCTCCAGGTTGGCGCTCGTTTGCTGCCCATCGTGTGTTGTTTGGCTTGATAGCCTGGCGTTAGCGCCAGATTTACCACGTCTCTTGGTTTATTCCGGCTGGTTTTGCATTTGTTGTAGCTGTTGCTTGTTTTTGGTGTTGGTTTCCAGTTACCCTAGCTGTTCCCTGCATGTATTTTGGTTGGCTAGCCTTTTGTTGACCGGTCCTGGTCAGACACTATTGGTGTTTTTTTCAGTTGCTTGCTCTTTGTTGTACAATTACCACGTCCACCTACGACACAACGCCTAGGCATTCTCAACAAAAAATACCAAAACTTGGCTTAAAGGATTTGTAACCCCTTCGACTAATTAACACTTTAAACATTATGGCGACAAGCTTTCTAGGGTGCTGGTGTTCCTCCGATGACGTAACAGCTCAAGGTGATAAAGACATGCTGTCATTTATCTCGGGGCAATAGTTAGAATATACGGAATTATGGATTTTATGCAAAAGCATGTACGATTTCCTCACATTATGCATTTGTAAGAATTTAGGATTATCTTTAAAAATACTGTCACCTCCGTGTCTCTGTGCATCACTCATGCCACAAAAAGCTATGTAAACATGACAGGATCGAGGCTTTGTTCGGATTTAAGTGGAAAAATCTTAATGACTTAATGCGAAGCTCAGGACGGCTTGACAGAATACCTCAGAGGCCGTCAGTTTTTTTCTTTTTTAAATCTGCAGTAAGTAAAGGAAAAGCAGCAGGAGCAGCAGGCAATGAATCCTCTCGCCCTCTGTAGAAAATCTGAAATCTAGCCACATACCAAATTTGTCACTCAAAGAGTTAATAGGCCCGGAAACGTTCACACCACATGCCTTTTGCTGAGCAAAGCTGTTGGAAAACATATGTATTGTTTTTGATATATGAGACAATGCATTTTTGTTGTGCATTGAAAATTTAATTAGGGAAGGGGAAGTCCCTATATCAGGCATCATATAAGGCAATCTGTCTGTTATGGCTCCTTCCACCAGAGGGTGCCAACCAGGTTTGGAACTGGGCACAGGACTATTCAATCACAACACACTTGTCCCTAATCATCCTGACCCTTAGTAATGACATTTTGGACAGTACACGTCGTTGGGTCAATTGCATTTCCACTGCCGCGCCAGGTTTGTTTTCATTAGTTTTGTTTTTCTCACTTGGACACTCTAGTAGTTGTTGTTGAGCCCACTTGTCAGTTTGTTACTTTGTTTCTTAATTTTCCGTTTCAGGTCCGGTCTTTGTTCCCGGTTTGGAGTTTGTCAGGTTTCGTTTGGTTTGGACATGTCATGTGTTACAAAATGAAATTCAACTGTTGTTGTGTGTGTAACCTCTGAAATAAGGCAATTAGAAATAAATAAAGGGATGATTTGACATTTAAAAACAATGTTAAAACTTGATAGAAAACACATTGTAATAGTTATTTGATCATATGACTAAATTATCCATTGAAACTAATTTACCGTATTTTCCGCACTATAAGGCGCACCCTAAAAGCCTTTATTTTTTTCAAAAGCTGACCATGCGCCTTATAATACAGTGCGCCTTATATATGGATCAATATTAAGTTGCAAAGTCTTGCAACTAAGGCAAGCAGCCGCCGACTCGATTTTCCCCCGAAGGCGATGTAGTCCGCGGTGTATGCTGGGATTTATATACCGGCGTTTCATTTCCTAGCTAATGTGTCAATCATCATTTGAATCAGTCACTATTGGCTAAAGTTATTTGGAGGTCAAGGGGGCGGATCCTTTTTATCATTTATAGGCTGGCATTGGCTTAAACGGCATCACAAAGCCTGCAATTGGCCAAAAAAGATGAATGTTTATGGCACGTGGCTGACGGCATAGATAAAGCATTTTTTTCTATTCTGTATTTGAAATTATTTTATTCTCCTGGATTTACTACCCTCACGGATATAAAAGGACATTGGCTGCACATTATTATGAACACAACGACTTCGGTGAGCTACTCCGGCTTTCTCTATTATCCCTGTATCTTGTTTCAGACTGAACTCAATGTTTCTGTGATAAGCGGTGCAGATAATGGATGGAATGGAGTGTCTATTTTTAAATTAAACTCAATTCCAAGTGTTTATTGTCATATGCACAGTAAAGTTGCGAGCGAAAAAGAAAATAGATACTAAGGAATGGTTAGCATTTCTTGAATCCCAAGACTTTAACCTTCCGAATGATGGAACGATGCATTTGAGTGACATCTTACGGACACCGCATCCGCACGTGTTCTCGACACGTATTTGCGTCTTTGCAAGCTTTCGGAATGTTAAGGGGGTAATAAGTTGGACTGAACTATCTGACTGTTTTGTCGACGTTCCCATTGTAGGGCTTTATAATCCGGTGCGTCTTATCTATGTCAAAAATAGGACCAAAAACTATTTTTTGGGGGTGAGCCCTATAACCCGGTGCGTCTTATAGTGCGGAAAATACGGTAATTAGCGAATTTGCAATTCCTTCTTTCAATATTGTGAAAAAAAACACAGTGAGTGTCATTAACATGTCATTGATTGCTGCGGGAAGAACATGCAGCCCAGAGTAGACAACGGCCAGAACCTGTGAATAGCATAGCAATCGTTAGCATGGCATACTGCCAAAAAACCTTCGTTTTGACTCCAACCGGTGACGGCGTCATTTACAAAGGAGGAAATGCCTGAACTAGACAAGTTTTCTATTTGTAGTTTTAAAGAAAACTTTGCTCGTGGAAACATATTTTAACATTTAAAAAGCTTTGAGCGTTTCGAGGGTTTGTAGTGACAACATTTTCAGATGGCCAGAAAAAGAGAACTTTCGTGTGAAATTCGACACTATAGTGTTGTCCTAAGAAACGAAGGCTTTTCTGTGCAAGAAACTGCCAAAGAACTGAAGATCTCCTATTATGGTGTGTACTACTCCCTTCAGAGAGCAGCACAAAAAGAAGGCTCCTACCAAAATAGAAAGAGATGTTGCAGGCACCGCTAAGCAATAGGACAAGTACACAAGAGTCTATAGTTTGATAAAACCCACCAGTTTCATCTTCGGCACGGGTGTCAAACAGGCGGCCCGCGGGCTAGAGGGATTGAATCCGGCCTGTGAGACAACACTCAGAGAGGCGCGTGAGAAAAACGAGCTGCAGGTTGAAATATGTCAACTTGATGTTGCCAAAGCCAGGTGCCTCGAACAAAGACAATGTACTTGTATTCCTCTCTCTCTCTCTCCCTCTCTCTCTCTTTCTCTCTCTCTCTCTCTCTCTCTTCCACCCCTTTTCTCCCACTCTCTGTCTCTGTCTCTTTCACTCTCTGTGTCTCTTTTTTTCTCTTCCTTTGTTGCTCTTTGTCTCCTTCTCTCTCTGTGGCTTTTTAACTTCTTTTGCTCTAACTTCCTTTTTTCCTTTTCTCTTTCTCTCTTCCTACCCTATGCGCTTTTTTCCTCTTTTCTCTCCTTCTTTCTATTCCTCTTTGGATTTCTTTCTTCCTCTCCCTTTCTTTTCCCCCCTCTCTCACGACTTTTTATCTCTTTTGTTTCTCACGCTCTCTCCCTCTTTTTCTTTCTTTGTCCCGCCCTCTCTCCTTTTCCCTCCCTCTTTCTCTTATTTCTTTATCTCTCTATTTCTTTCACTTTAATCTACTAGTCCAGCCCCCGACAGAATGTTAGTTCTATCGAGTTAAAATGATTTTGACACCCCTGATCTACAGTGAAGAGGTGACTCCCAGATGCTGGCCTTTAAGTCTGAGTGGCAAAAAAAGCCGCATTTCAGAATGGCCATACAAGGAAGAGAATCAAATGGGCAAACGAACACATTGGGCAACTCATTTGATAAATAAAAGTGCTTTTTTTTCATGCAAAACAGAAAATCTTCTGGATGACCCCAAACCTCTGAATGGTAATGTATGTTTACATATTTATTTGAGCTAGCAAGCTAGGCAAAAGAAAAAAAAAATCTATAACATCGTTAAACCTGAAGAGTTTTAAGGGACAATGTGCATTATTTGACCACTAGATGTTGCTTTATTGTGTAGCACAATAAACAAACGAGTGCTATGAAGCACAAGGAAGAATTCAAAGTTGTAATTTACTCATTTTGCAATATGAAATCTAACTGTACCTGGACAAATACCGTCCCGAAGATGGCGGATCCCGTCGGGGAGGCTTATCGTAACAGTTCACGTTGTTCTGTATGAGCGCCAGGTCGGGCCTGGCCACGGCCGCCACAGTGACGGCCCGTCCGACCAGCTGCAGTGCGTCACGGATGTAGAAGCTGATTGGCTTGCGTCCTACTTCCCCATATGCAAGCAGCCCCAGTGGTCCTCCCAATGTGTGCAGAGAGTCCGGCGACAGAGGGTACCCCATCACCCACTGGAGCGCCGGCAGCGACGGGGCGAGCCGTTGCGCCACCCGCAAAACCGCCGATAAACACTCCGGGTCAGACCCAAGCAAAAGGACGCTGGAAACGGGCGAGGTGGCACCGACTAGGCGCGAGGAGAGGATGCCCAACACCTCCTCTTCCCGTTGGTCTTCCCGCCTCTCCTCGCTGGCCCCAACTCTTCCGCTGGAAACTTGAGTCAGATTGAGTGTGTCCCAAAGGTGCCAGGATGCTCCGCTGTGGGTCCGCAGGTGGGACAGCAGACCGTGGCTGCCTTCCTCCCAGCCGGGGCACAGGACGGCCAAGCCCCCCAAGCCTCCCTCTTCTGGAGCACCTCGGTCTCCGTCGCCCCCCTGCAGGACTGCCAGCAACAGTCCGGCCAGGGACGACGGGGGCACCCGGGCCGACATCTGCAGGTGGAAGGCGTTCTGTTAGGGAAGAATACAAGATCATGTTAAAAATATATCTACAATGGTACCTCTTTATATGAGCACCTCTTAACACGAGAACCTTTTACTCCCAATCAATGTTCTTAATCGCCCGCACACAAGAAAATCTAGCCAGTTCACAAAAATGAGGGCTCAAAATTACTAATTAAGAAGCTAATTGAGTCAAAGTTACAGTGCATGAAGGTAAAAATACATTGGTTCCACTGACGCTGTGTTCTAAAGGCGGTATTTTGAAGTCAAGGTCCAAGTAGAACGAAGTTGAGTAAAGTCAGTTTTTTCAGAACCGGTTTCTTGGGCTCAGCTCACTAAAAGGAACCGGCTCTTTCGGGTCCTAAACGACTCTTCAGGTTGTTTTTGCTTCTTTAATCCCAACATGACCAAATATTATGCAAAATTATGCACAAAATGACTTAAAGGAAGGGGGGATAGAACAAAAAAGAAAAAAATACCAAAATGAAAAAGTAGTGAAAAGCTGTGAAAAAAGAAACAAAGGAAAAAAGTAAATAGAGAACAAAAAGCAAAAAAGTAACAGCTAGGAAACAAATAAACACAATGAGATTTTTTTTAAAGGAATTTAGAAAAAACGGAAAAAGAGGAAAAAGTTTGTGTTGCATTCAAATAACTTCCAATTATATCCAGGGAATCTTGTTGCCAAAATTGTACTTCCACTAAAAAATGTGACAGTTCTGTGAATTCCCCTGCGGGGATGAATAAAGTATCTATCTATCTATCTATCTTGTAACCGATTTAATAAGCCCCCAAAAATGTTAGTATTATGCAACAAAATATATCAGGAAAAAAAAGAAATGGATATCTTGTGAAAGAATTGTAAAAACAAACGACGTTTGTAGGCTGTACAACCTTTGCAATAGTACATGAGTCAATTCATTCAAAGAGAAAAAATTATTTTGCATTGCCGGAAACTCAGCAAAATGTAACTTGATGTCAAGTTTTGGACATGTTTGATAATGATTTAGTTGCCACACTTGGGGTTGCTGTTGCTCACTGTTGTTTCAAGCGTTGCTCACCGACTTTGTGTGAACGCTCAGACCCGTGGAAAATTACAGGGAACATTGCTCCCAATACAAACAAAAATCCAGTTCACGAGCAGTAACTGAGGCTGGAAACCATTTGAGACCGCTCGAGACCGCTAATTGCTCAGGATGCTTCCTGCAAGAATCTGCTCGCCCAGTTTGTGCATGCAAACTAATACAGGAAAAACGGTGAAAACATGTGCTATTAAAATTGTCGGTGTCTAATTCGTTTAAAGTTACGGTGTCTTAGATTTTGAGTGTACAGTAAGTGCTTAAATATCAAACAGTGTCTCAATCAATCTCATACCGAACAACTTCTGCCAAATGCTCCCGTATTGATGATTTCAAATCCTAGAAAAACCTTACGAACACGAGAACATTATCAATCTACGATTTTCACGGTTGCCATGGCGCCCAATTGGCTCCGCCCAAGTGGCGCCAGCTGCGGCTCATTAACAGATTGGCTTTCCGTCTTTTTAAGCTCAGTGCGCTCTCTCTTACTTTGTCAGTCCTTCAACGAACCTTTGCCCCGCAAGACGTGGGTTCAGACTTGGTCCTGTTTTCCTGTTGATATTTCCAGTCTGTATTGTTCCCGTTTATTGTTGTCCTGTTTAATATCGATTTAAAGTTTTTGCTCCCGTCTTGTTTGTACTGTTTATTTTCGATATCCTGTTTCACTATCAATCCTGTCTGTCCGTCCTGTCCGGTATCGACCCCATCTGTCCGATATCTACTCGGGTAGTTGGTATCGATCTCGTCAGCCTCTGGGTTCTTATCATTTCATGAGAGACTGCTGCCTAACGTGCATGACTCCCCATTTCCCGTAAAATAAAAGGCTTGTGTGAGAACATCACGCGTTTGGGTCCTGATCCGGTTCTGGTTCTTGACAACGATGATGTTGTCATCTGCTACAAGTTACAGAGAGGATCTGGATTAGAGCTGAAATGTTCAAAAGGATATTGGTCTTTAAAAAAAAAAAAAAAAAAATCCAGTTTAAAAATAGGTTTATGCCGTACACAACGTGAATTATCAAAAAACATAAAAAATACAAAGAAAATACGAAAGTTGACAGGTTTGCAATCTCCACGATTCCATGTAACCCAACACACATACACACGCACACACAGACACACACACACACATTTTTTGCAGCGCTCATAAATTCACATTCTATTTCATAAATAGCATCTAATTTATCATATTATTGTATTTTTTACATGTAATTGCTATTTTTATGTATCTAGAAAGATGTGCAAATCCAGCTACCAGCCTTCTTGTGTGGAGTTTGCATGTTCTCCCTGTGCTTCGGTGTGTTTCCTCCAGGCAATCCACACACATTCCCAAACCATGCATGGTAGGCTAATTCGTAGTTGTCTGTCTTTGTGTGCCCTGCGACTGGGTGGCAACCAGTTCAGGGTGTCCCCTGCCCACTGCCCAAAGATAGCTGGGATGGGCTCCAGCACCCCCGCGACCCTACTGCGGATAAGCGGGCCGGATAATGGATGGATAAAAAGATGTGTTTTCAAGCTCTTCAGAGTTCACTTCCATGCTTTTGTGAGAATGCGAGTGGACCTATTACTATTGATTTAAATTCAAATCAGGGAAAGGTGCACATTACACAAGCAATTTGAGTTACAAGCCCGGCCCAAGAACGAAGTAAGCTTGTAAGAAGAGGTGCCATGGTATATAGCAAAGAATTAGCTTAATACAGAGTTCTCTGTTTAATATTTTGTTGATTACCGTAATTTCCGGACTACAAACCGCAACTTTTGTCACGCAATTTAAACCCTACGGCCTATGTAAGAGATGCGGCTAATGTAAGGATTTTTTGTTTATTTTCTAGCCCCATGTTCCTTTGTTACTGCTGTTTTTGCTGTGTTATAGGTCTTGTGTTGTTGCGTCCCTTGAACTTTCACCAGGTTTTTTTTTTAACCGTGGCTGTTATTTGTTTAGCTGCTGTTGGTTTTTCCTGTGTTACTTGTGTCGCCGCTGTGTCTCAGTGCCCTTTTTCCCCATTTGTGTTTGCTATTAGAAATTTGAAAACACTTTCTGTGTAGCGTGTTTCTTTGTAAATATTTCATGTTCCGTTTGGGCAGATACGGCTTGTTGCCAGGTGGGGGTTATGAACATTAGTTAAATGTTTTCCCCCTTTAAATGATGTATTGGGTGCGGCTTATAGTCAGGTGCGGTTTGTAGTCCAGACATTTTGGTAATTATTTCTGTTATTTTTCACAGGCACTTTGGTACCGTTGGGTGTCCATGTTTTTCTTTGCTTACCATTAAGTTTGTTTTTGTTAGCTAATGTATTATTGCTAATGCAGCTAAAAACTGACGTTATTTCATTTATTTTTCAGTTTTAGAACATCAAGGTTTTGGGTGCTCTGAGGAGAGTGATGGACAACAAGAGTATGAGTATGGATGTTAAGAGCGGACTGTATAAGAGTGTGATTGTGCCGACTGTGTTGTATGGTGCAGAGACTTGGAGCCTGAACGCAGATTTAAGAAGGAAGTTGAATATTTTTGAGATGAAGTGTTTGAGGACTATGTGAGGAGTGACAAGATCGGATAGACGGAGAAATGAAATTGTGAGAGAGAGAACTGGAGTAGTCGTGGAACTGAGCAAGTGTGTGGATAAGAGAGTACTCGGTTGGTTTGGACACATGGAGAGGATGGATGAGGAGCGAATGTTGAAGAGGAACTACAGAGCAGAAGTCAATGGAAGAAGACCAAGAGGAAGCCCGCGATTGACGTGGATGGATGGTGTTATGAGTGCACTGCAGGAAAGAGGTCTAACTACAATGGAAGCTAGAGCTCTTGTTGGTGATAGAAAGGAGTGGAGAGGTGTTGTGAAAGGATAGTGAGATTGTGGACACGTTCTTAAGGATGGGCTGGGCACCCGTATGATGCGGCAGGGGTAAACCAGTGAAAGCTGTCGGGCTCTGCTGTTGAACAAAAGAGTGTGTTGTGTCACCCTGACCCGAGTGACATGGCCGCTTTCTGGTGTCCCATTTCATCTGGAGGGACGAAAGCATGACCAACTTGGGTGCCGAGGTGCTTAACTTGTTTGGGTGTTTGGGCAATTGGGTAGGCTATGGTCCCCAAATTTTTGTGTGTTTTTTTGCTATTTATTTCCCTTTAATTTTCTTTTTTGTTGTATGTGTGTGTCTTGCTGTCGGTCACCCCTTTTGAGGAATATGACCAAGGTAGGTAGGTAGGTAGGTAGGTAGGTAGGTAGATAGATAGATAGATAGATAGATAGATAGATAGATAGATAGATAGATAGATAGACAACATCTCCAACGATTGTAAATGTGCCAGGAAGACAAAAACAGTCAAGCATCTCCTTGACTTCAACATCTGAAAGCTTGTTTCATCATTAAATGTACGCTATCTGTTTAAATCACGCTGATACGTGTGACGGCATCCGAATCACTATATGAAACCGTAACCGTTACAGAAATACTCGGTCGTAAATTTGTTAATCGCCGTCGATTAATTGATTAGGTGCTACACAGTGAGAAGAACGTGCTAATTGTTTGCTAACCGTGCTGCCGCAGGGATTTCCCTGCATGAAGCCATCCTCACATCATTTTGGACTCCAGCGCTAACACATCTGACAACTAGCGTTGCGTCACTCGGGTGCCATTTGCAACAGCAATTGTGCTTTCACAGACGCAATGGTGCTGAAACAAAAACAGACGAGAGAAGAGAGCGAGAATTTTCTTTCGAGACAATTCGGGGAGCGTATGTCTTCGCTGCATATAGTCTTGTAAGGAAGTAAAAGGGATCAATTTTGTAAGATAATCTTTCTTAAAACACAGGTAATTTTGTCCTTTTGTAATTAAAATTCCAACTCAAAATAATTCAAAAAAATTAATTGAAAATTGGTCTTTCAAAGTCTTATTTTTTTATTTTATAATTCATTTACATTATTTACATTCTATTCTTATTTAAAATGAAAACATATCCTGAAATGATCAAACTTATTTGCCGTATGAAATAATTGAGATCATTCCGATATTTTTCCCCCAATCTTATCTCGAACACAAATTCAAAACTTGAAAAGATGCCTAATTAGGGAAAACGAATCCATTATGTTATCTTTATGGGATAACAAAACTATTACAAAAATAAATATATAAAGACCATTTTAAAACATAATGCAAATACCTCACACTGGATGAATGAATTTAAGCATAGTATTTTTTTATTCATGTAGTAATACAATTATGTTCTAAAAAAAATATATTATAAGACAAGTTTCGAATATAATTAAAATTTGTATCCTTTGAAAAACAAATTAAATTGAAATAATAAAAATAAAAAAATAAAATATGGTATTTATTAATTATGATAAAAAAAACGAATTAAACAATAAAAAATGCCAAATCCTAGAAAAGACAAATGAAAATATATTATTTGTTTTATTTACCATATGTAATAAGAAAATATTAAACAAATACAAATAATAATAATATAAATAAATTGAATTAATGAAAGTAAAAAGAAATGGATATATATATATATATATATATATATATATATATATATATATATATATATATATATATATAAATATTGAGAGAAAACATTTCTTAATAAAAATACCTAATCCCAGAAAAACAAATCCAAATATGGTATTTCTTATTCCTGTAAAAACAAAATTATTTTCAAATACATATTATAGAAAAAGAGACATTTAAACTACACAATCCTAGAAAATACTAATTAAAATATAGTGTTTATTTGTATTCCTCTAACAACAAATTATATTTAAATGAATATTATAGAAAGACACCATTAAAACATATTAAAACATTGACTTAGAAAATAAAAAAAATAGCATTCATTATCATTTATGGAAAAACACAAGTTTTAAAATAATGATTATATGAATATTTGTGATTTTTTTTGGTGCTTAAAGAAGAGTGATATAATTATTTTGCACCCTCATTACTAAAATTATTATATAAGATGTTTCTCTATACAAACAATATTAAGTTAATTTTTATTTTTCAAAGCGATTTTTTAAATTGACTGTTTTGTTCCTTGCTTTATTGATTAATCATTTACGAAAACAGAGTAAAGTACTATAAAATAACAAATTTTTTTAAGATGAAAATACACATCTGGTATAAATATTTTTATCCTGCAGCACTGGTCAAAATGTTGTTGTGTATTGTTCCTTGAGGGGTAAAAACTACTCTTATAATTAACCTGACTGAATATAAGAGTGTGGATCAAATTATCCTTAAATCACACCAAAAGAAAAAAAAAAACAGTTCTCATTTCTTTCTTCCTGACTGAAAAGGTTCGCACTGATTTTGTGAATTTTAAAATTAGTAATAAGACCCCTATTGAGAAGTTCTAATCACCCTCTCACCTTAAAACAAAGTATTGGATCGAAGAGAGTGAAGAGGCAGAAGAAAGACGGATGAACAAATACGCAGGAAGACACAAATCGCCGACATCTAATGGAATTAATTGCGCCGTTTATGGGAAGCAGCAGACAAATTGACACTTGCCCGCAGTTCTTCGCCACAATTCCTGGCACAAAACAAACAATCACGTCAGAGCACTCCAATCAGGAATTACTGAATTACTTGTGGCGTGCTTGATGTCCTTGAAATATGCTATTCCCTTTTAATACTGACCCGAAGTGCCACGCGGTGTCAGACAGACCCAAATGCAGGACACAAGGAGACGAAGGAACAGGGGACGTTTATTCAATGATAAAAATTAGATTCACTAATCAGAAGGGAGGGTGTAACCCGGATTGCTGAGGAGGGGAATTTTTGAGAGAGAAACTTGAGATGGTGGTCTTGGGGTGGCAAAAACCTTGAAAAGAAGATATGAAAAATATACCTGGTGAAAAAAGTGAGCAGAGTATCTAGATGAATAAGCAACTTAGAGTGAGGGAGTGTTTATAGTATAATTAGCTTGATATAAAAATCCTCCCTAGATGAACATTAAATGGAAGATGCTGGTATTAGTAAGACACCATCAATAGCCTAAATTTGATCATTTAGCAAAAAACAAAAAACAAAAACAAAAAATAACGGAACAGGAGGAGGACCCAGATGCGTAACGTCTCTCACACAACCTTTATTTTACGGGAATGGGGCAGTCATGCACATTAACACAAATGCCAGTGATTTGCGATCGCTGAGCGGAAGAAGAAAGACAGAAGTCCGGCGTGGAACAACAGGAAGCCAGAGACCAACGAGATCGATACTAGTTACACGAGCCCATACCATACAGATGGTGTCTATACCGGACAGAACGGGACTGACAGGGTTGATAGAAGATATAGGACACTGGAGACAGAGATCAGACCGAACGAGATAGACGGGAACGATACCAGACACCGGAGACCGGAGATCAATTTCAAAACAGGACGAAATGGACGGGATCGATACCGGACAGGATACACAAACAGGATACCGGACAGAGTCAAAACACACGTATTGTGGGTGGAGGGGCTCGTTGACGGACTGACAAAGGGTGAGTAAGAGCTTAAATAGGAGGGAAGCCAATTAGTCAAAGAGCTGCAGCTGGCGCCAAACGGGCGGGGCCAATTGGGCGCCATGGGCAACCGTGACACATAGACTACAAGGTGAATCAATGTATAGTTATAGAATAAACACTGATTCTTGTTATGTGATACAATAATTATTCAAGATCATTTGAGAGGCTGGATGTGGCCCACAGGCCTTTACTTTGACATATGCGATGTATTATATGCAGCCTGTCTTAAAACATAATTATTTCGTCTTGTTTATTCGTATTTTTCATTGAGTGGTTAACAATCGCGTCAACAATCATATTTTATTCATAGACTGACTCAAAAGAGGCAACGGAGAGACATGTTTACTTTCATTAATTCAATTTATTTAACACATAGTCATGATTATTTGTATAGCTACTTTTTTACCTGATGGGAACTTTGTCACTTCTATAAAAACAGGTAAATTATTGAAAAAGAAGAAAACAGTGTTAGTTTTAGGCGTTAATAGAAAACTTTAACACTTTAACATACTATACATATATACTATACTATATACCAGGGGTCGGGAACCTATGGCCTGCGAGCCAGATATGGCTCCTTCTATGAGTACCTATGGCTCAGAGACAAATTTAATTGCATGCAAATTTTCTCCATCTCGTTCAAAACTTGAGCCATTGATCCTGTTCAGATACACGCAAACCAAAGCAGAATTACTAAGTAGTACTTTTCAGAATATATAGGGCACGTTTTCACTACGATTTACAGTCAAGGTGTCACACAAAAAAACTCGTTTTGGCTGTACAACGCTAAAGAATCCTTTATATAAAAGCTCACTATATAATCTGTGTTCAGTGTTCAGATACTTTTTGATGAATCCACGGAAAAAGTTGTAAATACGCCAAAACACCGGAAGAGAACTTAGTTATTTGATTGGGTAAGTGGGAGGGATGGGTGGAGCTATGCTAAAAGTGCAAGCACTCCCTCCCATCTCTCGCCCTACTTCGTCTGCACCAAAGGTAAGCACATCAGGCTCCCTGTTCTCAGAATGTTGTGACGTTTTTACAAAATAATTTGTGTTGCATTTTCATGTTTCTACTTTTGACAGGAGATATATTAAGGAGAGCAAAATCTTTTGGGATATTTAAGTTTTTTTAATATATACATTGACATAGGAGCAAAGGAATTTGAATGTTATTTTAATGTTAAGTTGTTTAAGTTAAGTTCTAAGTTGTATAATTTAACAAGATATTTTTTTTTTACAGCAAAATAATAAATACTGTACAAGTGATTTAAGGTTTAAATTTAATATTCTTGTCTGTTTTTATTCATATTTATGTTCCAAAAACATTCAGTTTACGTGTGTTCAATAAATGTTTATCCTGGTTGGCCCGCAACCTTAAGTGTGTTTTGAATTTTGGCCCCTTGAGTTCGACATCCCTGCTCTAAGGGCTGCACAGACTACAGACTACAGACTATTATGCTTCCGGCACCGTCGCGAATGGCAGCCACTCCAGCAGCTCCCGTGTTATTTTCGCTACTTTTGTGATTTATTGTTTTTGTTCTTTTGCTTACTTTTTCAGTGGCTGCCTTGCAACACTTGTAGCACTTTGGATTACTTTCTATCCTATGGATATGGGTTTTAACGCGCAAAAATGCGTATATTCAAGAAATCAACTCCTCGACCTGAAGAATTCTCGAACCGGCGCGGTCCCCCTTATACCTAACGAGGTGAGGCGACCCTACCGGGGGTGCAGAGCCGGTGCTAAGGTAAAGGCTAAGCGACTAGCGGCGAAGTGGCGATATAAGCCCACGGTACCGTCCATAATCATGGGGAATGTCAACTCCCTACCAAACAAGATCGACGAACGGGCTGTGCTTGTGAAAGACATCAAAGCATACAGGGAGTGCAGCTTGCTTTGCTTTACGGAAACGTGGCTCACAACTAGCATCCCGGACGCTAACATCGCGCTAACCGGCTTCTGCGCTGTTCGGGCTGACAGAGGCACAAAAGTCAGTGGGAAGCGCAAAGGAGGGGGACTGTCTATCTACGTGAACACGAGGTGGTGTAACCCCGGGCATGTAAAAACAAAGCTTTCTATCTGCTGCCGTGATGTCGAACTTTTGGCCGTAAGTCTGCGTCCCTATTACATGCCCAGAGAGTTCGGACACGCCATTGCTGTCATTGTTTACATCCCACCGCACGCTGATGCGGAAGTAGCGTGTGACGTTACTAAATACAATTACTACATTTTGTGCAGGCTTGGGGAATAACGGAATACATGGAACGGCAAAAATGATGTTGGCAATCTGTTTGGATTTATTTTCATTTTGTTTCCGTCGCATTGTATGTTAGTTTTGCCGGAGATCAAAGAGATCAAAGCCAGGAGAGAAAGCTTACCACGTGTTGTGAGTCATAATTTTATTTATATTTAGTTTCTTTTGTCTTTTATTAGCATATTTGGTATTGGAGTAATCCAAAAGTAATTGAAAGTAATCCAGTTAAAGTAACCCTACCCAACTCTGTTCATAAGCTACGGAATTTAAGAGTGTTTTAAGCCTGGATTTAAACAGTTCATACGGCAGATTTTAGATTCATGACAAGCAGAATCAATTTTATTCATTTATTGATGTGAAAACTTCTGAAACAATCAAAAAATAAAGAAAGATAAGACAATGATAAGGCAACAGAATAACATATCTCTTCATTCGTTTGTTGCTATTTACGGAGCAGACCTATGGACGACTCCAGTTGTCCTTGGGGTTAACTAGAACCCACTGCCATTTCCTATTTTTGTTTGGGGACAATCCGCATGAGTGAACACAAGAAAATCACATCCACGTTTGTCATATCTCTTTGGTCTCTTTCCCTCTTTCTACGCGGAATCGCTCATGCGTATCCATTGCGCCGCTCAATTAACTTGAAAGAGGCAACTCGTTCCTGCAAGTCGGCAAGCAACCAAGAAAATGGGTCTTTTCTTAGATGTCCCCTCAGCTCATTACCGATGACAGTCGGCATTAGTGCTTTTATTTCTTTATTTTTCAACCTTGATCTTTTTTTTTATCTGGAGTAAATCGTCAAAGCAGTAATTGGGTCGTGCCTTATCAACGTATGAAGGATTCTACGCTTTCTTGCAAATAAGCCTTTAGTTGCATTAGTCTGTTGCGTGTAAATATTGAGTGTTTTCAACCTTTTTGCTCATTTTAAATAGCATTTATTTTTATTTTTGTATCTATTTAAATGACTGTATATCGTAAACAAAAAGAAACAATGAAATGAGAAATAAAAAGTCTGCGTTATAATAACTGTACATTACTTAGACTTATGTTTGTTATTTTGTTATGAAAGCATGTTTGAAATCTAAAAAAATATATTCTAAAGTATTAAAAAAAATATAATAATATTATAATTACTTATTTTAATAGCCAATAAATAGAAATAGGTTATTCAAAAACTAAAACATTAACATAGAAAATGTTAAAAAAAGAAAATAAATAAGTCATAGAATAAGAAATAAAATAGAAACAAATTCAATTAATTTAATTTAATACAATTAATTAGATAAAAACAATTTTAAAAATAAATCTGCCATTTATCTGTAGATAATTTTGGCTCATTCTAAAATTGTATGTTTTATTTTATCATAAAAGCATCTTTAAAATTTAGAACAATTAAAAATGCTTAAGTTTTGAAAATTAAAATTAAGATAGATCTCATCTTGCTAGCAAATACAACCAATACAAATAAATCAATATAGATGAATAAATAAAATACATATTCAAATAAATTAAGAAAGGTAAAGAAACAAAAAAATACATTAAATTTAATGAAGGAAATAAAAATAAATACATTCAATTTAAATAAATCTGGCATCTATTCGTGACAATTTTGCTCCTTTTAAATACATATTATTTTCTTATTTTATTTGAAATTAAAACAAAATTGTAGTGAAATAAGTGAAATAGGACAATTTCAATTGGAAAGCTAATTACTTTCCTTGTTTTTATTAACTTTACATTTTGCTGTGTAATAGTTAGAATAATTTTCTCTATCAAAACAAGACCTTTTCTACATTTAAATTAAAAAAGAAGAGAACAAATATTTTCCTGTGCTAACCCCACATTTATATTTTGGGTCTCATCCAAGAAACTAAATAAATTGATCAAAGACAATAAATACATAACAATACAAAAATAACTGTGCTGCTTATCCTCAGTAGGGTAGCGGGGGTGCTGGAGCCCATCCCAGCTATCATTGGGCAGTTGGCCAGGGACACCCTGAACTGGCTGGAAACCAGTATGGAAAAATCACTCCACACAACACACCAAATAATCACTAAATATTCAGGATAATCATTGTCTACCAAGTGGAAAAACTGTCAGGACCAGAACAGAAACAGGACCCAATTGCGTTACGTTTCTCGTTTTTTTTTATTGAAGGAAAGAGGAAGGACTGCGCCCACAATCCGGTGTTCGCTGGACGCTGGAAGCAAGTCGCTCTCGTACTCGCATTGTGATCCGAACATGCGAGTGGATCTTCCGTAGCGAGCAATGGTGGTGTTAGGGACGGAAAAACGGGTTGTTAGGCGTGGTCGGGGTCTGAAACGAGTCGTAAGCCAGAACGGGAGAATAGACGTAGTCGGGGACAAAAAGAGGTCGTAAGCCGGGACGAGAGAGCAGACGTGGTCGGAATCAAAACGGGTCGTAGCCAGAGACAGACGGGAGCAAAAATTGGACAGGTGGGAGTCAGGGTCGAAAAAGGCTTGCCTAGTATACACTGAGGTTCGCAGACGGACTGACAACAGGGCACTGACAGGCCTGGGTTCAAATAGAGATAGGGAGCCAATCAGAACCCAAGGCGGTTGGCGCCAAATGAGCGGGCACAGGTGATTTCCATCAGTAACCATGACAAAAACGTTCATATTTAGTCTTATTTTCATTGATTGATCCACTTGTCGAACTGACTAACTTTTAGTCCATAACCAAAAGAAGCAAATCATTTTCCCACCTCACTTAACAGTCACTAATTCCAATCCCTGTCCCCATCTCGCAATTTGTGACTTGGCCCAACCAGTTGTTGACCACGCAGCTAATAATTTTCCATCGTAACTATTGACCAGTTCTCACATTTACGATAGTTGGCCACTGCCGTTTCCAAACAAATCAGTGAGGCTTAAAAAATAGACCAAACAGTGAAGGGACTGAAGGGAAATCGCTTGGCATAATCTTTCAAGTCCTTAATCTGCAATCCCACCCCCTGCCGACCACACTGGCTTGTTTCATATGGTTCCAATCCCGATAACACTGATGTCCTTGAACGCAGCACAAAAAACGCTCGCCTTTTTTCCATGAAACTCCACAGCCAACCACTTATTCCTTTGGGGAAAGCTGACAATATTTCATCTCATCAACACTCCAGGCAAGCTTTATGTAGACCTCTTTCCAGCTTACCTCACCACCGGATCAACATAAGATGCATATGGGTTGTTGACCGAAAATAGCGGGAGTAGGAACACGAGTTTGAATAGAGCAAGAGAAGATTTGTATATTGTGTTACTTTTTTCGAGGCGTCGGAGTCATAATTTACAAAAATAGCATGCCCAGCCGTTGTTGTCAAGGACCAGGTTGAACTCAATTGCGTAACGATCAGTTACTTTTATTAAGGAAATAAAAGTTGTCCAACATGCAGGGACAAAAACAAAACAAAAACAGACTTACAGGCAATCAGAAATTCAGACTAGGTAATGCTCACAAAACAGGCTTAAAGTTACTAACTCAGACAAACGGACATGACAAGTCTTCTTGAGTCAAACAAAACAGAACAGAGCAAAACAGAACAGAGCAATGCAATGATCCAGCAACCGGCAGTCCCCAAAACCCGCCCTTAAGAAGCACACACGCAATTTAGACAATCTGTTACAGCTGGTGCCAGCTGGTTGTCATGGCGACCATGCTGGACATGACAGTTGTATGTATTATCTATCTATCTACCTTGGTCATATCCTTCAAGAGGGGTGACCGACTGCAAGACAAACACGTATACAAAAACAAAGAAAAGAAAAAAGGAGAAAGTAGCATAAAACACACGAAAAATTGACCATGGCCAACCCAAATGCCTAAACACCCATACAGGTTAAGCACCAAAGTTGGTCATGCTTTCGTCCCTCCAGATGAAACGGGTTACAAGAAAGCGGCCATGTCACTCAGGTCGGGGTGTCACGACACACTCTACTGTTCAACAGCAGGGCCCGACAGCTTTCGTTGGTTTACCCCTGCCGCATCATACAGGTGCCCTGCCCATCCCTTAGAACACGTCTAAACATCCCACTATCCCTTTACAACACCTCTGTTGTATCTACAGGTGGACAAAATTAAATGAACACATTTTTGGGGGGCAATCCCCAGAAGAAAAGGGCTTCTTCAAAAGCATTAAAAAAACTGATGGACCGACAAAATCATCAGCCATGTCTGTGTTTGCAGTGCCCATTACATATCTAGTAAATCATCGTGGTGGTTTGGTTTGGATTTACTTGAATGCCCAATGCCTTAGAAAGTGTAAGTATGACAAGAGTCAAGCAAAGGTTTTCGCTAGCAATGCCTACTATAAATTGTAGGTTTTGCTACTACTGGCTATAGGTGGTACATATTTTATCATTATAATCATATAATATACAACTATTGGGGCGGCGGTAGCTCAGGAGGTGGAGTGCTCGCCTTATGATCAAGGGATCCCAGTTCGAATCCCGGCTCGTCCGTGTTACATATCGAAGTGTCCTTGGGTAAGACACTGAACCCCTAATACCCCCAATAAGCAGGTTAGCGTCTTACATGGCTGCAATACAAGGGAAATGTGGAGCACATTGTAAAGGCTTTGGGAAGTCATTGACTTGAAAAGCGCTATATAAATGCAGATCATTTCAACTAATTATAATATTAATATCATTGTTAAAGTTGTATACAATTTAGAATGTATAGTTAAATAAAACACATTTTTATATTGTTTAAAAGTACTCTTATTGATTCATTATCGTTGTCATTATTATTAGCGATTTCACAAACAAAAACAATGTTTTTACGATGAGTGCAAGCTCCGAAAGTCAGTTTTTCTAAAGTTTAACTTTAACTCTAATTGTAAATTGGTCATCTGAACCACTTATTTCATATTTTACTCATTACATACCCTATTGGAACCGTCTTTGTCTAATAGGTGAAAATTTCATACACAAAGCTTTCACAAAATTGTTTGCACGATCTATGCATAGCGCCGATCAAAATGACTTTTTTCCCCCTTTGTTCATTTAAATAAAGTATTTTGTGCTTATTTGAGAAGTTACACTCTCCATTTTTTTTCTGTAAATCGGCTGCTACAAACTGACATGAATTCTGCCAAATTGCCTCAACAATGGGCGTGTTGGCGAGGAAAAGGTGTTTATATTCAAGCACGTTGGCTATTTGAATACCTTTTTAGCAATATGCACATATAGTTTGATGAGGCATTTTCCTGAAAAGAACAGCGAATTTGTCGTTTGAGGTAATTGTTGACCAGATATCTAAACTTTATTGTTTTGATTCACATTTTTTAACACTTTAAGTCCATCAGATCTTATAGTGCATTGTTTTTCAACCTTTTTTTTAGCCAAAGCACTCTCTCTGACCAGACGATGTCGATTGGACTTGGTCACCGTTTTGAAAGAAATAAGCTCTGTTGAGGAGTTAATTGCCAAATACTATTTGTCCATATTTCACAATTCTCACATCACTGCTTCACTATGTCTACTTGCCATACAGGGCTGCCTACACACATTCATTTGCCTAAAAAAGGAAGCAACATTAGGAAGTGGGGGCTTCCTCGATGTGTGGACAAAGATCTAGTCAAAGCCACTCCTGCCTTCATGGTAATTTATCATAGTGAAATACTTCCCAGAGGCTTGCTAGTTCCTGATAAGCACCACAAAACGAAAAAAAAAAAGTTTAAATAAAAACAAAAAAATGCATTTTCACGTCTTGGCATTTAGAGACAATGCTTCTTAAAACCTATTATTGTCACGGTTGCCCATTGCGCCCAATTTGCCTCGCCCATGTGGCGCCAGCTGCGGCTCGTTGACAGATTGGCTCCCCTCAGATTTAAGGTCAGTGCTCTCACTCACCCTTGGTCAGTCCACCCGCAAGTTGTGGGTTTTGACTCTCTCCCTGTGTTTCCTGTCCGGTATCGTTCCCGTCTATTTTTGACCTGTTTAATATCGATCTTCAGTTTGATTCCCGGCTATTTAGTTTTATTTGTTATCGATCTCCAGTGTCTGGTAGCATTCGCGTCTAGTTTGTCCTGTTTAATTTCGATCTCCAGTGTCTGGTATCGTTTCCGTCTATCTCGTCCTGCTTGTTATCGGACTCCAGGCTCCAGTGCCTGATATCAATCCTGTCTGTCCCGTCCGATGTCTGCTCGTGCAATTGGTATCGATCTCGTCGGCCTCTGGCTTCCTGTCATTCCACGCCAGACTGCTGCCTTTCGTCTTTCGCCCAACGATCGCCGAATCACTGGCGTTTTGGGTTAACGTGCATGACTGCCCCATTTCCCGTAAAACAAAGCTTGTGTGAGAAACGTCACGCATCTTGGTCGTCCTCCTGTTCCGGTTCTTGACAATTTAAATGTTTTCACTCAAGCCTTTTGATAGGTTGGTCGTTTTGGTTGTAATATTTCTCAGAATTCACAGTGTGAATATAACTTGTTTTTATATTCCTAAATATAAAATCAATCTTTCACACACACATGAAGTAACGTTTCAATAATCAGTCTAAATGCATCTCTTGTACGTTTAGCAGTCTTGTACTCTTTTATTTTGAAGTCGCATTTCCGGTGTATTTTTCTGTTTCCTGTGTGAATAAAGTTAACTACACACACGGGAGGGGGGCAGTGCTGCCGAGGTCCAGGCCCGGATGGGCCACCGGACAGTGGTCTCCCTCTTGGGAATTTTATTTACCTTGATGCTTCTTTTTATTTGAGGCAACAAACATAGAGTTTATATAAGTTTTAACTTTAACACCTTTTCAAGGATTTCAATCACCCGTACGAACCCTGAGCAAGGGAAGCTACTCTACACAACAGACAGAAGGGAGTTATCCCCTGTCTTCTACCAAATTCCACGGCAACAACGCCTTTCCTCAGGGAAAGCTGACATTATTTTATCCCATCAACGCTGCGAGCAAGGTTGATCTTTCATATATGTGAAAAGTGCAAAGTTCACCTTTTGAAGACGGATGGCAAAATTAGCATGCCCCTGGCGCACAACAACAAAAAATCTGCCCGTTCTCTGTAAGCGCCTGGGTAAAAAGGCATGATTGAACGGCCCTTGAGTCGATTGGCGCACATTCGCTCGCTACTCATATCCTCATATGTCACCTGCAAGTCTTTTAAGATGAAATATTCGCACAAAAAGTGCAGATTGGACACATTCATTCAAATGTAAATTTCCCACCCGGGAGTAAACAAAAGCAGCCCACCGCTGAGTCTCTAAAGACGGGAAACAAAGTGAGTGAAGTATGCCGAAGCGAGTTTGATGTAATACCGGGGGGTGGGGGGCCATTGTTATCCGAGGAAGGTGTATAAATAAGACCTGACAAGATGGACCTCTTTGAATTCAACCACAACTTCCAGTAGTTGGAGTAGTCAGGGAAGGGGGCTCGCGATAATCAAATAAACGCCTACGCACCGTATCCGGTATAATATTTACGCCCCTCGTGCTGATTTACGACTCTCAATGAAAAGCTCGCAAACAGGCAGAAAGCCTGCAGCTGCTCCTTAGAATGTTTTACCTTTTTATCTCCAGGGTTGGGTAGGGTTACTTTAACTTGATTACTTTCAATTACTTTGGGATTACCCCAATACCAAATATGCTAATAAAAGAGAAAATAAACTGAATATGAATAAAATGATGACTCACAGCACGTGGTAAGCTTTCTCTCCTGGCTTTGATCTCTTTGATCTCCGGCAAAACGAACATAAAATGCGACAGAAACAAAATGAAAATGGCAGCAAGGCGGCGCAGTGGTTAGCGCGTGTGCGGCACAGTTCTGAGGTCGTGGGAACCTCCTGAGTGGGTTCAAATCCAGCATTTCAGGTGAATTGGCCGGTCCAAATTGTCCCTAGGTGTGACTGAGCGAGTGAGTTGTCCGTCCCTGTGTGCCCTGCGATTGGCTGGCAACCAGTCCAGGGTGTCCCCTGCCCACTGCCCGATGATTGCTGGGATGGGCTCCAGCATCCCCGCGACCCTACTGAAATCCAAACAGCTTGCCGACATCATTTTTGCCGTTCCGTGTATTCCGTTTCTCCCCAAGCCTGCAAAAAATTTAGTAATTTTACTCATATTTAGTTTATTTTGTCTTTTATTAGCATATTTGGTATTGGAGTAATCCAAAAGTAATTGAAAGTAATCAAGTTAAAGTAACCCTACTCAACCCTGTTTATCTCTTGGAATAAATAAAGTGGGCAGGCCGATTTGAGATGAGTACGGACTGTAATGTGAAATAATATTAAAAATCATGAAAATACGTGTAATATGTGAACAAAAAATTGCTGAGGTCCAATTACCGTAAATTCCGGACTATAAGCCGCTACTTTTTTTCCAAACTTTCAACCCGGCGGCTTATGCAGTGATGTAATTTTTCTAACGGCCGCCAGCGGCGCTCGAGTACAAAAGGTAAGATTTAGACCGGTGGAATATATGCGTCGAGGAAGACTGCAACTTCTTGGCTTGTGCATGAATTAAATTAGCGTCAACATACCCTCGTCATGCAAAATGCAAAAAGAAAGGCACATGACGCAGCACATGAGGAAGGTGAGGACGGTTTACCGTGATTTTTACAAGTACGGTATGTTTTTTTAACAGACCGATTTACTGTGTTGCGAGCGTGTTGCTAGCGTGTTGCTACCATTAACTGCCCTGTCACAGGCACCGTTTGGGATGAAAGTTATATTATTATTATTAAAGCTTTGAAAACTCTCTCGGTTTACCGTCTTTCTTTGTAAATATGTGTAACCATGTATAATATGTATTTGCAACTGTATATTTTTGTAATGTATTTATTTGTATTTATTTTAGACACTTATTCTGACATGTTTTGCACGGGCGAATGAAAAAGAAGGGGCGGAACAAACGCGGGGTGAACGGGAAGTGGGGTAAAGGTGAGACCTGTTTGTTGATGTGGCGGACAATAGTGGATATATATTTTTCCCACCCTTACCTTTGGAAATATACACTTTTTTCCTTGGATTACTTTCAACGGGACCCGGACTCTGCAGGTCTGCATCAAACCTTAAGTACCGGTATCATTTTCCATTCAATTTGCCGGCTGTGAGTTTTGGAGTGTTAACTTTAATGAAGGACATTCAGTTTCAATCGCGGCAAGTCGGGTTTGAGTTAATTTTGTGTTTGTGTTACATTTTTTAATGTAACACAATTATCATTATTATTATAATTATCATCATTATTATTACTATTGTTATTGCGGCCTATATGCAGGTGTGGCTTGTATAAGTACAAAATCGTTTTTATTTTTTAATTTTTTTTCTTAAAATGTGGTGGGTGCGGCTTATAATCAGGTGCGCTCTATAGTCCGGAATTTACGGTATTGATTTTAATACTAAAGGATTTTATACAATTGACTACAAGTTACATGTATTCAGTTTTATTCAGTTTAATACAATAAAGATATTCACTGACTGTGCTTTAGTTCAATGTACAATAAAAGGTCAGGGCAGGCTGTTTGGAAGATGTTTTGTCTAGGACATTTCTGATAACAGGATGCCTGGGTGTGCTGACGCGGGACGACCAGAGATTGTTGGGCACAAAACAACTAACTTGGCACGGCTATGGGAGGAGCCGACACGCCATCATGCGGGGAGAAGACAGCCAATAAGAGAAAGCTAAAGTTAGATACAGATAACACATAGCCAATAGGGGAATAGTAGGGTGTCTTTGCTTTGTTTGTTGAAATGTATAATTGATCCCGGGCAATTTGGATGGGGGCCGTGTCCTGTTTACACTTAGATCTGCTGTTAGGAATAATAAACATCCGCCCCATGTGGAATTCCCGGGTCCTGGTCATTTTCTCTCAAAAAACGAGCGCACATAATTGTTGGATGAATGTAGGTCGTGTTTGGTTAATGGAGTCAGATAACTAATTCGAACAATTACGTAAACTGTACATTGTAAGACGCAACTTTTTTCCCAAGCTTTTAACACTGCGGCTAATTTAGGCATTTTTTCTAACGGCCACCAGGGGCACCCAAGCAGTAAAGGTAAGAGCAAGACACGTGGAATATGTGTGCAGAGGAAGACGCAAGTTTAATGTAGCTTAATAATAATAATAATAATAATAATTTCCTTGTATTGTCATTCTGTGTAACAATGTACACAGAACGAAATGTCGATTGCACCTGACCCGTTGTAGCGAGCCGATGCAGCCGCAGCCAACAGAGGGCGCCGCCGACCACTTTTTAAGTCTTAGGAATGACTCGGCCGGGGCGCGAACCACCGACCTCCCAGTCTCAAAGCGGGCGCCTTACCATCTAGGCTACTGAGCTGGTATAATGCTTTGTGCTTGAACAAATTTACTATGAAGAGACCCACATCCAAAAAAAGGTGTCAATCAAAAGGGGAGGGGTAACGACCATAATGGGAATGATTTCACGTGTCTGTTTATTTATAAACGGTAATAATGTAGTGGAACGAATGGATTACAAGAAGCAACGTCCAACGAAACTGCCATGATTACCGATGTGAATCACCTGTGCTGGCTCCTTTGGCGCCAACTGCCTCAGACTCTAATTGGCTCCCTGTCCCTATTTAAACCCACTCCTATCCGTCCCCTTTTGTCAGTCCGTCTGTAAACCTCAGTTAACACTAGGCAAGCCTTTTCCGACCCTGACTCCCACCTGTTTTTTTCCTCCCGTCTGTCCCCTGGTTTTTGATCCTGACCACGTCTACCACTACTTCGATTCTCACATTTTCATTTAAAAATCTAATATAAGTCTGAGACATCAGCCGTTGAGTCAACCTAATTTGTCCTCTAAGGAAAAAAAAGTCAGAGTTAAACAAAAAAAGAATTGATGGTGGAGAAAATGTTCGGTTGTGATACAAAATATCAAGTTACTAGTTGTTTTAACAAAAATACTTTACATTACCAGGGTAAAAAAAACTTTTAAAATGGAACATAATTGTGGTATTTGGATTTCAAGAATTGTGATTTATTTTTGTCTTTACTTTCAGACCCAATCATAACAAAATGACACCCCCATGCATCCATCCATCCATCCGAACATTCATCTGTTCATATTTAAGTTTTCCCTTCCTTGGTGGCTTAAGTAATCGAATTAGCAGACGCAGCCTAAAAGTGTTAAACGTCCGTGACCTCCCAGGATCTGTATGCACACTATCCCCTTATTTTTTTGCCTTTCTCAGGTAAAAGTTCCATCTGCGAGCGCAAAGGCTCCAAAGGAAGAATGCAAGATAAGCAAGAGAGAGGGAACGTCAGCATTATTCCGGTGTAAAAGAAAGTCCAACGCCCTTTCTCACGCAAATTAGCAGCCTTGGATGCGCGTCTTTATTCTGTTGAGCTGCACTTCCTGCAAAAGCGCACGGCGTGACGAGCACCCACTACGTAGAAACAATTGGGACTTTTGTTAAGTAGAGTTGGCAAAACTAAGATATCGGGTAAAGCAACTTGAAATCGCTATGTCAAATTGAATTAAGATTTATCATCATTGTGTTTTTTTTCTCAATTTAGACAAATAACCACAATTGTTCACAGTGCCCTTTTTGCCCTTTCAACATATACAGTGGTACCTCTACTTACGAATGTCTCTACATACAAACATTTCAGGTTAACAAGTACCTAAACGGGAGAATAACGCTTCTACCTATGACGATTGCTTCTAGTTATGAGGTCAAAAATACACTTAAATATGCGCTCTTATTTGCTGCTGCCAGAGTTTCAATGTACATGTGTGCTTCCAGCATGCTCTTTGTGTCACTGGCACAGTTCAGAGTTCAGAAACGAGGAGGAGAAGGGTTTCCGGCAAGATAGCGGGAATGTGGACACAGCCCATCATTCCATCAGCCCAAATTACCGTATTTTCCACACTACAAGGCACACCTAAGAGTTCATTTTCTTCAAAAGCCGACCATGCTCCTTATGATACCGTGTGTCCAGGGTTGGGTAGGGTTACTTTAACCTGATTACTTTCAATTACTTTTGGATTACTCCAATACCAAATATGCTAATAAAAGACAAAATAAACTAAATATGAATACAATGACTAAATTTTCTGCAGTCTTTAGGAGTAACGGAATACATGGAAGGGCAAAAATGATTTTGGCAAGCTGTTTGGATTTATTTTCATTTTGTTTCTGTCGCATTTTATGTTCGTTTTGCCGGAGATCAAAGAGATCAAAGCCAGGAGAGAAAGCTTACCACGTGTTGTGAGTCATCATTTTATTCATATTTAGTTTCTTTTGTCTTTTATTAGCATATTTGGTATTGGAGTAATCCAAAAGTAATTGAAAGTAATCCAGTTAAAGCAAGCCTACCCAACCCTGATTACAAAACATTATCATAAACAAAAATCATCATTTAAGTAATCACATTACATTCTATATATACGGAAATTTGGCGCCTGAGCTGAGTTCATAGTCTGGTGCTTCTCTTTTGTTTCCTTTAAGCAACAAACAATTAGCATATTAACCAGAAGAGGGCACGCCAAGACCACTCTATATGTTTCTCAAAGGCAGAACAGTTACCTTAGGCAGTATTATTTAACTGTAACGGAACACATGGAACGGCAAAAATGATGTTGGCAAGCTGTTTGGATTTATTTTCATTTTGTTTCTGTCTCATTTTATGTTTGTTTTGCCGGAGATCAAAGAGATCAAAGCCAGGCGAGAAAGCTTACCACGTGTTGTGAGTCATCATTTTATTCATATTTAGTTTCTTTTGTGTTTTATTAGCATATTTGGTATAGGAGTAACCCAAAAGTGAATTGAAAGTAATCCAGTTAAAGTAACCCTACCCAACCTTGCATTTCAGGTTAGCAAGTTCCTAAACGGGAGGATATTGCTTCTACATACGACGATTGCTTCTAGTTACGAGGTCAAAAATACACTTAAATACACGCTCCTATATGCTGCTGCCAGAGTTTCAATGTACATGTGTGCTCCCAGCATGCTCTTTGTGTCACCGGCACAGTTCAGAGTTCAGAAACGAGGAGGAGAAGGGTTTCCGGCAAGATAGCGGGAATGTGGACACAGCCCATCATTCCATCAGCCCAAATTACCGTATTTTCCGCACTATAAAGCGCACCTAAAAGTTAATTTTCTTCAAAAGCCGACCATGCTCCTCATGATACCATGCGCCTTATTAATGGATCAAACTTGAGTGGCAACAAGTCTTGCAACTACGGAAGGCAGCTGCCGACTCGATTTTCCCTCGTAGAAGAAGTTGTGTGCGGTGTATGCATAGTTATATATACAGGTGTTTCATTTCCTAACCAATGTGTCAATCATCATTTGAATCGGTCACTATTGGCTAAAGTTATTCGGAAGTAAAGTAGGCGGGTCCTTTTTAGCATTTACAGGCTCGTATCTGTTAAAGAGGGGTAAAACAAAGCCTCTGATTGGCTAAAAAGTGAATGTGAATATTAATCACAAGTGAGGTTGCTCCACGGCCTGGAGAAAGATAATTGTATTAGTCTGTTTATTTGTGAACAGAAATGATGGTGCTAAACAGACAGCTAACAAAAAGGAAGGTCCTTTGACGGAGATATTTTTTATTGTCGGCAATATCACGGGTTTTGGAGTACGTACATATTTTACAATGGGTTCATTCACTACACTCACGGATGTAAGGGGACCATGGTGGCGTATTATCATCGAATGTGATGGCTGGCGAGCTACCCCGGCTTTATTTTTGTTTCAGACTGATCATGATATTTCTGCGATGAATATATTTTTATACGATAAGCATATCTTGAATCCCAAGAGTTTAAGCTTTCCAATGACATGTGGTACGACATATTTCAGTGATGAGAGACATTGTACAAACACCGTGTCTGTAGGTGTCTAAAACACATATTTGCTTCTCAACAGTTTGCCGATGGTCCGTCAAAACAATAAGGGATTATGAAGTTTGACTGACCTATCTGACTATTTTGTTAACGTTTTTACTGTTGCGCCTTATAGTCCGGTGTGCCTTAAGTATGGAAAATACAGTAAAGACATTTTAGCAAAATTACACAAAGTCTCTGGATTTGTAGAAAGGAATTACCCGGAAAAAGAGTTGAGGAGTCGGGGTATCGCTACGTCTGCCTTGCGCATTTCTGTCAAAGTGTCAAAAGCCGGCAAAAGCAGACAACATTGGATTTTTTTTTTTTTTTCAATAAAAGCGATGCAAACAGGTCTATTAATACTTTTATGATTTTCTTTATTCTAAGGTTTTTTTTAACATTATGTGCCTATCGTTTTATGTGTATTGTTCGTTAATCCGAGACATCTGGTCAACAGCCTGGACAAAGCATCAAGCGAATTACGGGATGGAAATTAGCACAGAAAAAAAAAAAGTAGAGACAACTTTCCTTGTACAGAAAGTGTTTCGTAAAAGCGATGCTAAAAGTAAGATGCGAGCAGACAGCTAGAGTGGACACAATTATAAAGGCTCTTCAAACTCAGCTGGATGATGTCAACACATACTTAGAGAACATATTCTACTTTCAACATTTTAGATTTAGGTGTAATTTATCGGGTCCCCTTAGGGAAATTGACTTCCATCGGCTATACCGGGGGAAACAATAGGCATCACATTGCAAATACAGCAGAATGACAAGGATATATGACAGTGGGACAATGAGGGTGGACTGATTGGATGGGATAGTGGGGACCAGTGCTCTGCTCGCACATTCTCAGCGCACAAGAAAATCTAGCCGGCGCAAAAAAATGAGGTCTCAAAATTACTAATTAAGAAGCGACTCAAGTCAAAGTTACAGTGCATGAAGGTAAAAATACACGGGTTCCCCTGACGTTGTGTCCTAAATGTGGTATTTTGAAGTCGAGTCGAAGTAGAACAAAGTTGAGTAAAGTTAGTAGAGTTTGTCGGGAAACCGGCTTCTTCGGCTCGGCTCACTAAAATGAACCGGCTCTTTCGGGTCCTAAACGGCTCTTCGGGTTGTTTTTGCTTCTTTAATCCCAACATGACCAAATATTATGTAAAATTATGCCCAAAATGACTTAAAGGAAGGGGGGAATAGAACAAAAAAGAAAAAAATACCAAAATGAAAAAGTAGTGAAAAGCTAAGAAAAAAAGAAACAAAAGGAAGAGAAAAAAGAAGGAACAATTTAGAAAAAAGCCAGAAAAAAGAAAAGAAAGAAATTTAGGAAAAAGGTAAATAGAGAACAAAAAGAAAAAAGTAACAGCTCGGAAAAAATAAAGAGAATGGGATTTTTTTAAAGGAATTTAAAAAAGTAGAAAAAAACACGGAAAAAAGAAGAAAAAGTTTGTGTTGCATTCAAATAATTTCCAATTATATCTTGTTGCCAACATCTTACTTCCACTAAAAATTGTGATTAAGTACAGTTCTGTATCTTAAAACTGACTAAATAGGCCCCCCAAAATATTAATATTATGCGACAAAATATATCAGGAAATAAAAAGAAATGGATATCTTGTGAAAGAATTGTAAGAACAAATGACGTTTGTAGGCCGTACAACCTTTGCAATAGTACATGAGTCAATTCATTCAAAAGAGAAAAATAATTGCCGGAAACTCCGCAAAATGTAACTTGATGTCAAGTTTTGGACATGTTTGATGATTAATTATCTTGCCACACTTGGGATTATGGTTGCTCACTGTTGTTTCAAGCGTTGCTCACCGACTTTGTGTGAACGCTCAGACCCGTGGAAAATTACAGGGAACATAGGTGGGGACTGTTGATTAGAAGGGTGATGGAAGCCGAGATCAGGCTTTTGAGGGCACCTCAAGCGAAGTCCTCCCTCATTTAATGCTTTCTTTCATTTAACTACTTGGAGTCGCAAATCAATCCAAAATGTCCCTTTAAATAAACTGAATCATGACACGAAATCCAAGCTAGGTAACCTGATTTTTCCGTTATCTCTGAAAAAGGTCATGGAAGTCTTGTACGCAAGCTTCATGATCCCGACAAACCCTCCAGGATCTCCAGGGTTTCCTGGTGCTAACGGCCTGACACGGGCGTTGCGGATCACCACGCCAGGGAACGGCTCACGCTTACTAAGCTCATTCCTTATTTAGGAGTCGGAGCGTAAAGCTTCAACCCGACGCACCTCCGTACACAAAAATAGATTATCGAACACAAAGCAAAGCGCAGCGCCCGCAGTTTGAGAGCTTATTAAAGGCGTGAAGTGGAGGCTTAGCCTTAAGAGCTGGTGAGTGGACGTGGAGGGCAATGGCGAGCCTCAGGTGCACCTCAAAAGAGGTAAGGCTTCGAGGTGCTGACTGCGGGTTTGCTTCAATAACTCATGAGCGAGCCCCTAGAGGCGGCAGAACCCCCGGCAAATTCGTCAATGAGAATTGTGCATTACGAATCGGTTACTTTGGAATTATTCTTGAAATATACATTACACTATCGGTTACCAGTTTAGTAGTAGAAGTACTTTTGTTTTCTTTTTCTTCATGTCGAAATAATTCTTATATATTATATTTACCGGAGCCATATCCCCCTAGTGGGAGGTGGCTAGAGTCAGTTCTGACTCTTGTTGGGAGATTGATTCAGAGGAGGGGATTCCCAGCCCCCTCGCTCAACCCAACTGAGGTGTTGGGAGTCATTAGGTGACCAAACCCCCCAATTCCAACCCCTAATGCTGAACGCCAAGCAGGGAGGCAATTGGTACCAATGTTTAAGTCTTAGGTATGACTCGGCCGAGGCTTGAACCACAACCCCCCAGTCTCGGGGCGGGCGCCATGCCCCCAAGGCCACCGAGCTGAAATAATTCTTAAAATGTGAAAAATTACCTAACATGTGCTGTATCAGAAGAACGTGAATTATCTTACTAGAAAAACAAGGTAATAGTATTTTAAAAATGTACTTATATTATACATACAATGAGCACGGCGGCACAGTGGTTAGCATGTGTGCGGCACAGTTCTGACGTCATGAGATCGAACCTCCTGTGTGGAGTTTGCGTGTTCTCCCTGTGCTTGCGTGGGTTTCCTCCGGGCACTCCGGTTTCCTCCCACATTCCAAAAACGTGCATGTCAGGTTGATTGGCCGGTCCAGATTGTCCCTAGGTGTGAATGAGCGAGCGAGTTGTCTGTCCCTGTGTGCCCTGCGACTGGCTGGCAACCAGTTCAGGGTGTCCCCTGCACACTGCCTGAAGATAGCTGGAATGGACTCCCGCACCCCCGCGACCCTACTGAGGATAAGCGGTGCAGATGATGGATGGATGGATGGATGGATGACTTTACTGTACCACAGTTGGGCTAGGTCAGAGATGTCAAACTCATTTTAGCACAGGGGCCACATGTTAGAAAAACATTCTCCCAGCACCATACTAGTAAATTAATCGCATAAAACCTGGCGGGCTAGGGGTCCTTTCAGAGGCTCACATTGAGTATTCGTTGACGTATGATTTGATAATAAAACAGTATTTTTTTTCCCCTCAATATTTTCCTTCCTTCGTTAAGATCTCTTGTAGTGTTTTTTAACAATAATTCATGATTTTTGGTCCCCTTAAGGATATTCAGTGCTGTTGCAGCTGAGCGTTAATATAAGACAAATTAAATTTTTTTGAATGCAGTGGGGATTTTTCACAGAATGCTGAAGGTCGCGCTGTTCGAAGTGTTTTGGCTGGGGAATTTTGATAGCGGGGCGCTGACGAGGGAATTAGGCCTTGTTTTGATAAACGCTTGGCATTGCTATGAGCTGATAAGCTTTCTTGTTGTGGGCCCTTCAGACATGGCGGCGTCTTCCGGCGAGGAGGAGGTGACGTTGGCACCTGGCCCGCCCCAGGGGAGGAGTCAGCACGTCCAGGGGACGTATCTAAAGGACGGAACACGGAAGATGGAGGGAAAAAAAAGACAGACAGACAGGAGCAGAGACGAAAATATGGGGGGCTCGACAAGACTAATTAGACTAATTCGATAATAATTTGATTCGAAGGAATTCACTTAAGAAATAATTTAAGAAAATAAATCTGCACCCGTGTCTCTTGTCAATATTTTTTCCCTAATATCAAGAAAAAAGCACGCATTGTTGGGATAACAAAGTTTGTGTCTGGTTAATGGAGTCAGATAACTAATTCGAACAATTTGGTAAACGCTAAATTTATAACATAGTTTGTTTTCCCTAACAATGTCAAAACTTTAAGAACTTCAGCTTCTCTTCCAATACATATTTGTGCCTGACCTTAGCCCCGTTGTAAGACAAGAAGTCCACTGCACTCAAATAAAACCAGAAAAATCAATTTCCAGGATACTGACCTAATATTTATACTTTATGACTTCCCACCACACATGCAGACGCACCGCCGGCCGGCACGATTCAAAACATGGCCGGCTGCCCGGACTTGTGAATAGCTTCCTTGCTTCCTCCCCGGACCAGAAACAAAGCTCACCAAAATCGGAAGGGTTGGGACGCTATTGGGGAATGAAAGGGTGAAGGCTGCGTTCCAAGACAACACTCCAACAAACGCATGAATATTTCAGCAGGAGTTCGCGCAGATAGCGGCAGTAAATACACGTCAGCGATGAAAGACGGCCGGCCGAGACTGATATGTGAGGTTTAATATCCGTGTTTGTGAAAAAAAAAAGAAAAAAACGCTAGATACTTTGCGGCTTGAATGAGAAAGAAGAGGTGTTGCGTGTCTGTGTTTTCACGGCGGGGTGCAAAATCTGATTTCAAACACCATAAACTTAAAATAATGCAACCTGTTATGCAGCCAGCCCCTGTGTTTTTTTCTTTTATTTTGATATATAAAAACACATTTATCATTTCCCAAAACAAACTTTAGAGTAAGTGCCAAATAAACAAGTGGTGTCAGAACCAGAAATATTGGCGCGCTTAGGAAAATCAGACATTTTTGGGTTTATATGAGGGGAATGCACATTGTGATTATCATAACTTTTAGGGAGGGGTTGTTGGGCGGCTTAATAAGATGATCTTAAGGGATTATATCAGGAGTTGGCAACCTAAAATCTAAATATTGGCAACCTAAAAATAAAATATTCTATCTATATATCAACATATCGATATAGCTATATAACTATTGCAATCTATCTATTTAACTGTATCAATATAACTGTATCAATATACAGTATCTATGTATAGTAACTATATATCTATACAAAATATGTCTATATCTATATACATCTATATCTATATACATCTATATATATATATATATATATATATATATATATATATATATATATATATGTATATGTCTTTAACCAGAACAGGATCAGGACCCAAACGCGTGACGTTACTCACACAAGCCTTTCTTTTGACGGCTCATCATGCACGTTAGGCAGCAGTCTGACGTGAAATGATAAGAAGCCAGAGGCCGACGAGATCGATACCAATTGCCCGAGTTGATATCAAACAGATGGGGTCGATACCGGAGAGGACGGGACAGACAGGATAGATAATGAAAGAGGATATTGAAAATACACAGGACAAACAAGACGGGAACGAAAACTGGAGACAATAATAAAGAGGACAAAAATAGACGGAAACAAAACTGGAAACCGAAATTAAACAGGACAAAATAAACGGGAATAATACCGGAAGGGAAATCCCAACAGGAACAGGACCGAGTCTAAACCCACGTCTTGCGGAGCAGAGGTTCGTTGACGGACTGACAAACTAAAAGAGAGCGCACTGAGCTTAAAAAGACGGAAAGCCAGTAAAGTCTGTAAAATTTTCACTGATATTCTGTTGTGCAAGGCAGCACAGCGGCGCAGAGGTTAGCGCGTGTGTGGCACAGTTCTGAGGTCGTGTGTTCAAATCCAGCTACCGGCCTTACTGTGCGGAGTTTGTATGTTCTCCCCGTGCTTGCCTGGGTTTCTTCCGGGCACTCCGGTTGCCTCCCACATTCCAAAAACATGCATTTCAGGTGAATTGGCCGGTCCAAATTGTCCCTAGGTGTGACTGAGCGAGTGAGTTGTCTGTCCCCGTGTGCCCTGCGATTGGCTGGCAACCAGTTCAGGGTGTCCTCTGCCCACTGGCCGATGATTGCTGGGATGGGCTCCAGCACCTGCGCGACCCTACTGAGTATAAGAGGTGCAGCTAATGAGATGAGAGATGAGATTCTGTTGTGCAAAGCATTCATCTTATTTAAAGATCCTGGTCCAATTTTAATTTTTAAACTACTCGTGAAGTTAATTGACCGTTTTTATTTCAGAATGACAATCGATCATTCACATAAACATAAAGCAATGTTTGAGATTAAAATCGGCAAAATCCATTGTCAAAAGATAATCAGAGGATTTGTTTTGGGGTCTGGCACAGATTGGGAGAGATATCGACTCAGAAAACAATCAGAATGGCAACCCGAATCTGATCTAACCTGCTGTCCACCAAAGGACATTTGACTAGGCAATCCGCACACATTCAGAATAACAATCTGTCGAAGCGATGAATTGTTTCGTCCCCGTCTAAATGAAGAATAACGATCAAGAACCGCCTGCCATGTTAGCACGGTTGACAACTCCACGTTGATAAGGGCGCCTTCGTTGACTTGGCTGCCATTTTGTGTAATTACATGCAATAACAATGGTATTAATTAAACAAAATTGCAGAGGGGCTAAAGTTCGAATGGTGACCACTATTAGGGGACTGACACGCCAGCAAATGTCAATTATCTCAGGGGTTGATCCGTGCCTAATCATACATGGTCAATTAGCTAAGTATATTTTGAAAGTCAGTGTACCTTGACACTGATGTTATGAAAAAAAAATGATCCCAGAGAGTAAACATTTATAATTACAAATTACATATCATCAAAACTTTTGTTAATGTCATGTATATAACTAAATCGAAAGGAAAAGTAGCCCACTTAAAGTTAATGTATCTACTCAAAGCTGAAATTAGTATTTTATCCCACTCTAAAACCTAGAGTCGACTTCTTCTAAGCAAGTATGGTCTTCTGATTTCCCCCTATGTTCCGGTCTGAAGCCTTTGTTCTGAGAGCGCCGGTCTTCTGGTGATCCCAAGAGCCAAGAAGAAATCCGCAGGTTCGAGAGCCTTCTCTATTTGGGCCCCGGTGTGTGGAATGATCTTCCCCCTGAGATCCGATCTGCAACCTCAGTAGAAATGTTTAAATCTAAGCTTAAAACACACTTCTACTCTATAGCATATGAATAACCTATACTTTTCGTGGACAATATCTCTGTATTATTTGTGATTGCAACATCCTTTGCTGTCTGGTAATCCTAAAAGGGGATGCTACATGTGCGGTCCCTTGTCAAGGTTTCTTCATTTTCCTCATGTTGAGGTTTTTGAGTTTTTCCTTGCCCTCATGTTGGTTCCAGATCAGGGGATGATGCAATAATAGTCTGAAAAATAGTCTGTGTAATAACCTGTGTAGCCCTTTGAGACTCTTTGTGATTAAGGGCTATACAAATAAAAATGACTTGACTTGACTTCTTCTACAGGTGTGTTTAATCTGTCCCATCCGGTATCGACCCCATTTGTCCGATATCTGCTCGTGCAATTGGTATTGATCTCGTCAGCCTCTGGCTTCCCGTCATTCCATGCCGGACTTCTGCCTTTCGTCCTCCACCCAACGATCGCCGAATCACTGGCGTTTGGGTTAACCGCATGACTGCCCCATTTCCCGTAAAATAAAGCTTTTGTGAGAAACGTCACGCATCTGGGTCCTCCACCTGTTACGGTTGTTGACACTTTGAGACTCCTTGTGATTAAGGGCTATAAATATGAACATGATTTGACTTGACTATTCTAAAAAATGTTACAATTTCCTATCTACCCTTAAAACTAACACTGTTTTATTCTGTTTCAATCATTTACCTGCTTTTTACAGAAGTGGCAGAGTTCCCAACAGGTACAAAAGTAGCCATTTATTTCAGAAAAATAATTATAGTCAGGGTTGGGTAGGGTTACTTTAACTCGATTACTTTCAATTACTTTTGGATTACTCCAATACCAAATATGCTAATAAAAGACAAAAGAAACTAAATCTGAATAAAATGATGACTCACAACATGTGGTAAGCTTTCTCTCCTGGTTTTGATCTCTGTCAGTAAACGGATCGGGAAGCAGGAAGTCGGAACTCATTTGCGTAGCCGATCTTTCACTTTAATTGAGAAATAAAAGTTGTCCAACACACCAACGGACCAAAGACAAAACAAAACAGGTTCAGAGGTAATCAAAATTACAAAGTAAGCATTTACACGGATCAAACAGGCATGATCAGGTCTTCAACATAGTAAAGCAGTGGTCTGGCAACGGGCAGTCCCAAAAGGAGCGCTCAAGTACTCCACAAGCGATCAGTTAAATGCGTCTCAGCCGGTGTCAAGAGGCGGGGCTAGCTGGAAGCCATGACAACCGTGCAGGACATGACAATCTCCTTGATCTCCGGCAAAACTAACATCAAATGTGACAGAAACAAAATGAAAATAAATCCAAACAGCTTGCCAACATCATTTATGCCGTTCCATGTATTCTGTTTGTCATAGCCAGCATGGTCGCCATGGCTGAAGTAGATCAGCTAATTTGGGTGTGTGCTTCTTAAGGGTGGGTTGTGGGTATTCCGGGTGCTGGTTCATTGCGTTTTCTGTTCTGCATTATTCTGTTCTGTCTGTCTGGAGGAAACCTGTGTTTGCACATTTTGAGTAAAACCTTTTTTGTGAGTATTTTTAGTCTGAGTTCCTGTTTGCCTGTAAAGCCTGTTTTTGTTTGTTTTGTCCCTGAGTGTTGGACGACTTTTATTTTGCTAAATAAAAGTACGGATCGTTAACGCGAATGAGTTCATCCTTCCTGCCTCCTGCCTCCGTTCTGGTCCGGTCTCTTGACACCGTTACTCCCCAAGCTTGCACACAATTTAGTTATTTTATTCATATTTAGTTTATTTTATTAGCATATTTGGTATTGGAGTCACCCAAAAGTAATTGAAAGTAATCAAGTTAAAGTAACCCTACCTAACCCTGATTATAGTAAACAAAAGCAGTGGAAATATGGAATATGGTAATCCAAACATTTTCCGGTCGTCATTTACCGGCTATTTTTTCCGTGGCAGGGGCTCTTTCACCGATGATATATTCTTTACACAATTTGTGAAAAGCCACACTAAGTGAGTTCCTCCGACAAAACGTGGCCTGGTTTTAACGAGTCGAGAGTTATTACATTATTACCGCGCATAATACGCAACACGCCGTCGAACAAAAACCAAGCGGGAATCGCACGTTTCCCAGCACACGCGTGCAAACGTGACGTGGAAATCACGATGCGCAGATTGCGGCTGGGCTGAAAGGAGCAGGAGGCGCTGGAAAACAGCATCCGAGTACGTGGCGAATTACCTTTGATTGGACGGAATGGAGGCCCGGGCGTTCGGGATGCCCGGGGACAATTTGGTGGCGGGGAATGGCGGCTATGAGTGCAGAGAGGCCATTAAAGGTAAGGAGTCTGTATGGTGAAAGAAGACGCAATTGCGTTGTAAAGGAATAACCATAAACAAAGATATACAACACGCACTATGCTCGTGAGGAGAAGCAATTGGTCGAAATACTTTACTTGGGATTGTAAAACCGAATCTCTCATTTTCTTCGTTTAACTCCGCCCGTGATTCACAGCGGACGGAAAAAAAAACAGTCTGAACGAGTTTTGGTGATTTTTGTTTCCGTTTGCAGTCTTAAAAAGCAAACATTGCTTATGGTAACATATTTTAACATTAAGATCACATTTGTGATCTCATTTTAATATTTGATGTCTGTGTTGTTTATAAGTTTGTAGTGTTACTTGACTTGCCTACTTTTTTAGTAGATTTACAAGTTATTGTAACTAACTAGGACTACGAGTAGTCAACTTTTGCATGTCTTTGACACGTATAGCCGTGGAGAGCTCGACATTGTCAATGTCTAGTCTTTAAAAAACAAAAAAACTCCCGTGAAAATTCCTCAATCCCTTGGAAAATTAAACATATCAGTGATCCAAGTAGCAGGCTACCCCACACCACAAATCCAAAAATGATCTGATTCATCATAGAGCTTCACATCAAACACAGACATTGAAAATGCTGTACCACCTTTTAAGACAAAATGCAAAAAAAAAAAAAAAAAAAAAAAAAAACATTTGGAAGGGAAACTAAAGGACAGGGAAATAACAAAATGGAAATGGAGTGTCTCGGCTGTGTTCGTTTGCATGCACTCAAGATTGCCAACAATTATGAAGGGTTTATCACTTCCACAGGTTGGTGTGCATATTTTATTCTATTTCTTTTATGATGTGGCTAGTTTTAAGCAGTTTTAGGGAGTCGGCTTATGAGTGTATGCATTAATTTGTAAGTAGATTGTTAAGATCTAGTACGCCACCCTCCATTAGAGGGCGCCAACCAGGTTGAGAGCTGGGTACAGGTGTGTTCAATCACCACTTATCCATCCCTAATTATCCTAACCCTTTACAATGACATTTTGGATATCACTTCATTTAATTTCCACTGTCATTGCTCCCGTTGATTCAGTTTTTGTTAGTCCGCTACTCTGTTCTTTGCATTTTCCATTTCCAGTCTTTGTTTCTGGTTTGGACTATATAAGGAAGGGGTGTCAAACTAATTTGAGCTGGGGGCAACATGCTAGAAGAAAAAAATCACAGGGGCCCGACGAGTAGGTTAAGAAAAACAGAAATAAAGAGAGAGGGAGAAAACAGGAAAAGAGTGATAAAAAGAGATAGAGAACAAGGGAGACAGAGTAAGAGAGAGAGAAGGTAAGACAGAAAAGGGGAGAAAGAGTGAGGAAAAATGGAGAGAGCACAATAGAGAGAGAGAGAGAGAGAGAGAGAGAGAGAGAGAGAGAGAGAGAGAGAGAGAGAGAGAGAGAGAGAGAGAAAGATAGAGAGAGAAACACTAATACAGTTGCTTTATGAGTGGTGCTTGGCTTGTCTAACATCAAGTGTACATATTTAACACTGCAGCTGATTTTCCTCTCGCGCTTCTCTCAGTGTCGTCTTGGGGGCCTGATTGAAACTCCCGGCGGGCCTGATTCAGCCCGCAGGCCGCCTGTTTCACGCCTATGGTGTAAGGTTGAATTTTGTTTGGACCGACATTTGTTCCATGCCCCCTTGTTTGTTTTTTACTTCCTGGTTTGGTTGATATCATCCTTATTTCGAGTACCCCTGCCTCAGTCCCCGCTTCCCTCACTTGGGTCCACCCCTGCAGAACCTAACATTTAGAGTAACACACTACTTTTGGGTTGCAATCATTCATTTTTAAAAGGGGTAAATAGTAACCGTATTTTTCAGTAACACGTCCAACCAGTGCTCCCTCTAAGGTGCGCGCGTGCGCAATTGCGCACTGCTCGCACATTCTCTGCGCACGAGAAAATCTAGCCGGCGCACAAAAATCAGGGCTCAAAATTACTAATTAAGAAGCGACTTAAGTCAAAGTTACAGTGCATGAAGGTAAAAATACACGGGTTCCCCTGACATTGTGTCCTAAATGCGGTATTTTGAAGTCGAGTCAGAGTAGAACGAAGTTGAGTAAAGTTAGTAGAGTTTGTCGAGAACCGGCTTCTTCGGCTTGGCTCACTAAAAGGAACCGGCTCTTTCGGATCCTAAACGGCTCTTCAGGTTGTTTTTGCTTCTTTAATCCCAACATGACCAAATATTATGTAAAACTAAAAGTAGTGAAAGGCTGAGAAAAAAAGAAACAAAAGGAAGAGAAAAAAAGAAGGAAACATTTTGAAAAAAGCCAGAAAAAAAGAAGAGAAAGACATGTAGGAAAACAAGGTAAACAGAGAACAAAAAGAAAAAAGTAACAGCTTGGAAAAAATAAACAATGAGATTTTTTTTAAAGGAATTAAAATAAAGTTGGAAAAAAACACGGAAAAAATAAGAAAAGTTTGTGTTGCATTCAAATAACTTCCAATTATATCAAGTGAATCTTGTTGCCAAAATTGTACTTCCACTAAAAAAATAAGTACCGTTCTGTATCTTGCAACCGACTAAATAAATGTTAATATTATGCGACAAAATATATCAGGAAATAAAAAGAAATGGATATCTCTTGAAAGAATTGTAAGAACAAACGACGTTTGTAGGCCGTAAAACCTTTGCAATAATACTTAAGTCAATTCATTCAAAAGAGAAAAATCATTTTGCATTGCTGGAAACTCCGCAAAATGTAACGTGATGTCAAGTTTTGGACATGTTTGATAATGACTTAGTTGCCACACTTGGGATTGCTGTTGCTCACTGTTGTTTCAAGCGTGGCTCACCGACTTTGTGTGAACGCTCAGACCCGTGGAAAATCGTAGGGAACATTGCGTCCAACACTCCTCGGGTAACGTCGTGGAAAAAAAAAATGAGACTCTCGTTTCCCACTCCAAGCATCTATATTACACGGTAGCCACAAAAGCTTCACTGTGACTAAAAGCAGAGCTTCACAATTTTAATCAGGGCATTTGAGGTACTTTTGTTTCACATTAATCAAATTACGGGAAACGGCGAGGAAACATCATTTGCAACGGAGCCCCTTCGAAGCGTATCATTTATGCAAATGCAGGAAATGTGAAATATATTTCTGATGAAAATTGATTTCACCAAGCCTGCGTATTTATGGATTCGCTTCCACAAATGTATTTTATGATTTTTAGAGGGACGTTTAAGTACTCGCTTTTAAGTCCTTGTATTTGGGTCTCTGGGCACATGATGGATGCGAGTTGAGGAGATTCATTTTGTACTTTGTCATCATCGTTGTCGTTTAAAAGTAGGATGAAATCCTTGGATACATTTTTAGCGCCTTTGTTCTTGGTATGCTAATGGTAAATTGTTCTAGAGCTTTGCCTGGCAGTATTTTATTCTATTTGTTTTGTTTCAACCCTACTTTTAGGATAACTCACAGAACAATCAGTTTTCATCATTGATGTTAAAAAACAATTAAAAATCAAATCACGATACAAGTAAAAATTAAAAAATAAACAACCCTAAAATGTCATGATTACCGATGTGATTCACCTGTGCCCGCTCCTTTGGCGCCTCGGATTCTGATTGGCTCCCTGTCCCTTTTTAAACTCACTCCTATCTGTTCCCTCTTGTCAGTCCGTCTGCGAACCTCACTTAACTCTAGTCAAGGCTTTTTCGACCCTGACTCCCACCTGTTTTTTGCTCCCTTCCGTCCCCCGGCTTTGACTGGTTTTGGATCCTAAACACGTCTACTCTCCCGCCCCGGCTTTCGACCTCTTTTTGTCCCCGAAGACTTCTACTCTACTCTCCTGGCTTACGACCCGCTTACGGATTAAAACATACCATTGTTTCCTATGGGAACATTTTTTTTTTGATACTCAACCAAATCGGTACTTAACCAACAGCCAGGAACGCATTGTGATTGAGGACCGAGGTACCACTGTACTAATTCCGAATATCTATCCATCTATCCATCTACCTTGGTCATATCCCTCAAGAGGGGTGACCAACAGCAAGACAAACATACAAAAACAAAGAAAATAAAGGGAAAATAGAAAGAAAAATAAATGAATAAATAAATAAAATTAAAAAACAAAAACAAAAAAACTCTCAAACATTTTTGGACCATGGTCAACCCAAATGCCCAAACACCCAAACAAGTTAGGCACCTCGGCACCTAAGTTGGTCATGCTTTCGTCCCTCCAGATGAAACGGGACACCAGAAAGCGGCCATGTCATTCGGGTCAACACACTCTTTTGTTCAACAGCAGGGCCCGACAGCTTTCACTGGCTTACCCCTCCCGCATCATACGGGTGCCCAGCCCATCCTTTAGAACGCGTCCACAATCCCACTATCTTTTCACTACACCTCTCCACTCCTTCCTATCACCAACAATTGCAAGGCTAATTCCGAATACCCTTTAAAAAATAGCAAGGCTAATTCCGATTACCCTTTAAAAAAACAGACAGAAAAAACACCCCCACCCTATCATTAATTCTCTGTGTTAATAAATTGTGTATTCTATTTCAATCAGCTTGGTTTATTGAATCCATTTTCTTGGGATTAGTAATTCATATCAGAACTCAAAGAACTCAAAGTAATAATGTATTTCACTCAGGTCAGGGTGACACAACACACTCTTTTGTTCAACAGCAGAGCCCGACAGCTTTCACTGGTTTAACCCTGCCGCATCATACGGGTGCCCAGCCCATCCTTTAGAACGCGTCCACAATCCCACTATCCTTTCACTACACCTCTCCACTCCTTCCTATCACCAACAATTGCAAGGCTAATTCCGAATACCCTTTAAAAAATAGCAAGGCTAATTCCGATTACCCTTTAAAAAAACATACAGAAAAAACACCCCCACCCTATCATTAATTATCTGTGTTAATAAATTGTGTATTCTATTTCAATCAGCTTGGTTTATTGAATCCATTTTCTTGGGATTAGTAATTCATATCAGAACTCAAAGAACTCAAAGTAATAACGTATTTTTTTTTTATCAATGTAGGGAATTTTATTTTATCATCCTTCAGAGAAAAAAAAAAAACAGATTTATGGTGGAGCACAAGCAACACCTAGAGACAAATTTGTTTACTGATTGCAGTAAAGAATAATTCGATACAATCCTGACGATTTTTCCAATTAAAGCCCGAAAAATTCCTTAAAAAAACTGAAAAAATATCAATCCCACACCCTCCCAAAAAAGAAAATGCAAGGCTAAACCTAAAACAACCCAAAACAAACAATCAGAAAGACAAAAACTAAGCACCAAAACCACATTTTAAATGAAATTCAAAATAACTTTAAAGAAAGACAAAACCGCCCAAAAGAGGAACGAAAATAAACCATAATGGCATACCCCATGACCCTCCAAACAAGATATTGGCATCCTGCTTTGTAATGAGCCTCGCTAGCATTATGATGAGGGGAGAGTGACAGTCCGGGGGAGTGCTGAGTGAGTTGACACCCGCTCGTCTTGTCATCTCATCGAGATGCTTTGCTGTCTCTTTTGTGGAGAGCGCCTTTGATGGTCTCTTTCGCCCAGATACGAGTCTGCAGCCACGTCAGCTCCCCAAAATCTGCTGAATGGATTTATGTCAGCGTGCAGACTCTGATGACGCTATTAATACTCCTGTTATGCTTTTAATTGCTATTTTGTTGAAGTTGGGTTAGCGCTGCTATCAAGTCAAGTTAATTTGTATAGCCCTTAATCACAAGAAGTCTCAAAGGGCTGTAAACAATGGAGAAAAAAAGGAAAAAACAAAAGAAGAAACATGAAATCAAATAAATAGATAAATAAAAATAAAGATAAAGAGAGAGAGTGGGATTGAAAAACTGAGAGATAGAGAAATAGAATCACAAAAAGAAAGAAAAGACAAAGGGAGAGCAAGAAAGCGAGAGAGGAAAACAAAAGAAAAAAAAAAGACTATCAAAAGTACTCAAGTCAAGTCAAGCCATGTTTATTTGTGATCACAAGGAGTCTCAAAGGGCTGCACAGACCACACATGATTGCAAACCACAGACTATTATAACACCATCCCCTGATCTAAAACGTACATGACGGCAAGGAAAAACTCAAAAACCTCAACATGCGGAAAATGAACCTTGAGAAGGGACCGCACATGAAGCAACCCAGGATCACCAAGCTGGGACAGATGTTTCAAAAACAAATAATACATCAAAATAAATATACATGTAAAGGAAATTTGAAACTCTACCTTTGGTGTGGTAGGACTTGAGCTAGTCAAGTGGAGTAGCGGGTGGATGCACACAGGAAATGCAACACCGGTTTAAAATGAAACCGATTTTAAAAATTTCACGTGTTGGGAGTGTCATGTCCTTAGAATTTTCAAAAGTAAATATATCTGCCTTGCTATTGTCAACGTGAAATATAAGTCATTCGTTAGGTATAGAATATAAGTATGCTTCAAGCCTAGATTTAGGTTTTAGATTTGGTAGGAGCTAATCGAGTGGAGTAGCGGGTGGATGCATACACTGCAACACCGGTTTAAAATAAAACAGATTATAAAACTTTCACTTGTATGGATTGTAATGCCCTTAGAATATTCAAAAGTAAACTCAGTCGAAAATAAATTCTTCCTTGCACATTTTAAGTAAAATTCTCCTTCTTTTTTTTTTAACAAGGGAATAATAATAATTCTTAAAATTGGCAACATTTTCTGACAAATATATGTGTTTTATTCGCACTTTATATTTCTTAATCTTATTTGATCTGTAATATGCTTTTTTTCTCATTTTCAGTAAAACAATAAAACACATTTTTCATATTTTACCTTTGTTTCCTGATTCGTCAGATAAATTAGCAAAAATAATAGCAGGTATTTGGTCAACTATCTAATACCTGCCATCAATTATGCTTATTTTTAAACTTTGATATTGGAAAAACACTTGAATAATAATACTGATATTTGTGCCAATTGTATATATACTTCTTAATTTCCTTATTTATATTTTCACATTATGATTTTTGTTCTTCCTTTTTTGCTTTTAAATTCCAACAGAAATATAGGACACAAATCATTTTTTTTTCTTATTTTCAGTGAAATATGACAAATATTTTGTAAAATCTATTTTTGGATTTTGTAATTTTGAATTTATTTGTATGGTAAAGAAACATATTTGAATTTATTAAACAATCTTGTAAATGCCATCCCTTTGGCTAAATAATTTTGGTCCTTTTAAGTTATATTCTTCTTTGTTTTTTTTTTTTTGTTTTTTTTTTTTTACTGATAAATTAGAAAACTACTTGAAAAATAATCCTAAGAAACATTTGATACCAAATAGTATACTTGTCTTAATAATTCATTGATCACCATGGTACTTTTTTTCAAAATCGTTTTAGTAAATTACAAAAAAAAAATCGATTGTTTTTATTATTTTCAGTAAAATTAAAAAAAAATACTTTTTAAAAATATTTATTTTCAAAGTAAACCAAGACAAAAAATCTGCAATTTTATGTACTAAAAATGTGTTTTGTTTTGTTTTTTTTTAATTGGGTAAACCGTGGAAAAACAAACAAACAAAAAAAAAAACTTTCATTTTAATTTTATGAATATTCTTTGTTAAAGTTCGATATCAAGATTGGATGTATTTTTCCCAAATTCAAACAGTATGAAAATAAATTAAATAATGTATTTTTTTTTCTTGTATTCAGTGAAGTAAAACACAATTATTTTGTTAATTTTTTTTTTTTTTAACTTTACATTTTTTATTTTTTATTTATTTTTTATGTGTTTATTTGTTAAGTAAAAGAAAATAATCTGCGGGGCGACACGATGGCCGAGTGATTAGCTTGTTAACTCAAATAATTCGTAAATGTGCATTACCGTTCAAAAGTCTGCGGTCATCCAGGCTATTTTGTGTTTCGTATGAAAAAAAAAAAAAAATCACACTTTTATGTATCAAATGAGTTGTCCAATATGTTCATCTGCCTTTTTTGATTCTCTTCTTTTTATTGGCCATTCTGAGCTGTGACATTTTAATTTGCCACTCAGACTTGAAGGCCAGCATTTAGGAGTCGCCTCTTCACTGTAGATGGTGAAACTGATGGTTTTTATAAGACTATTCAACCAAGGCGTCTTTTTCTCAAACTAGAGATTCTTACATACTCGTCCTATTGCTTGGTTGCGTCTGCCATTTTTCTTTCTATTTAGGTTAGAGGCTGTTTGGGCTGCTCTCTGAAGGGAGTAGTACACACCGTATTAGGAGATCTTCAATTTCTTGGCATGGAAAAGCCTTCATTTCTTAGGACACAGACATACTGACGAGTTGCTCATGAAAGTTGTCTCTTTCTGGCCAGTTTTGATCACACCCACTGATACTCAAAACCCCACGACTCGCCAGTTTATAGCTTCTTCCACCAGGTAAACTGGTTTTCTGCTGAGGTAATATCATTGCACGAAAAATTTCCCATTCATCCAATAGCCTTTAACACAATTTTTATATTCTATCATCTTTTTATCATTATTTTTATCTTATTGCCTTAACTTATCTTGAGTTAATCTTGTATTTTATTTTTTTAATATTCCTAATATTATTTTAGGCTTTATTTACCTCTATTTCATGTTGACAGTATCTGTGTATTATTTGTTAATGCACCATCCGTTGCTTGGTTGTCCTAGAAGGGGGCTTACCTCATATGCGGTCCCGTCTCAAGGTTTCTTTATTCACCTCATATTTGGGTTTTGAGTTTTCCTTGCCCTTATGTAGGTTTTAGATCGGGGATGGTGTAATAATAGTGTGTGATTTGCAATGATCTGTGGTCTATGCAGCCCTTTGAGACTCTTAGTGATTAAGGGTTATACAAATAAACATGACTTGACTTTTATGTGTACATGTATATGCTTTCTTAGATAATATTTTTATACTGGCAACTGTTTGGACAGCAAAGTATGAATTTAATTGTACAGGGAAACGTGGTTCTTTACTGTGACAATAAACACTTTAAATTTAAATTTCCACGAGCAAAATTTTCTTACTGCAACACGGAAACCTTTTGAAACAAATTCGCTGATGTAATTTATTTCAATAGATAATTTATTCATGTGAGCAAATAATTGGGCAGCACAGAAGATGAGTGGTTAGTGCGTCCATATCACAGTTCTGAGATCATGGGTTCAAATCTAGCTACCAGCCTTCCTTTGCGGAGTTTGTATGTTCTTCCCGTGCTTGCGTGGGATTCCTCCGGGCACTCCGGTTTCCTCCCACATTCCCAAAAACATGCATGTCAGGTTAATTGGCTGGTCCAAATTATCCCTTGGTCTGAATGAGCGAGCGCGTTGTCTGTCCCTGTGTGCCCTGCGATTGGCTGGCAACCAGTTCAGGGTGTCCCCTGCCCACTGCCCGAAGATAGCTGGGATGGGCTCCAGCACCCCCACGACCTTACGGAGGATAAGCGGTGGAGCTAATGAAATGAGATGAGATATTATCTTCTAGGTATTTGAAAAATATTTACATTTGAATCTCCTTCTTAGCACTATTAGCTGAGTGATTGATTCCGATGTGCATACGAAAGCTAATTCCGACTCTTGATCCGGTTCGTCATCGGAACGCGGAGCGCCATCGGCATCCGATTACATCGTACATCTGTCAATAATAGCCGGCGCACGGCGGCCGTCCTCGACACTCTCCGACGGGAGCTCCCGTCGCCGCAATTTTCCAGATCATAACTCGCCGCTAGCCGCCAAGATGAGCTTTGAGCATCGTCGGTAATCGTCTCGCCCATCGCGCGAAAATAAGCTGTTTGGGGCGTTTCTGGGCCCCCGGCAAGATTGTCGGCGTGGAAAATAGCCTCTTGCTGGATTGGAACGGCGACGGCCAGTCAGATGACAACGTGATTTAGTTTAGCGAGGGGTTTATACAGAGCGCGGATGCAAAGTGACACTGAGCCGAGAACAGTCAGCCTGCAGGGAAATGAGGGGAAATACAGTAATCGTTCATTTTCCGTGGGTGTTGAATTCAAAAAATGGTCCTGCAATAGTCAAACACTGTGACTTGGAAACCTTTATTTGCCTATTTATTTAATACTCGATCGTCCTTTGAAATAAAATAGCAAACCCAATTTAAAGGCTCAAGCATTTCGCAGGGTTGGGTAGGGTTACTTTAACTGGATTACTTTCAATTACTTTTGGATTACTCCAATACCAAATATGCTAATAAAAGACAAAAAAAAAAAATATGAATACAATTATGACTCACAACACGTGGTAAGCTTTCTCTCCTGGCTTTGATCTATTTGATCTCCGGCAAAACGAACATAAAATGCGACAGAAACAAAATGAAAATAAATCCAAACAGCTTGCCAACATCAATTTTGCCGTTCCATGTGTTCCGTTACTCCCCAAGAGTGCACATAATTTAGTCATTTTATTCATATTTAGATTATTTGGGTGTGACTGTGTATGTGCGACTGCATGGACTGGTGAACCAAAACAAATCGGGAAGCGAGGAGACTGCTAGCTTTTAGCTTTTGGACACACAAAAAGCAAATGAACAAAAATACACAAGCCACCAGAAAAGCAAAACCAAACTTTAAAAAATTAAAAAAACTAAAATATCAAAAACACCAGCCTTCCCCAAATAAGAAAAAAAAAATCGAAACAAATACAAAAACACTCACCTAGCAAAAACGAAACCAGAAAACCTGTATACATTTCTGTTTATTTATTTGTTTATTTATTTCTAAAATGGGAAATCAATTAAAATCAACAAAATCGTACGCAATATGTTAACTTTTTTCGATTAATTTGATCTATTTATAGCAATATTAAACAGCTTAATCAGACAAAACATGTTATATATTTCTCTGAACTATCTCATGAACAGATAATCTGTATATTAAAGTGAAAAAATGGAAATCTGCTGCCACCTACTGATACGGAAGGAATGCTATAGTTACTCGGCTGATCAATGGACGAAAGAAAAAAATACAAAAAAAATCGCTTGCTTTTTAAGACAAGACAAGATCAAATTGGGCAATTTTCTGTGGCATATTATGTCACGATTGCCCAATTCCCTCACTTGTTTCTGTTTCCGTGAAATAAAGCTTGGTGTGAAAACGCTACGCGTTTGGGTCCATCATCTGTCCGGGTTCTGATACATTAAACAAGATGTTGTGGCAAATTTTAAACAAATAAATGTATATTTTACCTTTTTTTTATAGAATTACAATCTGCTTATGGACCACCCTTTTTATGTAGAATGATTGTAAACCACGTCAGGTTTAGTGGATATCCACAACCATTGTTCTATAGCTTTTATGTACCCGGCATATTCTGTAATATTTTTTTTTTTAAGTAATCATGCTTTATCAGGCCTAATTCTAAAAATCTACCCCTCGCCACCCAGATCGAACCGACACGCAGCAGAAGAAAAAGACGACTTACAACAATATCGAACCAATACTGAGGTGTTTAAAACGATTTTTTCTTTTATGTGCATATTTATGTCTTGCTGCTCTTTCTTTTCGATTAGTTGCATAATCTAAAGTATGAGTTGTGCCAAATTAATTGCGCCTCAGAGGAGCGGAAATCATTTTTGAAACCTTAAGTGAACAGAGAACACTTTGGTCTTCCTTCGGTTGCCTTTCCGCCGTGTGTTGACAATTGAAAATGCTAATTCAATAGTTTCCTGCACATTTAAAGTATTTTGAGGGGAAAAGCTATTGAAACGGAAATCACAATTATTTTAGTTTTCTTGTTTCCTGAAACTATTTACACTGTGGATAAAAAAGATAATTTTAGAGGTGCGCCATGATTATTGGATAGTTGTTTATCAGACGGCAATCATTTGGCATCACAGTAGGCAAAATGGTGGCAGATCAATACAATAACAAACAAGAATTGAAATAAAAATGGTCACTCACAGTCACAATAAAATCTTTCAAGCCGACAATTATTTTCAAAGGCACGATATCGAAGTAGAGTGTTGTTGTTGGGAATGAGAACAGAAATAAAGACTTTCAGTGTCATGATGACTGATTTGGATCACCTGTGCCCGTTCGTTTGGCGCCAGCTGCTGTGGGCTACCTGATTGGTTCCCTGTCCTTTTTTAAGCCCAGTCCTTTCACTAGCCTGTTGTCAGTCCGTCAGCAAACCTCTGTTTCTACAAGGAAAGCATTTTGACTCTGACTCCCGTCTGTCCCACTTTTTGCAACCGTTTTTCCACCCGTCCGTTTTTGATCTCCCCGTTTGTCTCCGGCTACGACCTGTTTTTGATCCAGACCACATTTACTCTCCTGTCCCGGCTATTGACCTGTTTTTTCCTATTTAGTTACAATCGCGGATCGGAGTTGCATTAATCCTGTGATCGTGTTACATGTTTTAATGTGGGCAAATGCGGCTTATATACAGGTGCGTTTTGTGTAAGTACAAAACGGTTATCCTCTTAAAATCTGGTGGGTGCGGCTTATAACCAGGTGCGCTCTATAGTCCAGATTTTACGGTATGATGTTTTTCATACCTCCTTCTTGTAGAGGTAATTTCGGTAAATTTCGACTCCTGATGTAAACAACTAGGACGTCAACAACCATCAAGTCAGCATTCCTGTTGTGCAAAACAGAAATTTTTTATCCACCACTCGTCCATATGTGACCAAAACGCTCTATCCATTCAACCTCGTCAAAATCCCTCGAATAACTCCGTACACTCGAGTGACCATAGAGTGGAAACGATAACGTGGCGGCCTCTCTCTTTAAAAGACCGTTGCGGACCAGTGAAATAAGACAAGGGACGGATGAGAAAACGGTCCGACGTCTCGGTATTCGCTCAGCAGCCCTTCATCCATCTCCATGAACTCGACGGACGATGGAAGGAATGAAGTGGTGGACGGAGAAGAGCGAATTGGTCCTTGTACAAAACCCGACATGAAAAGGGGTCTAATTACAGACGTGGCAGGGGGAAAAATTAGCAGGCAGGGTGACAGCGACTTAGTTAAAAAAAAGCCTATTAATCGGTAATCTGAATGCAAGGCTGTAAGCAAATGAGAAATGGCGGCCGGTTAGCGAAAGATTTGTCAGCTAATGTGACAGAGGGTCGCCTGGGGTGAATGTATCTGGCGTTTGAAAATGTCCATTCGTCTTATTTGGTTGTGGTGTAACATACTAATCAAGGTGAAGACCTGGGGTCTGTCAAAAAACGCTGAATCTCACTCTGACTTTTGAGTTGTTAAACTCTGAGTTTTTGGTTCAGAGCTGCAAATTTGAGTGAGCTCTTTCAAATCTGTTTAGTTTCAACTGGATCAATGGCTTTTGATGGAAGCCATTCAGTATGGCAACGGGGAAGCCCAATGACATTTTTTTGATCCTCCCAAACTGTGGGGCTGCTTTGCTGCTTCAGGACCAGGACAACATGGTTGACGGAATTCTGACCCTAAAGGAAAATATATGGCCATCAGTTTATGCTCTTAAACTCAAGCACTCTTGGATCAAGCAGCAGGACAAAAATCCAAAACAGACCTGCAAAATAAACGTCCTGGAACGGCGATTCAAAATCCGTATTTAAATCCAATTGAGTTGCTATGGTGTCACCACAAATGGGCAGTTACGCTAGAAAACCCTCCAATATGGCAGATTTGAAACAATTTTGCAGAGAAGAGTGGGCCCAAATTCCTATATAGTGTGGTGAAAGACTCACTAGCAAGCTTTGTAAACGTTTGATTTCTATTATAGCTGCCAAAGGTGGCCCAAATCGCTTCAGGGGGCAACTAGTTCCCCCGGCCACACCCAACCCTACAAAAAGCATTATACCCTGCACAGCCATGGATCCCGAACATGGCTGTGCAGGGTATAATTGATTTATTTAAAAGCTTAAGCTTATTATAATTCTGACAAATCAAGGAAAAATGTTTCACCACCTCGTACACTGTTTTAAACAACCACAATGTAGTTTAGTTACTTGCTAGCAATGCTAATGCAACTACAAAAAGGCCACCAGCATTGTTTTAACGGTCGTGGTCTCTCCTAGCTTGTAAATGTGTCTTCCCTAAATCCAACATTTACTGTTAGCCTCCATTTAACAATCTCAAACTTAAGGGGAAGGTAGTTAAATGTATTTTGGTTTTGTTAGCTTAAGGTTAATTTTCCAGTTAAGGACTTTCTCCAGCTTCTAAAATCCTTTTGGATTTAGGTCACTGTTTGAATTGGAAAACTAATTACACCGCAGTGAAAAGAGCATGTAAACATTTACCAAGGATGTATTAAATTTTTAATTAGCAGTTGGCTAGCGAGCTAATACTTCTCTGAGTGTGCGCACAGTAATTACGCTCATGAAAAAAATGCTAGCAAATTAATAGACAATGTGAACCCTTGAGCAACATTATCTATTTCAGGCGTGGCACTTCAGGAATCAACTCGGTGCGGGGTTCATACAGGTGCTTGAAATCCTTAAAAATACTTGACTTTACTCCAATACCAAATATGCTAATAAAAGACAAAAGAAACTAAGTATGAATAAAATTACTAAATTTTGTGCAGGCTTGGGGAGTATTGGAATACATGGAACGGCAAAAATGATGTAGGCAAGCTGTTTGGATTTATTTTCATTTTGTTTCTGTCGCATTTTATGTTAGTTTTGCCGGCGATCAAAGAGATCAAAGCCAGGAGAGAAAGCTTACCACGTGTTGTGAGTCATAATTGTATTCATATTTAGTTTCTTTTGTATTTTATTAGCATATTTGGTATTGGAGTAATCCAAAAGTAATTAAAAGTAATCAAGTTCAAGTAACCCTACCCAACCCTGGTCATAAGGGATTGAAACATAATTGAATTTTGGGTGAAGTGTTTGTAAATGCTTGGAATTGTTGTCATGTTTCTCAACAAGTCTGCTAAAAAATGCTTTCTGGTGGCTTCGCTTTGACATTCCATTGCTTTCCTTGTGACTAATGGCGGCCAACCTTAGTTTTTATGGCATTTTCCTCTAAAGCATTATCGCCCCCTACAGGACAGGTGTATGCCACACCTAAACAGAACACTATGAAATATGTAAAAGTGCAAGGAATTATGGACATTTATTATGGACTGTGCAAGAAAATGAAGGTAGCTTTTCATATGGCATATTTGACAGTAAAGTTGAAGTTCTGGGGAATGATTTGTCTAAAACGTATTGTTTAGACCCTTAATATATATTTGCGATATACTCCAGATCTGTAAACCATGTGTCTTGATAGATAGTCGGGCAAGATTAAAAATCAAATATGTAAATGAGATATATATCTGTGGCCCTGCAAAAAACATGATTCACACCGGATTTTTCCAATGGTTCTGCAGAAATTGGAAAATTGTCACGGTTGCTATGGCGCCCAATTGGCCCAGCCCCTGTGGCGCCAGCTGCGGCTCGTTGAGAGATTGGCTTCCATTCTATTTAAGCTCAGTGCTCTCACTCACCGTTTGTTAGTACGTCAACAAACCTCTGCACTCGCAAGACGTGGGTTTTGACTCTGTCTGGTTTCCTGCTGGTTTCCTGTCCGGTATTGTTCCCGTCTATTTTGTCCTGTTTAATGTCGATCTTCAGTTTCGTTCCCGTCTAGTTTGTCCCGTTTAATTTCAATATCCGGTTTTGATTTCAATCTTGTCTTTCCCGTCCTGTCGATATCAACCCCATCTGTCTGATATCTGCTCGTGCAATTGGTATCGATCTTGTCGGCCGCTGGCTTACTGTCATTCCACGCCAGACTGCAGCCTTTCGTCTTCCGCCCATCGATCGCCAAATCACTGGCATTTGGATTAGCGTGCATGTCTGCACCATATCCCGAAAAATAAAAGCTGGTGTGAGAAACGTCACGCATTTGGGTTCTCCTCCTGTTCCGGTTCCTGACAAAAATGGGTTTTGAAAGTCCTTAAAAGTGCTTGAATTTAGCCATGAAAAACGTACAAACCCTGAATAGACAATGTGAAATGAAATGAAATTATCTGCATTTATATAGCGCTTTTCAAGTCAATGACTTCCCAAAGCGCTTTACAATGTGCTCCACATTTCCCAATAGCGGCCTTGTATTGCAGCCATGTAAGATGCTAACCTGCTGATTGGGGGTATTAGGGGTTCAGTGTCTTACCCAAGGACACTTCGACATGTAACACGGACGAGCCGGGATCCGAACTGGGATCCCTTGGTCCCAAGACGAGCGCTCTACCTCCTGAGCTACTGCCGCCCCTGATCCTGTTCCAGTTCATGACAATGTGCTAAATGTATAGGTTTTATATAATGTTTTGGGTATTTTTAATGGGATTTTCTTCTTTTTTCATGAGTCCTACCTCCACTGGTACAATATTTCTGCCAGAATTGGCCGGTATTTGGCTCAACCATCTTCTCAATTCTCTTACACTTCTCTGAGTGTTGTCTCGCAGGCCAAATTCAATGTGAAGCTATGAGCTAAATTCTGACATGCTTTGTTATCTATTTAGGGCGTGACACTTCAGGTATGAAAAATAATCGGAAATTACAGTAGATAACATTTCACACTGGTATTTTTTTTCCCTCCCAGCGTACGTTTACATGCGTGCAAACACGGAGTCAACATCCAGCCGCTGATAAGCTTCCATCTAATCCCTTTATTTAGCCTGCAAACGGCAATCTCTGCCTCCCCAATCTATACGGGCCACCCTTTGCGCCTTTGTTGATGATAACACCAAGTTATTTCCCGCCACTATGAACTCGTCCAATTATACCCTCTGGCTGGAAGCCTTTAATAGCAGATAAGTGATTAGGACCTAATGCAGAGATTTGCCCCATTTGCTTGATGCCGCAATTAATACGGGAGGTAGCGCCAAAGCAGATTAGAAACTTAATTTTCAGCGTGTCCTGAAGGGAGGCGACCGAATGGACGATGATGGTGTTGTGATTACATTTCTGCAGAGACGGGAGGTCTCGTACCTGTCCGGGGAGCTTCATTTATCATCCGGGGGACGTCGGGCTTTGGCAGGAAAATAACACAAAAAGCAAAGTATGGAGAAAAAACGCCTCAGTGTTTTTGGGGGGATCGGATTCCTGAGGGGCGGCGAACGCTCCATTGAGCAACAAAGTAGACTTTTGTTGTTGCTAATCCCCATTAAATTAAACATCTTAATAAAAGCATAACATGTCTGGGGTGTGCTGTTTTGGAAATACCCGAAGGAAAGGAAATATTTTTCAACAAATTTATTACAGTTGTTAAATGTATTCAACGCAGGAGTACATGTAATCAACTGTAGGCCCTGCCCCATTAATTGCTGGTCCAATAATGAGTTGGTATTCCATTACCAGGTTGATAAAAGCAGATAACTGACTGTGTAACCCTAAAGTAAAAAAATACAAAGACATCCAAAAAACAAAACGCATTATTACCTTTGACCACAACTCAGAAAATTGTTCCAGTTTTGTCAATAAAAAAACTGGAGGTAGGACTCATGAAAAAAAAAGAAGAAAATCCCATTAAAAATACCCAAAAGATTATATAAAATCTACACATTTAGCACATTGTCATGAACTGGAACAAGTTCAGGACCCAAATGCATGATGTTTCTCACACAAGCCAGGGGAAAAAATACACGAAATGTATTACCAGTTCTAAATGTAGGCACAGAAAATACAAAAACAATATATCATGAAATCATCAATATGAAAGGTCCTTGGTTCGAGACTGGGTGAAAATATTTGTTGGCCTGGATTGGCTGTACTTGCCCAAGAGTCAAGACACATCGCATTATATGAAATGAAATGATCTGCATTTATATAGCGCTTTTCAAGTCAAGACTTCCCAAAGCGCTTTACAGTGTGCTTCACATTTCCCAATAGCGGCCGTGCAGCCATGTAAGGCGCTGACCTGCTTATTGCGGGTATTAGGGGATCAGTGTATTACCCAAGGACACTTCGACATGTAACACGGAGGAGCCGGGATTCGAACTGCGATCTCTTGATCCCAAGACGAGCGCTCTACCTCCTGAGGTTGCAATGATGTTGCAAATACACAAACATCCTCAACATGAAATATAGGTCATTTATAAGATATAGAATCCCGCAACGAAAAATAGAGGGAAATTGAATGTATAATACCGACAGAACCTTAAAATCACATCTTAAGTTGACTGGGAGCCAATGCAGGTTAGCTAAAATCGGGGTAATGTGATCAAACTTTCTTGTCTTAGTTAAAAGCCTCGCTGCAGCATTTTGTACCATATGCAGACTCTTGATTTTGGACTTTGGGAGAGCAGAGAGTACTGCATTACATATATAGTTGAGTGTCATCTGCCTAGCAATAGAAAATGATATTATACTTGCGAATAATATCACCTAATGGAAGCATGTAAATGCTGAAAAGAAGTGATAACATCTCTCTCAAAGTTAAATTTCCATTCCTTCAAATTGCTTGTTCCTGAACTCTAATAAAACAATAGCAGGTTTAAATCTTTGCATAAATTATATCTCGCAGCTATGTTAAGATAGCGAGCACAAATCGATTAGAGCGCCTTGAGTGAGACGAGGCATCAAAATGACAAACGATGCGTTGAGGAGACACCGGCTGAGTGCTTTTTTGTGTTTTACCGGCGGGAGTAATCACTGTTGTATATTTCTCATCAAACTAATTCCACACTTGTATGGGAAGTATTCTACTTTGCATCACACAAAAATTGTTTGTTTAATGGGTTTCTTAAATGAGCAGCGAAGCAGCTTATTATCCTCTGCTTATTTTTGTCCTTTATATGTAGGAAATTGTCTTTTTTTGGGGGGTGGGGACAGCCACTTTACTCTGACAATGCTCTGGAGGTCGTAAAAAAAAAAACAGCTTTCATGATTGTTTTTGTCTTCACGGACTGAACAATGAATTCTGAAGAAAATTCAACCTGCCACATGCGACCATATGGAGGAGCGGTCTTTCCAAATACTGTATAGAAAAAAAATGTAAAATCAGGTCAAGTCATGTTTATTTGTGACGCCCTCAATCACAAGGAGTCTCAAAGGGCTGTTCAGATCACAGACTATTGAAAACTACAGGCTATTATTACACCATCCCCTGATCTAACACCTACACGAGGGCAAGGAAAAACTCAAAAACCTCAACGTGAGGAAAATGAAGAAACCTTGAGAAGGGACCGAACATGAGGTAATCCCCCTTCCAGGATGACCAGGCTTCAACGGTTATTGCAATAACAAATAATATATAAAAATAAATATACATTTAAAGGACATTTGAATCACTTTTTACCTTGTGGTAGGGCTTGAGCTAGCTGAGTGGAGTAGCGGGTGGATGCACACAGGAAATGCAACACCGGTTTAAAATGAAACTGATTTTAAAACTTTCACTTGTTGGGAATGTAATCCCCTTAGACTATTCAAAAGTAAACATATCTGCCTTGCTATTGTCAACCTAAAATATAGGTCATTTATAAGGTATGGAATATTAGTATGTTTCAAGCCTAGATTTAAACAGTTCCACTGAGGATGCAGATCGAATCTCATTGGGCAGAGCATTTCACAGCACCGGGCCCGAATGGAGTACGCTCTCGAACCTGCGGATCTCTTCTTGGCTCTTGGGATCACTAGTAGACCAGCATTTTCAGAGCGAAGGCTCCAGACCGGAACATAGGGGGAAATTAAATCTGAACGACACGAGGAAGCAAGTCCATGCATGATTTTGTATACTACCAACAGAACCTTAAAATCAAATCTTAAGCTAAGAGGAAGCCACTGCAAGTTGGCTAAAATCGGGATCATGTGATCAAACTTTCTTGTCTTATTTAAAAGCCTTGATGCAGCATTTTATACTAGCTGCAGGCTCTTGATTTTGGACTTTGGGAGACCGGAGAGTAGTACATCACAGTAATCGAGACAGGGGGTAGCAGACGCATGAATTATAATCTCCGCATTAGAATGGGAATATATGAATAAATGCCTTTAAATATATACCATATAGTGTGTACATAAAATGCACTCAGAAATGAATCACGTTATAAAAAATATATGACATGAATACAATTGATATATTCATTTCAACATTTTGTCATTTATCTAGTTTAGTATATTTTTGTAGTGTATTTTGTTGTTGTGTTATTTAAATGAGAGGCAGCACAAGCAGCCTGAGCTATTCACCAATTGGTTGATCAGCCCGTTTTACTCGCCCCCTGGTTCGAGTCAAATTTTGTTACAACAAAATACATGACAAAATATTTTTCACTAAATACATGAGAAAATACACTATGAAAATCAATGAAAAAATGCACCACTAAATACACTTTAAAATGAATTAAAAACCCATGACAAAATAAAAAACTGAAATACAGAATATACTACAAAATACGGAATGACTTAAATAAAACAAAAAACACAAAAACATACACTACAAAATACAGGATAAAATAAATGAAAAAAAAATACTTTAATACAAGACAAAATGCGTGACAAAATCACTGAAAAAAATACATGAAAAAATAAGACCATTAAAATGAAACTTAAAAAGCATGTGACAGAATAAATAAAATCGATAAAATACATGGTAAAATACACAACAACATACATGGCAAAATACGCTACGAAGTACACAACAAAATACTTAAAATACGACAAATTACTTGGAAAAATACACAGCAAATACATGACCTCTCATGATTACCGATGTGATGCACCCATGCCCGCTCCTTTGGCACCAACTGCCTCGGACTCTGATTGGCTCCCTGTCCCTATTAAAACCCACTCCTGTCTGTCACCTGTTGTCAGTCCGTCTGCGAACCTCAGTTAACACTCGGCAAGCCTTTTTCGACCCCGACTTCCACCTGTTTTTCACTCCTGTTTGTCCCCCGGCTTCAACCCGTTTTTGATCCTCGACCACGTCTACTCTCCTTTCCTGGCTAACGACTCGCTTCCGATGGCGACCACATTTTTGCTCTCCTGTCCCAGCTACTGACCCGTTTTTCCGTTCCCGACACCGCCATCGCTCGCCACGGAAGATCCCCTTCCGCGTTCAGAGCAACCTGCTTCCCGCGTCCAGCAATCCCCGGATCGTGGTCGCAACCCTTTTCCTTTCCTCTAATAAAACTTGAGAGAAACGTAACGCAAGTGGGTCCTGTCTCCGTTCTGGTCCTGATATGACTAAATAAGACAAACTGAAAAAAACCCGACAAAATAAATCAGTTGACGTCAGAATACACCATAAAATAAATGACAGAATAAAAGAAAAAAAAATGGAAAAATAAATGATAAATTGCATAAATATACAAATTATAAGTATGGCATTATTTACACAAATTAATTACATTCATGGCATGCATTTAGGTATTATGGGATTTATTTGTGTTAAATTTATTACATGGCATTTATTTGTAGGTATTACTTTTTTTGTTATTGTTATTAATCCTATTGATACAGTGCATTTATTTCTACATATAGCAGGATTGGTCCTCCATATTAGCACCAACGGAGGGCGAAAACATTTAGCCCCGAGGGCTATTTACCGCAAAACAGCTATTAGCATTCACCTTTTTTGATGAAAAGCACAGCGTGACGTGAAGGTCACCGGTTTGAATCCCGCCACCGTAAATGCAAATGCAGGGGTGCTCTGTTATATTGGTTAATGAATACGTGTCAGCAAAAACAAACCCTCCGCAAATCACCGCAGGATAAATAAACTGTATATATCCCTTTAATGGTTTTGGTTTTTTGTTTTTGTTTTACAACCCTGGCCGTAAGGGGAGCCTAAGTAAGTTCAATTTGTGCCAAGCCTGAGATCATCCCTGGAAGTAATCCCATACTGAAAGTTAATCATCAGAACTACATTAGCTCAGTTTATTCACAGCCTAATAAGAAGCCCTGCTAATGGCTGGTCGGCAAGATGGATGTCCGACCCGTGTTTGTGCCAGGGGGGAGCCGACAAAGGACAACTATGATTGATTAAACTAAACAAAAATGTTTTCATACCATAAAATCAGGGTTGGGTAAAGTTACTTTAACTGGATTACTTTCAATTACTTTTGGATTACTCCAATACCAAATATGCTAATAAAAGACAAAAGAAACTAAATGTGAATAAAATTACTAAATTTTGTGCAGGATTGGGGAGTAACGGAATACATGGAACGGCAAAAATGATGTTGGCAAGCTGTTTGGATTTATTTTTATTTTGTTTCTGTCGCATTTTATGTTAGTTTTGCCGGAGATCAAAGAGATCAAAGCCAGGAGAGAAAGCTTACCACGTGTTGTGAGTCATCATTTTATTCATATTTAGTTTATTTTGTCTTTTATTAGCGTATTTGGTATTGGAGTAATCCAAAAGTAATTGAAAGTAATCCAGTTAAAGTAACCCTACCCAACCCTGCATAAAATGCAGTTTTGGAATTGCAACCAAGTCGTAAAACTACAAAATAAATTAATAAAAATGCTTGGAGAGCTTCTCAAACTCAAATTTTTTATGTGTCTTATTAAGAGGTGGTGGGGACATTTACTCCGTCACCTTTACTTGAGTACGTATTGGGACATTTTGATCTTCTCGGAGTATTTTTAATACTTTTACTTTTACTTGAGTACATTTGTCAGGAAAAAAAACGGTACTTTTACTCTGCTACATTGAAGTCGTTACTCCACTACTTAATGAATCCCCGTAATTACACGTCTGTCTGTCTGTCTCCGCTAAGGCGCATTTGTTTTGACGCAAAACTCCGGCAGGCTCGACCATGTTTAACCATTTAAACGTAGCCGCCTCGTCGCGTGACCATATTCAACTTCAGCGGGGTGAATTTTGTTTACGGGTGAAATAAATGGAAAATGTAGCTTAGCAATATAGTCTATGAAAACCCAGAAGAGGGAGAACACGCCTGGCCTCACATCAAAAATATGTTCTCCTCAAAAAGGATGCAGAACACCAGCTACAATATGCAATGTCTCCTATGTTCGAGTTCATAGGCTAGCTTGTTGTTCTGCTTGCAAAGCCTGTTATGATAAAAATATGCGACTTGGTGCGAAATGTGCTTAATTTATTTATTTGATTCATACTATTTTCCTTTTATTGTTAATAAAAACACTTGAATTTACGTTGATTATTTTAATCTACTTTTAAATTAAATGTTTTTTGTTGATTGGATGGACTTTGATAATTTGATGATCTTATTGGTTGTTAAAAAAACAATAAGTATGATGTTGCTACAGTTACTCAGTACTTAAGTAATTTTTTCACCAAGTACTTTTTTACTTTTACTCAAGTAAGTATTTGGATGACTACTTTTACTTCTGATTGAGTAATATTATTCTGAAGTAACAGTACTTTCATTTGAGTAAAATTGTTGGCTACCCACCTCTGGTCTTAGTGGTAGGCGATATAACCATATTTCGTTTTGAACGATCATCTATATACCATATTCTGGACTCTGGAGCGCATGCTTAAGTTTAAGGAAGAAACTCAACCTTGTTTTTGTACGTAAAACATATGTATCATTCACTTTTCTTTCATTAAAAAACCCTGTGCGGAACAGTCCAGGACAAAGAAGTAACTGTCATGATTGCTGATTCAGGGTGCTAAATTGGCGCCAACATCCCTGAGAGCTGATTGGTTCAGAGACTCCTTTTAAACACCCGGCTTTCAAGAGGAAGCCGTCAGATCGTTGCCAACCGATGCTCCCAGCTAGGCAAGCTCATTTTCCTGCCCTGTTTTCTTCTATCTGATACCTTTTGCCGACCTGTTTCTGGACCCGTTTCTGCCCTGATCTGCCATCACGACATCCGACCTGTTTTGGCCCGTTTCCTGTTCCCGATCTTTTTCTGAACTCGATACCGCCCTTGCTCTCCCGTCCCGGCTAGTGACCAGTATCCCTGCTGTCCTCGATTATCCTCGCTCGACACGAAAGTGCAACTTCCGCGTTCCAGCCATCTGCTACTGGTGTCTGTCGATCATCGGATCGTGGAAGCAAGCACTGCTCTCCCTCTTTTCGCAATAAAACTGAGGAAACGAACGCTACTGGGTCCTGTCTCTCTTTCTGGTTCGTGACAGTAACACATTGTGCCATGATTAAGATACTTGTTTGCGGACTGTGTCTTTCGCTGTCAAACTCAATTAACTAGCACAGCAGTCAATATTAATTAAATTGGCATTAAAAATAAACGCTGGAGTGTAACAAAAATAATAAAAATTATATGCTCGGAATCTTTCTTAGTGTTTGAGTGTTAGCAGGTGACTGATTACCGGGGATATTTTTCTTTTGGGCTGAAAAATGTGACGTCAAATTGGGCTGTGATCAATCCGATAACTGTTAGTACATCTCCTTATTTAGTAAATATTGTCGGTAAGCAATGTTCCCTGTAATTTTCCACGGGTCTGAGCGTTCACACAAAGTCGGTGAGCAACGCTTGAAACAGCAGTGAGCAACAGCAATCCCAAGTGTGGCAACTAAATCATTATCAAACATGTCCAAAACTTGACATCAAGTTACATTTTGCGGAGTTTCCGGCAATGCAAAATGATTTTTCGCTTTTGAATGAATTGACTCATGTACTATTGCAAAGGTTGTACGGCCTACAAACGTCGTTTGTTCTTACATTTCTTTCACAAGATATCCATTTCTTTTTTTTCCTGGTATCTTTTGTCGCATAATATTAACATTTTTGGGGGCTTTTTTAGTCGGTTGCAAAATACACAACTGTATTTAATGCAATTTTTTAGTGGAAGTACAATGTTGGCAACAAAATTGACTTGGTATAATTGGTGTTTGAATGCAACACAAACATTTTTTTCTTTTTCCCGTTTTTTTCTAATTTTTAAAAATTCCTTTAAAAAGATCTCATTGTGTTTATTTTTTCCTAACTGTTCCTTTTTTGTTTTTTACTTTTTTTTAACTTTGTTTCTTTTTTTCTGGATTTTTCTGAATTTTTCCTTCTTTTTTCTCTTCATTTTGTTTCTTTTTTTCTCAGCTCTTCACTACTTTTTCATTTTGATATTTTTTCGTTTTTGTTCTATTACCCCTCCCTTTGAGTCATTTTGTGCATAATTTTACATAATATTTGGTCATATAGGGATGAAAAAAGCAAAAACAACCCTAAGAGCCGTTTAGGACCCGAAAGAGCCGATTCCTTTTAGTGAGCCAAGCCGAAGAAGCCGGTTATCCAAAAACTCTACTGACTTTACTCAACTTCATTCTACTTGGACCTTGACTTCAAAATACTGCATTTAGAACACAAGGTCAGGGGAACCCGTGTATTTTTACCTTCATGCACTGTAACTTTGACTTAATTCGCTTCTTAATTAGCAATTTCGAACCCTGATTTTTGTGAGCTGGCTAGATTTTCTTGTGGGCAAAAAAACTCTGGGCAGTGCGCAATTGCGCAGACACACAGCTTAGAGGGAACATTGCGCCAGATAGAATTTCTTGTGCACCAATAATGTGCGGGCAGTGCTCGATTGGGCACGCGCGCAGCTTAGAGGGAACATTGTCGGTAAGTAAAATGATTTTTTTTATGTGGTAGTAGCAACACTTGGTCCCCTATCTATCACTTTGTCATGTGCGTAAAGGATGGAAGAGCTTAAGATCATTCACATGGCACAGAAAGTGTACAGTTTGTTGCGATTGAACGGGCTTCTGAATTATAGTGAGTACAGTTCAATTAATTTTGTTTTTGAGAGTACTTTTATCGCAATCCTCTGTATATGTTAATGCTACTCTAATAATTATTAACTGCTGTGTAGGTTGAGAGATGCAAACAGAGTCCAAAATGACAGTTTTATTTGCAGCACGGTATGTTAATTTTCTTACTAGACATTTCCCCACTGATTCTGCCAAGATAGCGATCTTACTCCATACGGACAGTGGAAATTTCGTTCATCCATCCCGACGCTTCACTAATTTGATGTCGCGGCAATTGGCTACCGTAGGAAGTCATAAAGACTCCCGCCGTTTACCCGTGCTTCATTGAATTTTTTCGCCTTGACAGTCAGAGCACTTGGCAGAAATCACATTGCATTGTCACCCGCTGCGTGCCCTCCCGATGCTTAGTTTTAATCAAAGAGTCTGATTCCCTGGTCCGCATTAGGTCTCACGAGGGATCCAGGAAGAAAGTTGACGGAGCTTTCAAGACTCAACTATTTTCTACACTTACTACACAAAGCAGCGGTCTCCAATGCGGTGGCAGTGGACACCAGGGTGCCCCGTAAGGACAACCGAGATACCAACATACCTGTTCTGAAAATAGATCCCCAGTGCTGGGTCATTGTGATTTTCAAGTAAAATGATTGTTTTCAGTAGTTGACTGATTATATTCAACCTTCCTTCCAGTAGCCTTGTAATAACATAGTAATACTATAGTAACAACATAGTAATAATATGTTCTTATTTTCAAGGTTCTCACACCTTTTACATGGGCCAAATTCAAGTACTTTTTATAGACGTTCAAAGCCAGTTTTCCAATTTCTTCAGTATTATTGATAACATAGATTAGTTGAAGTCAAAGCATAGGGCTAAGGATTGATTCATGCTAGACACTTTGAATCACAATGAGAGCAGTGTCGGCGTCATTTTTAAGCAGACTCGCTTGTTTTTTTTCTTCTTTTGATGCCTAGTGTATTGAGTCGGACTTCCAAGAAGGAAAACAACGATTCCAAGCATTTACAAGCACTTCATTCAAAAATCAAGCACTTTTTAAAACTTGAAAACTCATAAAATTTTAAGTATTTAAGGATGTAAAACACTCGTACAAATCGTGCAATTTACATTGTCCCCTTTGTGCTAAATTCTAACAAAAAAATATCTTTGGATTCGAAGAAGTCTATTATTTTTTTTTTACACCGGAAAGGTGTTTTACACTCATCGCTTTTGCATTAACTCTAAAATTAATATGTTAGAAGCGGCGCTGCAGCTGGGTGGTTAGCACGCAGCCTCACAGTGCAGAAGTTGAGAGTTCGAGTCTAGCAACTGCAGCCCACCCGTGTGGAGTTTGCATGTTCCCCCCGTGCTTGCCCCCCACATTTCGAAAACCTGCGTGTCAGGTTAATTGGCTGGTTCTAATTGTCCCTAGGTGTGAATGAGCCAATGGTTGTCTCTCATTGTGTGCCCTGCAACTCGCTGGCAACCAGTTCAGGGTGTCCCCTGCCCACTGCCCGAAGACAGCTGTGATGGGCTCCAGCACCCCCGTGACCCTACTGAGGATAAGCGGTGCAAATAATGGATGAATGAATTAATATGTGAGAGTGATTGTGTAAAATATATGTGAACTACCAACACTAAAGATTATTGTGTGTCATTTTACTCTCTCCGTTGCTAGAAGACAACAGACGAGTTAAAACTCTTTGACAATTCTTATTTAACTCTGGTAAATGTGCGGAAGTCATTTTCTCATTCCTGGCCTTCATGTTCAGCATTTTTTACAGCGGCGAGCATCCACTTGGCAGGCCACAGCTGCAAAAGCAGGTGCCGTGTAGGTTTGTTTTTTTGCAACCCTGAACATCTGCCAAGAAGAGTCCTGACTGTTGTTTTTGGCCCGTAACTTCGCCCTACACCTCCCTGGTGTTCTGTCTCCTGATCTGTTTTGACGTTGTTTTGCAGATGCTCTGATTTAATAGGCACCCGAGTCTAAACGGTGGGTATACGTAAAGATGCAATTAGGACAGGTCCTTATCAATTATGCATCCTTCGCTATATATTTGTTTGTGGTAGTTCCCTTCTCTGGCATTGACGGTCGTTCCAAAGACAAATGAGAGCTTCCCATTTAAATTCCTCTTCTACCAGAAGGACTTGAGTCTTGTTTTTTTTTTTTAAATCACCTTACCGGTCTCATTTTCTCCTCCCCGGCGAAAAAACGGAACCCTGGTGTCGAGAACAAATGAGAAATTGTGTGGGAACAGATTGGTTTGCTTGGGAAAAAAAAAGGTAAACACGTACTGTAGCAGACCTGAAGGACATTTACATGCTGGGTTTTATTGGTTTTTGCGTTTTATGCGGCGTACAAAAACAATTTTCCAAGGGTAAGCATATGCGCGTAACACGTTGATGCCCCCAAATCATTCTTGTTGGAGGTGAGGGAATAAAATCTGATGTCGGTAGGTACTCTCGCAGGGTGATATATAGGATCGCATCGTAACCCAAGGCCTGGTGGAATATTATCACAACATATATGTAATCTAAATTTAAGATTAAAAAAAGATTAAAAAACACTTCCGGAGGCTGTTCTACATCAGATATGATAATGTATTGTCTTATCGAGGTGTACAGTCAAAAAGATGCTATCATTTTTCTGTAAAAAGGAAACACGTCTGCAAGTTTTAAAGGGATAGATGAAATTCAACCATTTATTTTATTATGGTTGGTGGTTTACATCAGGGGTGGCCAACTAAATGGAGTCGCGGGCCTATATGGGGGCTGATCCTAGAGACCTTTGAGTATTTTTCCATTTATGAGGAAAAAAAATAAATAAATATATATATATATATATATATACCACAGCCATATCCCCCAAGTGGGAGGTGGCTAGAGTCATTTCTGACTCTTTTTGGAAGTTTAATTTAGAGGAGGGGATTCCCAGCCCCCTCGCTCAACCCAACTAAGGTGTTGGGAGTCATTAGGTGACCAAACCCCCCAATTCCAACCCCTAATGCTGAACGCTGAGCAGGGAGGCAACGGGTGCCAATGTTTAAGTCTTAGGTATGACTCGGCCGAGGCTTGAACCACAACATCCCAGTCTCGGGGCGGGCGCCATACCCCCAAGGCCACCGAGCTGGTTATGAGGAAAAATACGAGCAGATATTATCCATTCATTTTCTGTGCCGCTTATCTTCACAAGGTCACGGGAATGGAGCCCATCAAGCTACTCGTTCATTCACACCTAGGGACAATTTGGACCGTCCAATTAACCTGACATACATGTATAATGGAAATTATGGTGTAAATATGCCTTTCATACTATCTTCTATCCAATATATATGTACTTTTATACTCCTTCTATATCTTTTTATGCTTATATTTCTCTAGTGCTCAATAAGTGTGTGGTTTTGCAATTTCACTTGGTGTTCAGAGGCAAGCACCTCCAAGGTCAAAAGATGGCTTCTCCTACCACATTCTATACTTATCAAGTTTTGGTTTTGGGAGAGTTTGACTCCCAAATTTCAAGCCAAGAGCTTGCTTTTCTCCTCACAGAGACGCATTGTGTTTATAAAGTTACTCATTTATTATACTCGCACGCCATTTAGCTACCAAAATTAAACACTGCATTTAAATATGTGATTCCTGTCCAAACCAATGAAATTAATTTCCTGTGTTCATATAAACCAATCAGATGTGTAGTTTCCTTCTTGTGTTTTTCAATAAATGAGCCTTCTGATAAAGGAGGAGCGTGTTCTTCATTGAGACGATTCTGGAAGCACGTACCTTCAATGTTTCTGACCGTGTTCTTTTCTTGTCTAAGTTTTAACCTTGACACATGTTTTTGGAATGTGGGAGGAAACCCAAATGCCTGGTACAAACCCACATAGGCACAGGGAGAACATGCAAACGCCACACGGAAAGACCTCGGTACCTGGAATTGAACCCCGAATCTCTGCAGTGTGGGTCTGCGTGTTAACCACCCAGCAGCCATGCCGATACTTTAGAATGTTATATTTCTTTACATTTGTTTTTGAATTGATTAGTTTCATCGAATTGGTTTTGAAACTCTAAAAATAGGTATTAGGCCCTCGTTTTAAGCACTACATTTTGATTTATATATATATATATATATTTGTAGTATTACTGTAGTTGTATTTGTTATTGAACTTCTAGTCAGTTTTTTTAAGTATTTATATAGTATTTTTCATAGCATCACTGTATTTTTATGTGTGAAGTATTTCCATAGCTGCATTTTATTAATATGTCTGTAGTAATTTTATAGCATTTCCATTGATTAATCATTTTGGTATAGCTATATTATTTCTGTAGTATTACTGTATGTGTATGTTTGTAGTATTTATGTTGTATTATTTCTGTAGTATTGTATTTTTGTCACCATATATTTGTAACAGCATTTATGTGGAAGTATTTTTGAAGTATTTTCATTGTAGGATTTCTGTAGTCTTTCCATGGTAGTATTTTATTAATATGTCTTCAGTATTTTTGTTTTATTACTGTAGTTGTATTTTTCTAATATTCCGCATAGGGTTTTTTGTATCATTGTGTTACTGTAGTAGGGTTGTTTTTAGAATTTCTGCATTATTTTTAGAATAAAAACAAAATAGTATGTTAGGTTTTTGTTTTCAAGCACTCAATTTATATTTAGTTTAGTTTAATTTTGTAGTATTTTTGTGGTAGTATTTGCATCACCTTTGTTTTACATTGTCTAAAATCTCCACTCATTGGGTTAAACCCATTTAGGCCTGTGTCACATTTACACAATAAATAACTGTTATTTAACCCCCCCCTGTTTTTACCCAATGGAATGCAATAGAATAAACACATGAGGATATCGTAAAAACTCCTGAATGGTTTTGGAGCCATTTTGTGACAAAAACAAGCTTGAGTTATGAGAAAGATAATAGAAAAACGATGGCCTTGTATAATTTCAAAGAGACAATGAAGATGATTGATGGCTTTATAACTGCTTGAAGCACATATATCAGCGGATTGATTCCCAAGGCTTAAACGGGGAAAAAACCTAAAGGTTAAAACAAAAAAACAAAAAACAAAAAACGTTACACGTTTGCACATCTTGTAAATAAAACAAAAACTAAATTAAAAAAATGCAATAATTAACCACAATTGACATAGTGATACAAAAACGAACATTACAGTTCATTCGTGACTGCACACACAAATTCCAACAAAGCTATTCATTGATCATGTTGCACACACTATTTATAATTATTCCATTAAATCATCAAACTTCACAAAAGTAACAAACAAAAACTTTAAAAAAAATACAATGATATAAGCCAATGTTTCTCTTTTGAGACGAGACTCGTTTTTTATTGAAATCATTTTAACTGTAGACTATTTTTCAAGTAAACTATTAATAAAGATCTTTAACTTGTTCTCATTTAAGTGTATTGTGTATATCAAGTATTAGTGGTGAGTTGACCTTATCTATAATAAATTGAATAACACATTTTGAGGTTATTTTGATATTATTTTTACTATTTTAAGGTTGTTTTATAGTTTTGCTAGATTTTAAACAATTTTTTTCTCATATCAATGAAAAAAACTTACATGTATAAAATTATATATATATATATATATATATATATATATATATATATATATATAATATTATTAATATTATTATTATAAATAATAATGAATTATAATTCTTGTTTTATTAATTGTGTTTATTCTTTAATTATATTGCTAGGATTACAATTATACTTATTATAAATTAGTTATCTTAATATGTCATATATAGTTAACTTATTAACTTATTAAAATTATAATTATAATCACTTTAATAAATCAATCTAACATATATATTATTGCTATTATTAAATTAAATATAGTATACTTTTTGTAATAATATCATTCTAAATTATAATATTATTATAATAAATTATATAATATAATAAGTTATAATTACGGTTATAATTTAATTGTATTTATTATTTAGTTGTATTATTAAAACTATAATTATGATTTAATTATATGTACATTTAATATTTAATTATCTTATTTAATTTATAGAGATCATTATTATAGTAAATCAATATATTCTACATAAATATATTTTGTATATTTTCGAATATGTGTATTAAAGTGTTTTCAAAATGTATTCACAATTAAATGTGATATGGTCGGAAAAATGAATCAACAACATGTTAGCGCGTTCATTGTACATCTGGTCAGCTGCTCCTCTTGCACTCTTTGCAATACTGTAAAATACTATACATAGCTATAATTATTTAGTATATGATTAGTACTTCAATACTCCAACTCAATACAACATTTTATTTATATCTGTGCATTCAAGGAAACTGTGTGGGTCAGATGTATCGACATTTCGTTCTGTATACACAGGTATAAGAATGACAAAGTATATCTGAATTTGAACCTGAATCTGAATTACTGGTATGATCCGTGTGGTTCAGGGTTGGAGCTAACTTTCACTGCTCAGTGACATTTGGCCTCGGCCGCCTCTGACAAAATGAAGACTAATGATCGCCAATCAGTACCACCCCCAACCCCCCTCCATCCCTCGCCTCTTTATCACCATCCCTTCCACGTCCTTCGCTCGCAATCAACATTGAAGAGCGGCCATTGTAAACGCTGATGGATGCTGATTGAAACATGTAAAGGGCATCAAAGAGCAGCCAACGCTGGCTTGTCTGCAAATGCAAATTAGTTTGGCGGCGCTCGCGCTAGCCGCCGCCGCGTTGGTGCGTCCGCTCGGCCATCGTCCACTAAATATCAAAGATGATCACGTCCAGATTAACAACCCCGTTGTGATTAACGCGCACTGTTTAATTAACTCCGCTTTGGGTCACGGGAAACGGTTGGACCCTCTTCCCCGAAGTGTACTAAACAAGAAACAGGTGCATCATGGGAGACAATCCAGGAAGGAAGTAGGTTGCATTTCATATTAATCTCTCGGGATGCAGTTTGCAGGCTTCTATAAAGGATGAATAATTAATGCCATACCCCAAAAATGAAGAGTATCAAAATAATAAATAGGTTGTGAGCGTGTAATAGACAATCTTTGCACAATAAAATTGTGTGTGTGTGTGTGTGTGTGTGTTCCTGTGTAAGCATTTACCAAAGCGGCAGCAGATTATGCCAACAGCGCTTATATTATGCATGAGCACGCGTGAACTGGTATTATGTTAGCGATTATACGCTCCTCTTACCATCAGTGACGTTTCTTTTCGAGTTTACGTTATTCTGCCACCAGTAAAATTAAACAGCCTTGATGCCGGTGGACCACTTGTTTAAAGTTTTCACTATTGGGTATTTGTCTAATGAACTGTAATCTAGCTTTCGGTTTAAAATTGGAACATTGTTATATATATAAATAAGCAGGGTTGGTATTGGAGTAATCCAAAAGTAATTGAAAGTTAACAAGTTAAAGTAACCCTACCCAACCCTGGTACTAATTAATAATATAAAGACTTGTCAACTTTTATTTAAAAGGCATTATGTGTTTACACGCCTTTTAAGATTCCCACAAAAAACGGAATTCTGTAGGTGCTGCTGTTTCAGTCAGCAACATGTTCTTTATTTATCTGTAGATGTGTGAAATGTTTATTTTGCTTTTAATTTTGCACACCTGAATAGCAGATGGCAAAGGATGCCATTTTGTTATTTTGACTGTTATACCTCACTGTTGTTCTGACTCTAATATACTGTTTACATCATTGCCATAATTGGCCAATAATTTTGCTTTTCTTTGATAACCACTCCTTTTAAGGTGGATCTGAACCTAGGAGATTCAATCAAAAGAAAGAACCCATGGGAGGACTTTTAGAACGGATATGGAACAGGCCATTGTGATGTTGTTTTTTTAAAGTTCTCTCCTGATCTTGCAATTTTAAAAACAAATCAATAATAATTAACAAACTGGGAATCAAATTCATTGTCAACTTTTTGAAAAAAGTGATTATTTATTTGCAAGCCTGTTAGGTGGATTTATTACAACTAATTTATAATCAAATACGTTGTCAACATTGTAGATCAAATTATTAGTTTCCATGTATTTTATATGGCAGTAGCTCAGGAGGTAGAGCGCTCGTCTTGGGATGAAGGGTTCCCAGTTCGAACCCCGGCTCGTCCGTGTTACATGTCGAAGTGTCCTTGGGTAAGACACTGAACCCCTAATAACCCCAATAAGCAGGTTAGCGTCTTACATGGCTGCAATACAAGGCCGCTATTGGGAAATGTGGAGCACATTGTAAAGCGCTTTGGGAAGTCGTTGACTTGAAAAGCACTACATAAATGAAGATCATTTCATTTCATTTCATATGAAAACATATTTAAACTGTATCTTATCAACAGTAACGATTGTTGTGTTTTATATTGTTGTGTTGAATAAAAATTAAACATTTTGCCCAAGTCCAAAAATTAAAAAATACATTACTTGAAAAATATTTGTAATTGTATGATTATATAATAGTAGTATAAATACAGACGCTCCCCTACTTACGACCATTTGAGTTACAGTACGTAAATCGGTAGATATTGGGATGTCGAAAAATATTCAGACATTGCTGTAAGTTAGATTTTGTATTGTGTGCACCCTTTTCCGACCACTGGACAGTACTGTAGTGCTTCTTTCCACGCTACCAGCGTGTGGCGCTGTGAGAAGTCACCAAGCATCCTCCTAGAAGGAGAAATTTGCTTCCTCTTCCCAGTCCGTGTGTTTAATATCTCATGCATCCCTTTAATATGGTTAGTGCAAAGTGTAAAAAAGAGGCTAGCCGTTTCTTTTTCAATGAAAGTGGAATAAGAAAGCTGGATGTGGTTGACAAAATAGTTGGATTGCTTTTTTTTGGGCCACTCTCTACCACGGAGGAGGACCCAATGAAGCCCATCTTCCAAAAGTAAATTAAACTTTATTTTATGTATCTTTATAGAGCATATTATTTCATGATTTTTTTTATTAGTACAAAACAATACAGGCTACTTATACAAGCCTTAAACATACAAAATATAGCACTATAGCAACATACGAGCAAATTCAACTTACTAACGATCGTACAGAACGTTCGTAAGTAGGGCAATGTTTGTAATAATATTGCTTATTTTTAGTTCTTGGACCAACAAGTTAAACACACCCTAAGAAAAAAAGTGTAAAATACAACGTTTAATGTTTCAGATTGTGATCAAATTTGACAAGGTAAGGCTTTGAACTTTTGTCTCACCTGTTTGCGAGCTAAGATGCCCACGCCACAGAAAAAATAATAAATAATATCAGGCGGGAATAATAACTTATTTCTGTGTGTTCCAACTCAAAATACTCTATGATAGTACATTTGCAGTGATAAATCTGAGTCTTACATTTCAAAATAGACCAAAACCGTCCTAACTCTCCAAATGGTTCGAGAACAGCATTCATTTTACTTTGCGTACGTCCTGGACTGGGATTGTTGGCGAGATTTACAGGAACGTTCAGGGGTTCAGACATTTACAGTTAAAACCTGTTTGTTCTAAACTTTAAAAAAGTAGTATTCCCATACTTAAAAACAAACTACAAAGTACTCTTCATGGGACATTCATTTAAAAAGATGAAGTGCTCTCTTATTTACAGGGTTGGGTAGGGTTACCTTAACTTGATTACTTTCGATTACTTTTGGATTACTCCAATACATAATATACTAATAAAAGACAAAAGAAACTAAACATGAATAAAATGATGACTCACAACTTGGTGACTATGCAGGACATGACAGCTTTAGAACTGGATTTTCCTAGAGCAAGGCAGATTTTTGTTATAATAAGATAAACTACCCAAATTCTCATGTTTATATATAATGAGGTTTCACTGTATTTACCTCCCAGATGTATTTCTACCTGCCAACTGACACCCCCCACATTCTCAAACCCCCCAGCTCTTTAAACATGAGGACAAGCTCGCCAAAGACATTGATTTCGCTGCCTCCTTCTCCAAACCTGACGGATGGCCCAGAGCCTTCCCATAACCCCACTCCAACACCTCTACTCCCACAGCGCACCCCTCTTACAAATGTCAGCTTGTACTAGAGTGACTGAAAGAGGGATGGCTCCTGTTGGCTAGAATAAGGATTGAGCATGATGCAAAGATTGCAGTCGGGACGAGGTCTCACTTTGCACAGAACACTCCGAGAAATATGAGTGACGGCGGCAAGCAGGCCGACAATATCGTAACATGCTGCATCAACTTTATGTTGGCTCCGATATGAAATGTTGAAGGTTGCCTTGAAACTAATCAAAATCCTCTTTTTGGGAGACTATACACGCACACACTACCCTTTATACCATCAAGTCTTCAACCTGGAAGCCATGCCTTTTCAGGTGCTGCTGTTTTGGTCAGCCACATAAATTCTACTTGTGTGCTGACCTAATCAATTGTTTAAGTAATTAACAGGGTTTGGTAGGGTTACTTTAACTTGATTACTTTCAATTACTTTTGGATTACTCCAATACCAAATATGCTAATAAAAGACAAAAGAAACTAAATATTAATACAATTTCTAAATTTTGCGTAGGCTTGGGGTGGAACGGAACACATGGAACGGGAAAAATTATGTTGGCAAGCTGTTTGGATTTATTTTCATTTTGTTTCTGTCGCATTTTATGTTAGTTTTCCCGGGGATCAAAGATATCAACGCCAGGAGAGAAAGCTTACCACGTGTTGTGAGTCATAATTGTATTCATATTCAGTTTATTTTGTCTTTTAATAGCATATTTGGTATCAGAGTAATCCAAAAGTAATTGAAAGTAATCAAGTTAAAGTAACCCTACCCAACCCTGATAATATTGCAAATCATTTAAAATTACAGTAACCTTAATTTTAAGCATACAGTAAGTGCTTATCTATCATTAACAGCCTCTCTATCTTATATCTATCAACCTCCGCCAATTTCTACACTTAAAGTTGCAAATCTTCCTTATTAAGCGATAATAAACCATAAAAACAAAACACGCCACCTAGTTACTCACAGACTACGTGGAATACCGAGACAATATCACCAGTCTATGAGTGATACCAGTAAACAGATGGGAACCGAAATGGGCAGGATGAGATTGGCCTTTTTTGAAAAATTATTTCCACATATAAAAATGGATATGCAGCGTACTCAAATTAAAACAGTCAAAAAACATATGAAATACTGGGAACACAGTTGACGATCTATGTTACCCCACATCCCCCTCCCCCTGAAACACATGCACACATTTTGCTTTGGGGATCATAATAAACTCGCATGTCATTTAGATAATATCATCTAATTAATCCTATTACCGTATTTTTGTGTTTAAATACTATTCAAATGTGTTTTTAGTGATCAAAAATATGTGTTTTATACCTATTTAGGGTTTACATGAGTGTTTGGGCGGGAAAATTAGCTTTGATTTATTTCATCTTGGTGAAATGTGCTTGTTACTCATGCAATTTGAGCTACAAGCACAATCCTGGATCCAATTAAGCCCGTAAGAAGAAGTATCACAGTCGAGGATGGAAAACATTTGCAAGCACAATTACAATCACACTAAACATCCAAGCTAAGAGTGAATCTGGAAAAACGACAACCTCTTCAAAGAGATGGAATTCTGAAGGACGGCCAGAAGATAAAATGACATGTACCTATCTGGACTTCACACATTTTTCATTATATGTCATCAGGTGGTCAATGCTTCGCTAGCCTTGGTAGCAATCCAATCATTTAGTCGGATGGAAAAGGAGAAAAAAAGAGCACGAACCTCAGACTGGGTTCTAATTCTTGTTGGAAATTAACAGAGTACCAGATTCCATTCACCAGGTATGGGTGATACTGGTAGTATTGGTTTTGATCTGATCCAAGTAAATACAATACAATTGATAAAGATCCAATTCCCATTGCTTAAAAATGTTATCATTTAATAATTAACAACCAGTAGTCGATAGTTACGACAAAAAACAACAATTTTAGGGACTAAAACATTAGAACTTTTATCAAATAATTAGTATGCAAAAATTAAGCAGTACAAAAATAAAATATAGAGATTTATATTTAGGTTAGAGAAACAGAATTAAAACTAAAATGTAGCTAGAAAAAAAGCTCTTATCGTGCAAACAGTGTGGACAATACCCACAAAAATTCACATAAAAAATTAAATAGTTTTATTCATAAACTTACAACATAAATACAAATATTTTAATACAATTGTTACAGAAACAAGGTCAAACAATAATACAAATTCAAGTAACAAAAATAGAAATCGAACAAATTCAAAATGACAACTATGTTACCTTTTATGTCACAATATTTTAAAATGTAGTCAAAATGCAAATAGTGTAAGCATTACTTTATAAAACCTTCACTTCCCTTTCAACATCAACCCCTAACATGGTCTTACCACCCTTATTATTATTTAATAACAGCTTAGCTAACTTGCTAAATGTAGCAGGCTAGTAGCTATGAACTTCACTCGTTAAAATTGCCAAATCATACTAAATAACTTAGCTTAGCCACCTTCCTAAAAATGGCTGGCTAGCGGCTATGTACTTCACCTATTACAAATGCCAAATCATAAGAAAAAACTTGGCTAAGCTAACTTGCTAGAAGTGGCTGGCTAGCGGCTCAGTACATCACTTGTTTGAAAATGCCAACTCATACTAAATTACCGTAAATTCCGGACTATAAGCCGCTACTTTTTTCCCAAATGTTCAACCCTGCGGATTATTCAGTGATGCGGCCAATTTATGTATTTTTTCTAACAGCCGCCTGTGGCGCTTGAGTAGAAAAGGTAGGATTTAGACCGCTGGAATATATGCGAGGGTATTTAGCGTGTTTTTGAATAAAGGAGCGTAAGACGACGCTTATATGACTAAGTCTTTTTCCCATACTGGGGAAGACGACTTTAATGAGGTCAGTTTTAGGGGGGGGGGAGGGGGGGGGGTGTTTACGGGTTATTGTTCTGTCTTCTTTATTCATTATCCATTATACGTTATCGGTCAGTTCATAATACGCTGCAAAGCCTAGGTGCCGGGACCCTGACTCTCAGCCAAAAGGCCAAGCTAAGGTCCTAGCCCGAAAGCCTTGCTGCGATCATTGCGAATGCACCGTTCCCGGAGGTACTGCAATACCGGGCGGATGCGTGGAGTGGACAGAGCAAGCTCTTATTCCATCTCCGGATTGCAAAATTCAATGATCATGCCATCACATTATCACTAACACACCAGTCAGAAATTTCTGGCTGTGAAGCAGACGCTGAAAGATTTATTCGAAATGAAGAGAAAGGGGGAGGATGAGCACAGTTTACCATGATTTTTACAAGTACCGTTTCCTTGTATTGCGAGCATGTTGCTAGTAGCGTTTTGCTACCCTTCACAGACACGGTTTGGGATGAAAGTTATAATATTATTATTAAAGCTTTGAAAACTCTCTCGGTGTACCATCTTTCTTTGTAAATATGTGTAACCATGTATAATATTTATTTGCAACTGTATATTTGTGTAATGTATTTTTTTTAGAGACTTATTCTAAAACGTTTGCCACGGGCAAATCAAAAAAGGGGCGAATACAACGGGGGCTGATGGGAAGTGGAGTAAAGGTGAGATGTGTTTGTGGACGCAGCGGAAAATAGTGGATATATATTTTTACCACCCTTACCTTTGGAAATATACTTTTTTTTTCCTTGGATTGTTTTCAACTGGACCCGGACTCTGCAGGTCTGCGTCATATCTTAAGTACCGGTATCATTTTACATTCAATTTGCCAGCTGTTGTTTTTGGACTGTGCACTTCATATTCAGTTACAATTGCGAGACTCAAAATTGGGTTTGGGTTAATTTCGTGATTGTGTTACGTGTTTTAATGTGGGCGCATGCGACTTATATACAGGTGCGGCTTGTGAAAGTACAAAAGCGGTTATCCGCATAAAATGTGGTGGGTGCGGCTTATAATCAGGTGCGCTCTATAGTCTGGAATTTACGGTACTTGGCTTAGTGGCTGGTTCCTAGTTACGTCCTTTACTTCAAACGGCAAATCCCAACTAATAACAAATGACAGCACCTGAGGGCAAGAAAGTACAGCTAATCCATGCAAAGCGCTAATCTAACTGAAAAATAAAGTAGCATATAAAATAAACTAAGCCAAAAACCCTTAACCATTTATGACAAAAACATTGACAAACCTAAAATAATTTACCTAAAAGGAAAACCCTAATTCTTAAATGTACCTGAAAACAAATTTAAATAAGGTAACAGCACCTCCACCCCTGCAGGTGATGCTGTTCCACATCCCTCTGAATATGATGACAATAAATGATTTCCCTGAAGGCTCATTGAAATACATAAAGTAAAACCAATAACTATAAAAACCACATTGGTTGTGGCAGCAAAACACATTTCCTGCTCGTGTAAAAAAAACGACCCAATCCCATCAGAAGTCACAACAAAAAATATTTTCTCATGTTTACGTCCGGTGGTCACCTTTTAGGGGCACTAAAAATAGCCCCGCAGCATGGTGTCATAAATGCTAAGCAGAAACACTAAAGGATGGCGAAAAAGAATCATGTGCACGACAGCGAACAGTGATTTCCATTTCCTGACCTGTCACGGTGTTTCTACATTACGTTGCCAGAAGACGGGAGCAATACTGAGAGGCCGGCCCCCAGCGGCCCTACCATGCAGGTGGGGAAATGAGCAGTGGCCAAGATATAATAGAAAACCAGAGAGGGCCGGCGCAAAGAAAGACACAAAAAAATTGAACAGCGGGGTGCCACGGGGGAGCAAAAGCGACAGGAGATTGGACTAATGGACAAAAGCCAGGGAGAAAAAGGGGGAGGAACGAGGACGAGGTTCTGTAAGTGTGAGGAATGAGGTCGGGACGGGTTTGTCCAAGAAATCTTCTGAGATGATATCTTGTGATCTCATCTCTCACCTCATCTCATGATTTTGGCCAGCAAACTGCTGCCCTTGGTCACTCAATGAAAACGTATTATAGTAATGGATTAATCTATTGATTGATTTGTTCATTAATCAGTTTGATTATGTAATCAGATATACAAAAGAGGCCGGTTCGGGTTTGTCTAAGACAGGGGTGTCAAACTCATTTTAACTCGGGGGCCACACGATAGAACAAACATTCTGTCGGGGGCCGGACGAGTAGATTAAAGAGAAAGAAAAAGAGAGATAAAGAAATAAGAGAAAGAGGGAAGAAAAAGGAGAGAGGGCGGGACAAAGAAAGAAAAAGAGAGAGAGGGAGAGTGTGAGAAACAAAATAGATAAAAAGTCGTGAGAGAGGGGGAAAAGAAAGGGAGTGGAAGAAAGAAATCCAAAAAGAAATAGAAAGACAGAAGGAGAGAAAAGAGAAAAGAAAGCACGGAGGGTAGGAAGAGAGAAAGAGAAAAGAGAGAAAAGGAGAAACGGATGTTAGAGTAAAAGAGGTTAAAAGACACAGAGAAGAGAAAAAGAGAGACACAGAGAGTGAAAGAGACAGAGACAGAGAGTGAAAGAGACAGAGACAGAGAGTGGGTGAAAAGGGGTGGAAAAGAGAAAGAGAGAGAGAGAGAGTAATAAATACAAGTACAGTGTCTTTGTGAGAGACACCTGACTTTGGCAACATCAAGTTGACATATTTCAACCCGCAGCTTGTTTTTCCCTTCCACTTCTCTGAGTGTTGTCTCGCGGGCCTAATTAAATCCCTTAGTGGGCCTGATCTGGCTCGCTGGCCGCCTGTTTGACACCTGTGGTCTAAGACATCGCATGAGATGTCGTCTCTTGAATTATAGCCAGCGGATTGCAGCCCTCGGTCTCTATAAAAACAAGTATTTTGTTAATCAGTTAATTTGTCGACTAATGTGTTGATGAATCAATGATTTTACCAGAGAAACAAAAATGGCTGTGTTGGGTTTAACCAATAAATTGTACCCAGCAGATTGCAGCCATCGGTCACTCAACTAATTAGTATTCTAATAACTGAATAATCTATTGATGAATGAGTTAGATCATTTAATGAGGGGAACCAAAAAGGCTGGGACGGGTTTGTCAAACAAATCTCATGAGATGACGTCTGTCGGATTTTGGCCAGCAGTATTTTAATCAACCGATTAATCGATGAGATTATTTAATCAGAAAACAAAAAGGCTGGTTGGGTTTTTCCAATAACTCTCACGGTATGATTTATTTCGGCTGGCAGATTGAGTGACCGAGGGATGCAAGAAAGAGTTATTTCAATAATCTATTATTTGGTCGATTAATCTATTCAATTAACTTAGCAGAGAAACTTCCTTTCAATCTGTCCAGTAGGAACCAGAAATTGTGTTGTAATTTTCCTCATTGCAGTAAACCACAAGTGTTTTCAAAAAATGTCTTCTAATGGGAAGCAAAACAAAAAAATGATAAACACATTTGGAAAGATTTTACTCATTCTAAGTGTTGACCAATATATTAAAAATGAAGAAAATATATACATTTTGCTAACAATGACATACATATCTCCTACTAACACTGGTAAAACTTTTTGTTTTCGAGTAAGAGGACCTAAAACTGTCTGAATTTCGATCATTTTCAATTCAAAATACTGAAAAACATTTATGTTTAAATGGATTACCAGCACAATAATAAACTATGCTATTAGCTACATACTTCACTTATCACAAATCACACATCATGAGAACGAACCTAAGCTAAATACCTAGAAGTGTTTGGCCAGCAGCTACATACTTACATACATACATACAAATTATAAATCATAATAAAGTATTAAGCTAAGCTAACTCTTTCGAGGTGGCTGACTGGTGGCTACATACTTCTTGTTAGAAATGCTGAATCATACTAGATGAATCAGCTCAGCCAAGGGGCTAGCTAGAAGCTAAGTCTGTTAATCATTACAAGTGCCTAATCATACAAAATTACCATAAGCTAAGCTAACTTGCTATAAGTGGCTTGAAAGCAGATACAAAGTAGACTTACAAAGTCCTGAAAATGCCAAAATAATGCCAAATAACAAAAAAAGACTGCACTCAAGGGCAAGAAAGGACAGCTAATCCATGCAATGCGCCAAATTATCTGAAAGATAAAGCAACACATCAAGAAAAAGATAAGCGCTAAAGTAAAACAAGTGAAGAGGAGTTGGGCCAGAGCCCTCGTTACAAACGGTATATTGGAATGTAGGTAGCCTTGGCGTTGCTCCATTGGCTCCTGTCGGCAGTCCCATTCCTTATTTAATGGTCCGTACGCTTCTAATGAAGAACATTTAGCTCGCGTTTTACGCTCTACCTTTCTCGCTGTCGTTTTGACGGCTGCATGTGCAGGACAATGTTTGGGCGATACCTGAACGTTTTAAATCTTTAAGAAGAGTTTTGGAGGTCAGATTTGGAGAAATTGACGTCCTCCTCAAGTATGCAACACGGGTTTTCTTCCAGGATTCGAAGAACTGGACCGACCCTGCATTTAAGCAATGGGTCCGCCTCAATCAATTCAATCTTGTTTGTAATCAAAACAGAGGAAGGATCTCAATTTGAATTCACCTTGGGTTTGAATGATGCCACTAAAAGTAGCCTTGCCTCTTAGAAACTGTCCAAACTTAAATCCTTGAGCAGTTGATTTAAAAAATAAAAAAAACTCCGACAAGTAAGTCTCAGTTTACACCAATGACATTTGGATTCATGAAGAACAATCATATTATCAATATCAGTTGTTCACTTATAGCCATGTTTGAAAAAAATACAGTTCACAAAAAATTGGTTACACGTCCCAGTAGCTCAACTAGTGCAGCACTCCGGTGTCACACAAAGGGTTGTTGATTTGATCCACAGCCATGTCAAATACACTGGTTTCAGTAAGATAGTACGATAGCTCACCTGGTTAACCCCTCACTTACCGTACAAAAGGTTGAGAATTTGATCCCTTACCAAGCCAACTAAGCCTGAAGAATACAACATGCTGGTTTACCAACCATAGACTTATCGACACAGATTTGTAAAAAAAAAATCTGGCAAACAAGACATTTGCCATCTGCATGGACAAAATCCCTAGTATTAATGCTACCAAATAAAGCAAACATCCAAATATGCTCCAACTACAGAACCAACCGCCTCATTATCCATGCAAGTAAAGTTATGGTAAAGGTCTTACTGAAGAGCCTGGAACAACTGGTGGAAAATATCCTAGCCAAAGAACAGTTCGATTTCCGGAAGAGAAGGAGCACCATAGGACCGATTTTTAATCGGTTCATCCTATGCAAGAAGTTTCAACAAATCTAGAGATACCTCAATCATGTATTTGTGGATTTCAAAAAAGTGACCGACAGATTATGGTAGGTCGCTATATGGGCCACCATGCAGAAGTACAAACCACAGCCACACTTGCCAGACTTAAACTCAACTGGAGTGACAAGAACATAGCAGTTAAATTAAAGATTAGACTCATGCAAGCGCTGATTACTTTAATGTTACCCTATGCTTGCGAGAAAAGCCATGCTTTGGAGATCTGACACTTAAGGGAATTTCTAGACATCAGCTGCATAGCCCATTGGACTCATAAAATGGTGCTCAACTCCATTAAGGAGAACATTGGATCTTATGAAGAACTGTTGTCAACTGTGCAAAAGATCATTTCCAGGGGCACAGTCCAAAGGGGCAGGAGAAAGGGAAGACTGAAAAAGAACTGGGCCAACAACAAAAGGATTGACTGGTTTGGAGAAGGAGGCAGCCAACTGACTGGTGCCAACTTTGCTATGACCCAAAAACAGGCCAGGAACTGTCAATAGTTGACAAATCTGTCCAGAGTTGCATCCCTACTGGTGCCCTGACGACCCAGGTTGTAAGGGGTCCGTGATCCATGAATAGTTAAAAAATCAGTTCATTCCAAAACCACAGCAGCTCAACTGGTTGGGTGCTAACTTGCCTACACGGTTCTGAGTTCGATTTTACCTGGATCAACTAAAACTAATCTAGTTTTACAGTTCTACTCTGCAATCCCTGTTTTTACCACTTTACCTTAGCATTATTTTCCTTAATTTGTCTTGTACTTTGTCTACACTTAAAACATCTTTCATTAATCAGTAAACATTCAACAGAAAAATAAATCACATTACGGAATATGTTATTAATATTGCCATTCATGTTTTTTACCCAGATCCTGACACTGCAATGACTCGTTCAAATTATGTAAGTTTTAACACATTTCTGCTAAATTGTTTTTGTACTTTTTTTTCACTTATCAAGCATTCATTAGTAATCAGCAGACATTCAAAAGAAAGTTCCAATTAACCCATTCAACTCCATACTTTTCTCTCGATCGGGAAGAACCGGTGCCAGCCAATTAGGGCCATTCTGACTCATATTTGAAGGCCTACATAAAATGATAGGAGATATCAAAAAGAAAGCTTGAACCCTCATCTTTCATTAAAAAACTATGTTTCTTGTTTTACCGTTAAAAAACAATTGAAGATTTCCAGGTCTCTTGAATACAGACACTCCCCTACTCACGACCATTCGACTTACTAAAAATGGTAGATCCGAACCTTTTTTCGGGATGTCGAAAAATGTCCAAACATTGCTGTAAGTTAGATTTTGTATCTTGTGCACCTTTCTCCGAGTAGAGGACATTACTGTAGTGCTTCTTTCCGCCACTACTGTTGTGTGGTGGCGCTGTGAGAAGTCACAGAGCATCCACCTCAAAGAAGAAATCCACTTCCTCTTCCTAGTTCGTGTGTAAACATACTTTACTGAAAGAACTTTGACATTTTTTTATTGTTTAATATTTGGTGCATCCATTCAATATGGTTGGTGTGAACTGTAAAAAAGAGGCGAGTCGTTTCCTTTTAAATGAAAGTGGAATAAGAAAGCTTGATGCGGTTGAAAAAAAATTTTGATCGCTTTTTTTCGGCCACTCTCTAACACGGAGGACTTCTTGAAGCTTTTCTGCCAAAAATAAGATACACTTAACCTTTTTATCTTTATACAGCACATTATTTTATAAAAGTTTTGTCTTTTTATTAGAAAACAATACAGGTTACTTATACAAGCCTTATACATACTTGTATTAACCTTAAACATACAAAATATAGCACTGAAGCAACTTACAAATTCAACTTAAGAATGATCACCCTACTCAATCGAATGATCGTCCTACTCATTCGTAAGTAGGGCAGCGTCTGTATACTAGTCTCTCGGATGTTTTATGGTTATTTGTGAAATTATATGCGGCACGGCGACTGAGTGGTTAAGACGTCCGCAGCACAGTTCTGAGGTCATAGGATCAGATCCATCTCCCAACCTTCCTGGGCGGAGTTTGCATGTTCTCCCCGGGCTTGCTTGGGTTTCCTCCCACATTCCAAAAACATGCATGGCAGGTTAATCGGCCAGTCCAAATTACCATAGGTGTGAATAAGCCAGTGAGTTGTCTGCTCGGTGTGCCCTGTGACTGGCTGGCAACCAGTTCAGTGTGCCCCCTGCCCACTGCCCGAAGATAGCTGGAATGGGCTCCAGCACCCCCGCGACCATACTGAGGATAACAGGTGCAAATAATGGATTGATGTGAAATGATGCATTTCAAGCAGAACTTTCACGTTAGTGCTTTTTTTTTTTTGCATTGGTAATCACTGTTTACAGGAAGCAAAACTAGAGAGTATGGGCTTCCTTGATGTGTGGACAAAGATCTGTTCAAAACCACTTCTGGCATCTAAGGGTGATTTTTCATACTGAAATCATTCCAGCTGACGAGCTGCACACAACCGCTTACAGTAGTTTACAAGACACCAAAAAAATACCTTTTTACGTATTGGCACTGTCAATTATTCTAAAATTGTATTAATATATTATGGCACTGAATGAGTAAATGGAGGTTTTGTAGTAGTACCATCCAATGTTTTTTCCTGGATCCGGCCACTGCCATGACTCAAGTTGTCCTAAAAAAATGCCTTAGCGGACATCCATTTTCCCCCTAAGTGAGCATCAAGGCCCTCCTTGTTGTGCAGAAGCTAATTAGAATCTTTACTCCGAGAGACCATCCCTTGGAAATGTGACAGATTGTTCCGCTCTGCTATCTTATTATTTTTGGCCTTGGAAAACAGGGCTAATCATGTCATTTTTCACCAAGACCATTTGTTGTGCCTTTTGTTAGCTAACTACAAAAAAAAATGACCCTATCAATATTCCAAGCACATCAGCGGCGTCTGCGTTGGTATGAGGCGCTGTCATCAGTTGCCTCACCTTGCTCTATTTGTTGACAACGGGGCTATTTCCAGGAGATATTTTTTAAGACGAAAAAATGTGAGTTTTTGCAGCACATAGCAAAGAAACAAATGCAAATTTCACCAGGGTCTCCGATAAACAAGGGGCAGAAGAATTGTATGTCTTTTGGCCCACAGGGATGGAGTCAACGACGTACATGAGCGCTTGCATGCTTTCAATTACCAAATCTGCCACTCAATGCAGTTTGGCTATCACGGAGTCATCCGTGCTGAACGTTGCCATCTTCGATGTGGACATTTATATGTTGCCAAAGAAGAGATCTGTGCTCATGTTGGAGATTTAGGACCTGGATTTGTTGTTGGACATACAAATGTCAAAAACAATGGATTTTTCTAAAAGACATCATTTTCATAGCTTGTTTTCATAAGGTGGTTCTAAACCAATAGTTAGGCATTCAAGTTAATAATCAACCGTTTCAAAATGGATTCAAGTTACATACCTAAATAGAACCTTCAGCTTTAGCAAAAGTAGTTATTAGTCAATTTTTATTTTCCATAATGCAATGAAAAATCAAAGGCCAAAATTGAAATATAAATAAGGTTTAATTTAAAAACTAGAGTCTGTCAGGACCAGACTGGAAATAGGACCCACTTGCGTGATGTTTACCACAAGTTTTGTTGAAAGAGAGAGGACCCGGTGTTTGCTGGGTGCGGGAAGCAAATCGCTTTCGTACTCGGATTGTGATCCGGACAGAAGTGGATCTTCCGTAGCGAGCGATGGCGGTGTCAGGGGCGGAAAACTGGTTGGTGGCTGGGACTGGGAGATCAAGACGTGGTCAGGGTCGGAAACGAGTCGTAAGCCGGGAGAGTAGATATAGTCGGGGACAAAAAGAGGTCGTAAGCAGGGACGGGAGAGCAGACGTGGTCAGGATGAAATTAAATGTAATGATCTGCATTCATATAGCGCTTTTCAAGTCAAGACTTCCCAAAGTGCTTTACAGTGTGCTTCACATTTCCCAATAGCAGCCGTGCAGACATGTTAGGCGCTAACCTGCTTATTGGGGGCATTGGGGGGTAACAAGGAGGAGCCGGGATTCGAACTGCGATCTCAAGACGAGCGCTCTACCTCCTGAGCCACTGCCGCCCCAAAGACAGGTCGTAGTCGGAGACAGACGGGAGCAAAAACGGGACAGGCGAGAGTCAGGGTCGAAAAAGGCTTGCCTAGTATACATTAAGGTTCGCAGACGGACTGACAAAAGGGGTTTAACAGGACTGGGTTCAAATAGTGACAGGGAGCCAATCAGAACCCGCAGTGGTTGCGCCAACTGAGCGGGCACAGGTGAATCACATCGGTAATCATCATATAGGCATATAGTTTACGACATACTATATTATTTTAATGTTTTTTATCTAATTTCATTTGATTTAATTTCATTATATTATTTATTTTTTTGCATCAATATTTTTGTCTCAAATTCGATCGTATCCTGTTTTATTTATTTTAATTACGTGATGCCGCTTTGAACAAACTGGTCACAAGCGGTAGAGATAATGGATGGATCGATAGATTGTATTTTGTATTTTCCCTCTTGAAATACTTCTCAATTCAGGGGGAAAAAAATAAAAATTAAAGTTTTCTAATCTCTTAATCAACGTGATAATATTAAAGTCATGTTCTTATGTCAGAAATTATTTTAGTTTGGAAAATATACATCCAAATTTAGGCATATTATGGGACAAACTAGTCATCAAAGCTGTTAAATTGATGTTAAGATCATTTTTAATATTGTGTTTTAGGATACAGGGATTATCTCATCTCATCTCATCAGCACTTATCCTCATGAGGGTCGCGGGGGGGCTGGAGCCCATCCCAGCCATCTCCTGGCAGTGGGCAGGGGACACCCTGAACCGGTTGCCAGCCAATCGCAGGGCACACAGGGACAGACAACTCATTCGCTCATTCACACCTAGGGACAATTTGGACCGGCCAATTCACCTGAAATGTATGTTTTTGGAACGTGGGAAGAAACCGGAGTGCCCGGAGGAAACCCACGCAAGCACGGGGAGAACATACAAACTCCGGAGCTGGATTTGAACCCACGACAGGTTCCCATGACATGAACTGTGCCGCACAAGCGCTAACCACTGCGCCGCCGTGCTGATACAGGGATTATTTGCTCTAAAAATAATCCACTGATAAATCCAGTATTAGATCATTCATTTCTTTACTGCCACTCCAAAAATATTTTTTTTTGCAATTTTGTTTAGTATTATACTTGTTTTAACAGTAAACATTCCAGTAAGGCAAAAAAAAAAAAAATGCCCCAAAAGGGAGATACTATAAATCTCTTTCGAATAAACAGCGACAAGTTGCATTGATTTAAGCAACATTTCAGAAAAGTTCAACTAATTTTTCTCTTACTAATTTGAAGCAGATAGCTTGCAAGTAAAGACTGTTTTGTGTTGTCATTTTGGAGGTTTTAGGGTAACAAGTTACTATATACGTACGGAAACTTTACTCGCAAAGCATCACATATCGAAGATAGACCGATTTTTCCAAAGCAAGAGGGCAAGGTTAGTTGTCCGATGCATTCACACGTTTTTCCATACACACACATCAAAATAAATAAGGATGCACTTTGAAAGACCTCAATGTGTACAGGTGCTCCGTGTGCAAGGGGAAGCAAAGGGCAAAAAGAAACTGGAGTTTGTTTATTTCCTTCCTGCAGTTCCTCTGAGGACACCAAAATCACAATCGCGTCGCCGACCAAAACAAGCGTGGCTTGACTTTGTTAAAGAGGTGGTCTCCACTGCTGATTAAACACAGAGAGAAAATGCCATCTTTTTTATCTTTTATCATACGGTAACTTTTAGCTGGGACAACAAAAGAAGAAATAAAAATCACCCCCAATAGATTAACTTCTCTAAGTTTCTAGATATACACTACTATTCAACTATGTCATTTACAGGGTTGGGTAGAGTTACTTCAACTTGATTACTTTCAATTACTTTTGGATTACTCCAATACCAAAAATGCTAATAAAAGACAAAATGAACTAAATATGAATAGAATGACTAAATTTTGTGCAGGCTTGGGGAGTAACGGAACACATGGAACGGCAAAAATGATGTTGGCAAGCTGTTTTGATTTATTTTCATTTTGTTTCTGTCGCATTTTATGTTAGTTTTGCCGGAGATTAAAGAGATCAAAGCCAGGAGAGAAAGCTTAACACGTGTTGTGAGTCATAATTGTATTCATATTTAGTTTTTTTGTCTTTTATTAGCATGTTTGGTATTGGAGTAATCCAAAAGTAATTGAAAGTAATCAAGTTAAAGTAACCCTACCCAACACTGGTCATTTATTTGAAACTAATTTAAACAATTTATAAAGTGTGCCCTTTTAATGGAAAACAATTCTGTCTAGGTGACCCCAAAACTATGTAGTATATTTAAACATAAAAAGGTTCTTTTAAACGAAAGCATGTTTTTTCGGGTTATACGATTTTTTTTAAATCAACATTAACGTAAAGCTATATTTGTCCATGGGCAGCACGGCGGGGCAGTGGTTAGCGTGTGTGCGGCACAGTTCTGAGGTCATGAGATCGAACCTCCTGTGTGGAATTTGCATGTTCTCCCCGTGCTTGCGTGAGTTTCCTCCGGGCACTCCAGTTTCCTCCAGCATTCCAAAAACATGCATGTCAGGTTAATTGGCCAGCCCGAGTTTTCCCTAGGTGTGAATGAGCGAGCGAATTGTCTGTCCCTGTGTGCCCTGCGACTGGCTGGCAACCAGTTCAGGGTGTCCCCTGCCCACTGCCCGAAGATAGCTAGGATGGGCTCTAGCACCCACACAACCCTACTGAGGATAAGCGGTGCAGATAGTGGATGGATGGATAAAGTGTGACCTTTTAATGGAAAACATTTCTGTCTAGGTGACCCAAGAACTATGAACAGTAGTATATTTTAACATAAAACGGTTATTTTAAACTAAAGCATATTTTTTCGGGTTATACGATTTTTTAAAATCAACATTAACGTATTGCCATATTTTTTCATACGAAAAGATAAAAGACACACAATTATTGCCATTATGCGGTGGATACCAGCTCGGTGGCCTTTGGGGTAGGGCGCCCCGATTCAGAGAGGTTGCTGGTTCGAACCTCAGCCGGGTCATACTTCCATCATTGGTACCCATTGCCTCACTGCTTGGCGCTCAGCATTAGGTGTGGGGGGTTTGGTCAACTAATGACTCCCAACGAGGTGTTGCAACACATCAGTTGGGCTGAATAAGGGGCTGGGAATCCCCTCCTTATCAATCTCGCAGAATTGTCAAAAAATGCGAATGTGTTCTTGACTCTAGCCACCTTCCACTGGCTATATGAATTTATCTATGTGGCGTTGCTCTCCTTCCCCCCTCCCAACAAAGAAATGTAAATACATTTTCCAGCAGTCAAAAATTACATGAAACAAAAAATGGCTAATATTAAAATCTGTGTTAACTTTCACCGACTTAAATATACTACATAAGTACTGGAACTAAATATATGGACATTTTAATTCATGAATAAAGACATGCAATAATGGTATTATTTTGTCCAAATTGAGACTTTTTTCCCTAGACAATGTCACACAAAACCAACATTTATTTAAAAAGATTAAAAATAAATCTAAAAACAATATATAACTGATTATAAATTAGGTTTACAAGAAAGTTTGATTACATCAACCCGATTTTAGCGAACCTGCATCAGCTCCCTGTGAGTATAAGATGCTATTTTCAGGTTCCGTTGGTATTATACAAAATTATGCATGGACTTGCCACCTCATATCTTTTGGATTTAATTTCCCCTTATGGTCCTGCTCGGAGCTTTCCCTCGGAAAATGCTTGTCTAGTAGTGATCCCAAGAGCCAGGAAAAGATCCCCAGGTTCGAGAGCCGCAGTGCTGTGAAATGATCTGCCCTTTGAAATTTGATCTGCAATCTCAGTGGTACACACTTAGAGCTTATGAATGACCTATGTTTAATGTTGACAAAGTCTGTGTATTGCATCAGCCAGGTCATCCTGGAAGGGGGATTACCTCATGTGCAGTCCCTTTCCAAAGGTTCTTCATTTTCTTAATGCTGAGGTTGAGTTTTCCTTGCCCTCATATAGGTTTTTGGATCAGGGACGTAATAATAGTCTGTAATAGTATGTGGTCTGTGCAGCCCTTTGAGACTTCCTCTGATTAAGGGCTATACAAATAAACACAACTTGACTTGAATAGACATTAAAAATAATCTTCTGACAACGTGAAAGTGTTTAATAGTTGTCCTGCTGAAACTATGAGAAAACACACATTTTTTTATTGAGTACAACTGCAAAAATACAATTACGCTATGTCCATTGAAATGAAATGAAATGATCTGCATTTATATAGCGCTTTTCAAGTCAAGACTTCCCAAAGCGCTTTACATTGAGCTACACATTTCCTGTAAGGCGCTAACCTGCTTATTGGGGGTATTAGGGGTTCAGTGTCTTACCCAAGGACACTTCAACATGTAACACGGAGGAGCCGGGAATCGAACCTGCGATCTCTTGATCCCAAGACGAGCTCTCTGCCTCCTGAGCCACTGCCGCCCCGCTTGAAGACTAAAATAAAGACTTTCAATCCGATTACCCTCCCTTCCCCTCAATTTTACCACCAACTCTAGCAATGCACATTAACGATTATGAAATAGTCTGAATTCTCCACAAAGCCTAGCGTACGGTGGAAAATGAAGGACAAAACTTTGTTTCACAAAGTGAGGTCAGGTGCACCCTAGCTTCTCCCAATAATAATAATAATAATTAATAATTTCCTTTGTATTGTCATTCTTTGTAACAATGTACACAGAACGAAATGTCGATACACCTGACCCGTTGTAGCGAGTCGATGCAGCCGCAGCCAACAGAGGGCGCCGCCATTATACCAATTAGGTATGTCTCGGCCGAGGTGCGAACCAGCGACCTCCCAGTCTCAAAGCGGGCACACTACCATCTAGGCTACTGAGTAAATCCCCTCCTTGGTATCATCAACCAGGTGGAATCAATCGTAGAAGGAAAGAAACCAATTATATTTAATTAATATAAATCAAATATATTTTTGGGTGTAAACTCCCACAGAGGGTCCTGCAAAACAAGGTAAAGCACCAAGGTAGGAAGAATGGTCACAGAGGAGACAATTAAAAAAATAACGATTAAGCACAATACTCGCCTGGCGGAATACTCAATATAGGTAATACGACATCCTAACAAATGTGCATCTATAACCATATATTTTCCAGCCCCTGAGACAAATTAGTTGTTACATTAAATAACCTTGACACGAGTCACTGGAGACCCTACGGCAACATAAGGGTTAAATAATTCTATTTCTGTCATGATTACTGATGTGAATCAGCTGTGCCCGCTCTTTTGGCGCCAACTGCCTCGGACTCTGACTGGCTCCCTGCCCCTATTCAAACCCACTCCTTGCTGTCACCTGTTGTCAGTCCGTCTGCAAACCTCAGTTTACTCTAGGCAAGCTTTTCGACCCTGACTCACTCCTGTTTTTGCTCCCGTCTGTTCCCTGGCTTCTACCCGTTTTTTTTTATTATCTTGACTACGTCTACTCTCCTCTCCTGGCTTATGACTCGTTTTTTTTCCGTTCCCGACACCGCCATCGCTCGCCACGGAAGTGCCACTTCCGCGTTCAGAGCGACCTGCTTCCCGCGACCAGCGGTCACCGGGTCGTGGGTGCAATCCTTTCCTTTCTTCCCAATAAAACTGAGAGAAACGTAACGAAAGTTGGTCCTGTCTCCGTTCTGGTCCTGACAAGTTTTGTGATTAAATAATCTTATATTTTGTGTAATAATTACATTGAGTTTTCATTCCCAAACTCATTCAAACGTTTCCCGGACAAAATATCGAAAACAGCATCGACATCTCTTTTGGAGAGAATTTTTCATCCTAATTGCAACTTTTAGCTATGTGATGAGTAACACCATTCTACAGAGGAAACCGAACGCTCATAATAATGTCAAATAAACCTTTGGTCATTGAGAAAATCCTCAGGAATTGATTAAAGGGGAAATGCTCGGTGTAAAATAGAAAGGTCTTGGGCCGTAAATGACAATTGCGAAAGTGTTACGTGTTTGCAACTGTAGAGCCGTGCTGGGACGGATAAACTGACGCTAGCGCATCGTTAAAAATCTGAAGAAGAGTGCGCTAGGGTACAAGCGCCACCGCAAACTTAAAAGGTATCACAACCTTCGCACTAGAATAAAAGCAGATGATCAGAGCAAATGCGGCTTTCAAGGGCACTTGATACAAGTCATTAAAATGAAAGATGACATGTTGGAACAGTTTCAATGTGGAATCTCTGTGTCAACTTCTAATCCCTTTCCTGTGGTTTCCCCACCCCCCACCATTATCCCTGCCAAAAAACCCTCGCAGGTGGAGGAACGGATAATTGAAAAGTTGTGACACTCGTGACTTAAGTAAGAAGTAGTTGACAGGAGATGAGTGAATTTGCCCCGGAATCGAGGACGTCTGTGTGGGCGATCGAAAGGATTTCGTTAAGAAATCGGCCATATCTAGGCAGTTGGCTGCTATTGAGTAGAGTCCAAAGTCAGGCATGACAGATTACGACTTAAAACACGGAACTACCTTTGGCAGGTTTGGATGGGTGGACATTAATTGATCAGTAGTAACTCATTAACCGCCATAAACTGCTACCTCACTCAAGATAGTGAATAGGTGCATTCTAAAAACCTCAATAGCTGCCATTGCCAGGGAATGAGTCAAGTGTCCTATGGCTTACAGGTAACAAAGTGAAATGAAATGATCCACATTTATATAGCGCTTTTCAAGTCAAGACTTCCAGAAGCGCTTTACAGTGTGCTCCACATTTCCCAATAGCGGCCGTGCAGCCATGTAAGGCGCTAACCTGCTTATTGGGGGCATTAGGGGTTCAGTGTCTTACCCAAGGACACTACGACATGTAACACGGAGGAGCCGGGAATCGAACATGCGATCTCTTGATCCCAAGACGTACTCTCTACCTCCTGAGCCACCACCTAGACCATTAGTTTTGTGCCTTTGAAGGTAAGGGTGTTTATACCGTTTCATCATACGAGCAATTTAAATAATAATAAATAATAATTATAATCACAACATACATTTACAAAGTGCCTTTTTGAAAGTGCAAAGTTTCTATACAGAGTATAAAAACAGTAATATCAATTAAAAAAAAAAAACAGTCATTAAATACAGAAAATGAAATCTAGCTACAGTATAAATGTTCCTGAAGGTTTTAAGGATTTGTACAATCTTTAACTAAAAATGTACTCAAATTAAAGAAGAGGAAGGGAGTTTGTATTTAAAAAAAACAAATTCATGTAATCAAATGTGTTTCTGTCAGGACCAGAACGGAAACAGGACCCAATCGCGTAGCGTACCACAAGTTTTATTGAAGGAAAGAGGAAGGGCTGCGCCCATGGTCTGGTGTTCGCTGGACACGGGATTGTTATCCGAACATGGAAGTGGATCTTCCGTAGCAAGCGATGGCGGTGTTAGGGACGGAAAAACGAGTCGTAAGCCGGAACGGGAGAGTAGACGTTGTCGGGGACAAAAATAGATCGTAAGCCGGGACGGGAGAGCAGACAACGTGAGGATCAAAACAGGTTGCAGCCGGAAACAGACAGGAGCAAAGACGGGACAGGTGGGAGTCAGGGTCAAAAAAGGCTTGCCTAGTATACACTGAGGTTGGCAGATGGACTGACCACATGCGACTGACAGGACCGGGTTTAACTAGGGACAGGGAGCCAATCAGAACCCGCGGCGGTTGGCGCCAAATGAGCGGGCACAGGTGAGTCACATCAGTAACCAGTTTCATCAAATTAAAAGACAACAATCGAATTGTAAAACATGTCAACACCGTTACTCAGGTCAAGCCAGTATTTTTTCCAAAGCTAATAATGTTGCAAAGAAATAATAACCAAAATTGTAGTGCTAAAATGTTACATTTCACCACTAGATGGCCATCTAGTGAATATAAAGCACTGAGTCCACTTTCCCATGATCCACCCTTTGTGACTTATGTGATGCACCGGTAGATCACAAACGATGTAATGAGCACCCTTGCTTTAATTCAACAAGTCATAAGAGTTTCAACTTATCTTGAGAAAAAGACATTCGGAAACAGGTACACAACTTTCAACAATTTGGCTGTTTTTGACCCGATTTACAGCTTTCCATAAACAAGCCAAATATCAGACCAATTTTTTGAAGATTGTTCTAGAACCAGCACGGTGGTGCAGTGGTTAGTTCACACAGTTCTGAGGCATTGAGATTGAACCGCCTGTGTGGAGTTTGCATGTTCTCCCTGTGCTTGCGTGGGTTTCCTCCGGGCACTCCGGTTTCCTCCCACGCTCCAAAAAACATACATGCTAGGTCAATTGGCTGGTCCAAATTGTCCCTAGGTGTGAATGAACGAATGAGTTGTCTGTCGCTGTGTGCCCTGCGATTGGCTGGCAACCAGTTCAGAGTGTCCCTTGCCCACTGCCGAAGATAGCTGGGATGGGCTCCAGCACCCCCGTGACCTTAGTGAGGATAAGCGGTGCAGATAATGTATGGATGGAATGTATGGATGAATGTTCTAGAACCGGGGTCACCAACCTTTGTGAAGCTGAAAATAGGCTCAGGCTAAAACATGTGACTCCTAGGGTACAATAAATATTAAAAATAATTTTGGACCAATTAATCATGTATTCAGAAATGCTAATCAGGTCAATGATTTTTCATGCCAGTTAAAAATCAAATTTCCTAAAAACAATGACCCATCGCCAGTGAGATGTATTCAGAAGCGATCGGCAGGCGGCTCAGAATTTCTTAGGGGACTATTAAGGTTGTGGGCCCAATGTTCTTAAAGATCCTGTGTTGATTGACCACCTTAATTCAAGCACAAAGACCTTCAATGTTCCAAACTTTTTTCATTCTAAAACATGATCCACATTATAAAACACATATTAGGAGAACATAAAAATGGATGACTTTGTCGGGAGTACAAAAAGAGAGACAAGTTCTGGAGATATTTTATGGGATAAACTTATAACTATTATCTAGAGACCAGTTTTTTGTTTGCGAACAAGGGGTATATCATGAGCAGGGTTGGGTAGGGTTACTTTAACTTGATTACTGTCAATTACTTTTGGATTACTCCAATACCAAATATGCGAATAAAAGACACAATAAACTAAATATGAATACAATTATGACTCACAACACGTGGTAGGCTTTCTCTCCTGGCTTTGATCTCTTTGATCTCCGGCAAAACTAACATAAAATGTGACAGAAACAAAATAAAAATAAATCCAAACAGCTTGGCAACATAATTTTTGCCAATCCATGTATTCCTTTACTCCCCAAGCCTGCGCAAAATTTAGTAATTTTATTAAAATTTAGTAATTTTATTCAAATTTAGTTTCTTTTGTCTTTTATTAGCATATTTGGTATTGGAGTAATCCAAAAGTAATTGAAAGTAATCAAGTTAAAGTAACCCTACCCATCCCTGATCATGAGACATGTACCAGGTGGTGAGACAAAGCACCTGTCTATATAAGCACGTTCCTAGTGGATTGCCCAATCCACGTACTGCTTAGAATTTAAGGATCTTACTTAAAAATGAATATTTTAAGGCAAAATAATGAAATTGGAACAAATCATCTCATCTCAAATAAATCTCATCCTCGCTAATTGATCAGCAGCCCCATAGTAAGGAGTTGCTTAGAATATATACATTTTGAAAATACAACTGGATACTGTTCTGTGTTCAAGAGTATCAATGCCACCAGACTATGTAGATACAAGCTATTCAATTAGCAGCCTGACCAAGTCCACAAAGACCCAAGCTGTGGTCATCAAAGAACCTTGATTTTAGTTCAAAAGATACAGAAGATTTTAAATAGTCCTGCAAGGTTTGACACCTTGCTGGCAATACTTCTTGTAGTCTAGCTGCAGTTTTCCCACATTGTTTTGACGTATCGCTAGCAGTGTGAACAAGACTGAATAAGGCACAGATCTGTACCTTTTGAATTTGAAAGAAGCACGTCTGGATTAAAGTTCTACCGACAAAGTTGATTGCTGAAACTTTTCATTAGCCGCCGTTTGTCTGGTGTCCACTGTGTCTGGCCTGGTTCCTTGATTAGGAAATCAGCCGAACCGTTTAAGTAATTCCATAGTCCTGTTTTAAATTGCGCCAAGAAAATATGTAAAAATATGTCCTCCTGGATGCATTTCACCGTAAAAAAATTAGATAGATAGCTAGATAGATACTTTATTTATCCCCGCAGGGAAATTCACATTTCCAGCAGCATCCCTTCGCTGAGAACAATACAATGATAAAGCAAAAGGAATACAATATACAAATACCCAATGTGACGTGCCTGCCGGGTGGAGTTAAAGAGCCTCATGGCATGAGGAAGAAAATATCTCTTCAGTCTGTCCGTGGTACAAGACAGTGACAGCAGTATGTCGCTGAAGCTGCTCTTTAGATTATTCTAAAGCCAAAAATCCCAGTTTTCCAAAGGAACACACTCCAAAGAAACATACCCAGAAATTGTGTTTGATATCCGTTTAGTTGGGAAAAGAAATCCCCAAAGTAAGCCCATTGACATCATTTTATCAGTTGTCATCATCTGTCTCTGTGTGTCCTGCGACTGGCTGGCAACCAGTTCAGGGTGTCCCCTGGCCACTGCCAAAGATGGCTGGGATGGACCCCAGCACCCCCGTGACCCTACTGTGGATAAGCGGTGCAGATAATGAATGATTCAATGAAGTTATATCTATAGTTTAATGGATAAAAATTATCGTACAAATGTTTTTTTCTTCTTCTTAATGTCACTTTATTTACTGACAAATGTCCTTTTTAAATTGTGGTATGGATATATGTATTTTTTTACCATTTCAATTTCAGTGTCACATTTTTCCTCTTACAATATTTTTTAAATATATTCCAATGTGTATTTTGAACACATTTATTTTTGTTTTCTCTGCTATTGAGTTTTGCTCTCAGGATTCGTTTTGATTTAATAGGCTGTTAGCTGTCATCTTAAATGATGTTTATCGAAATAATTTTTTTATATGTTCCTTGTAATGAACTACTGACCAGTCCGAAGTGTAACCACCCATCTCACAGCCTTTTCAACCTGCTGCCGTCAAGGAAATGACTGTGGAGTCTCAGAGCGAAAACCAGCAGGCTCAAGGACAGCTTCTTGCCTCATGCTGTTAGGACTCTGAACATGTTCCTGCTCTACTCCCTTATTCAATGCTAAATTTTGGCCTTTACTTTGCTCATATTTTATTCTAAACTTTATTTATTTTCAAATTGTATGCGCATCCTTTTTTACTCTGTAGTTATTTTTCATTTGTACCGTATTTGTTGTGTTCGAGCACGCAGGGTGGAGCCAGTGATGTTATCCCTGCTTTACAAAATACTGCTGTATCTCCTCCAAGTCCACTCTACATGCCATGCTAATTTTCTTTCATAACGACAAAATCGTACCATGTCTACTATTATCAGAAAGTTTCCCAAGTACGCGGAATTTTTTTGAATAATGTTGTGCATATAGCACATTTGACAAGGTTGACGTTGAAGTACCGTATTTTTACTATATCTCCGCTGAGGAGAACTGACCAATTCTCATAGCCAAGCTTAGGAGCAAGACTGGACAGTTGTCCATAGCAAAAAGTGAAGTGTTTGTAGTCAAGGGAAATTGATTTGACATAACTATGAAAGCATTATTACTTATGAGAAACAAATATGAATAGACAAACCGGATGGTCTCTTGCCACCCGCCTAGCGAATGTATGGGCAGAGTCTTTCAGTGTTTAACTACGCAGAGGGACTTTTAATCTTAGCCAAAAGCAATAAACAGCCAGTGTCTGTACTCGCCCGATTGGGGAGGGAGAATGGAAGCCTTATCTACTTTAGCCATCGCTGCTGTCCACTGGCTCGTGGTTTAATACCCACTTATGCAAATGCTTTCCCGGCTCCCCTGATACAAGCGCCCGCCACGACAACACTTTGGCTAAGTGTGTTTTCCGTGTTTTGCCGTTGTCCCTTCCCGCACCCTTGGGGTCATTATATGGACCGGCCAGGTAAAACAAGGGGAAGACAGACAATTGAGAAAAATCTGAATTGTGACCAAGTGAAGATCCCCTTTGGGGGTTAGTATTGATGTGTTATGCTTTTACTCTAATGGCTTCTGTGACTTGGTGTACCTTCCGTTTGTTTGCAGGGGCTTCCCTCTCTGCAGCCACTTTCTCAAGCTCAAGTCAGGGAGTCCCTTGAGATATGCTTTCACGAGCATGTCATGGGTTATCCTTGTGGCGTCCTTTCAGTTGGCATACCTAGTAAAACTCCAGGGATCCAGAAGGGCATTTAATAAGATGCTTGAGTCAACTCAAGGGTGTGTAGCCCTTAGAGACTCTTCTGTGACTCCTTGATTATCAGCAAGCATCATGTCATTAAACTGGTTGAGCCCATATGCGGGGAACCAAGAAACAAGGCAGGTGTGCTCAAAAAATAGTTGTTTAATTATAAAACCTAGGTACAAAGTAACAAACATGGGGTATCAAAACTAATAAAGTGTGCAAACCAGAAACTAACCTTTAAAAATATTCCATGATCATGACAAAGACAAGGACTATGACTTGACAACTTATATCGTCAGGTACAGTCAATATAAAGAGGGGGAACAATGAAATGCATGTTAGGAGGCTGATTGGGCAATCTCAGGCCACTCCCACCGGGTTGGCAATCGCGCACTGCCCGCACATTCTCAGCGCACAAAAAATCTAGCCAGCGCACAAAAATGAGGGCTCGAAATTGCTAATTAAGAAGCGAATTAAGTCCAAGTTACAGTGCATGAAGGTAAAAATACACGAGTTCCCCTGACGCTGTTTTCTAAATGCGGTTTTTGGAAGTCAATCTCGAAGTCGAACGAAGTTGAGTAAAGTCGGTAGAGTTTTTCGAGAACCGGCTTCTTCGGCTCGGCTCACTAAAGAGAACTGGCTCTTTAGGTTGTTTTTGTTTCTTTAAACCCTACACGACCAATTATTATGTAAAATTGTGCACAAAATGACTTAAAGGAAGGGGGGGAAATAGAATAAAAAAGAAAAAAATGCCAAAATGAAAAAGTTGTGAAAAGCTGAGAAAAATAAGCAAAAGTAAGAGAAAAAAGAAGGTAAAGTTCAGAAAAAGCCAGGAAAAAAAAGAAAAGAAAGAAACAAAGGAAAAAAAGGAAATAAAGAACAAAAAGAAAAAAGTAACAGCTAGGAAAAAATTAACACGAGATTCTTTTTAAAGGAATTAAAAATATTATGTGACCAAAGATACCAGGAAAAAAAAGAAATGGAAATCTTGTGGAAGAATTGTTGTAAAAACAAATGACGTTTGTAGGCTGTACAACCTTTGCAAAAGTACTTTAGTCAATTCATTTATGAAAAGTGAAAAATAATTTTACATTGCCAGAAACTCTGGGATTGCTGTTACTCACTGTTGTTTCAAGTGTTGCTCACCAACTTTGTGTGAACGCTCAGACCCGTGGAAAATTTAGAAGGAACATTGGTTGGCACACTCTGGGGGGAATTGATATGCCAAATTCGGACATAGTAGCCAGTTTAGTATTGACAATAATACAAATCTTCCAATAGTCAAGGCTCTACCCTCTGACCATTGAGTAATGATGATATTCAATTCTTATATAACATATGCACACAGGACCATGTTTATTGGGTACATACAATCTATAAGTTGGATAAAGCTGAATACTCTGTAATGTCAGCCGCTTGCCCCACTGGCCTTTCAGAAGTTCAGAACAAATACATATATAAAAAACATGAATCCTACGCCAATACAGAACTCCGCGGCATTTTCTGTCCTTTATAATGAACTCGATTATCGAAGTTACTTGATCTTAATCAAATGTGCAGTTGTAGCATGAGTGATTTGTCTTCCTTGACTTTCCTAAAAACTCTAGGGACGAGCATTCAAGTTAAGTTGATGTTGGATAACAAGTCCTTCCTCCAGAAACAGACGTTTGGATGTGGAGCTATTGGTCTGTTCCATTTTAGACTTAATGAATGTATTCATTGTCTATAGCTGTTCAATGGTCAAAGGGTTCCTGTAGATCATCACAGGTAACTTCAGGCACTTGGCATAGGACACTCAACACAATCCAAATTGTATTACAAAAATAGCAGTTCTTTGGTTTACCTTGTTTAGTGTCATCCAAATTTAATCTGAAAAAAGTCATTTAAAGATGTCTTTCCTGAATGTTCTGTTTTTTCTTCAACTCTTGTGTTTTAACCAAATAGCTTTTGGACAGAACCTCTGTGTCTTTTCAACATCTTTTGAACCGGTTTTGGGCTGATGGGGAATGAGGATCACTGAGAAGGGTGAGCAATGGATCTGGGGGGCTTTTCTAGTCAGTATGACATCCAAAATGTATGTTTAATTGTAATTGCAGAACAAAAGGAGAATAATCTTGAGCTGAAACGAGGCCATGTCTTTGTAATCAAGGTAAGTCAAATGTAATTTTGGTGAGGTTTTATAGTTCATTTAGTTATAATCTTATGATGCCGGGTAGGTTAAAAGTCTGTTTTACATTGACTAAATTCACTTAAAGGCTGATAAGCATACATGTTATAGTGGTTATGATTTTAAATAGCATCCCTCCCTACGGCACACGAGTCAAACTCATGCCAAGCAGGCCTAATGTGGCCCGCCACATGAAATGAAATGATCGGCATTTATATAGCGCTTTTCAAGTCAATGACTTCCCAAAGTGCTTTACAGTGTGCTTCACATTTCCCAATAGCGGCCTTGTATTGCAGCCATGTAAGACGCTGACCTGCTTATTTGGGGTATTAGGGGTTCAGTGTCTTACCCAAGGACACTTTGACATGTAACACGGACAAACCGGGATTCGAACTGGGATCCCTTGATCCCCAGACGAGCACTTTACCTCCTGAGCTACTGCCGCCCCACATCATTGTATGTGACCTGTATGGGCTTAAAATGTCTAAGGGTCCAGTTACAAGAGATACAAAACTGCTTTGACCGGAAACTACATTTCCTAGAAAAACCTGTTGACTTCAATACCGATAAGCAGACAACTCAACGCCACTACACTGCAGTGTTTCCATATCAATGCAAATTAGTGGAATTGAAAAATTATCTCACTAAAGTTCTTGGATATTTTATTAAATTTAGTTAATAATGTATTATATACGTGGAGCTATATTTTTTTCCTAGGCAACTGGAATGTTTGTGACTTTAGGTAAAACATTTACCGTAAATTCCGGACTATAAGCCGCTACTTTTTTCTCTAACTTTCAACCCTGTGGCTTATTCAGTGATGCGGCCAATTTATGCAATTTTTCTAACGGCCGCTAGCGGCGCTCGAGTGTTGCTACCATTAACTGCCCTGTCAAAGCTATATTATTATTAATAAAGCTTTGAAAACTCTCTCGGTGTACCGTCTTTCTTTGTAAATATGTGTAACCCATGTATAATATGTATTTGCAACTGTATATTTTTGTAAAATATTTATTTGTATTTATTTTAGACACTTATTCTGATACGGGTGAACGAAAAATGAGGGGCGGAACAAACACGGGGTGCCGAGTTGAAGTGGGGACCGCTAAAGGTGAGGGACAGACAGGGAAATAAGAGGGGGTAAAAAGTTGGTTAAAGAAAAAGGAGTTGCGTGAGTAAATGTGTTCATCTGATATATTTTCCCCCCCCTTACCTTTAGAAATATACACTTTTTTCCTTGGATTACTTTCAACGGGACCTGGACTCTGCAGGTCTGCAACAAACCTTAAGTACCGGTATCATTTTCTGTTTATTTTGCCGGCTGTGATTTTTATACTGTGGACTTTAAGGAAGGACATTTAGTTTCAATCGTGGGACTTGAAGTCGAGTTTGGGTTAATTTTGTGTTTGTGGTTGTGTTACATGTTTAAATGTGGGCGCATGCGGCTTATATACAGGTGCGGCTTGTGTATGTACAAAATCGGTTTTCCTCTTAAAATGTGGTGGGTGCGGCTTATAATCAGGTGCACTCTATAGTCCGGAATTTACGGTAGTTATTTACATTAAGTATTAGTTCCATTTAAAAGCTCCATCAGGCCCTTTGAGGACAACCATTAAGTTGATGTGGCCCTCTGTGATGGTACGTTTTGACACCCCTGCTTTAGAGGATACCAACTTTGACTGCATGTCATGATTACAAGCCATACTGAATGACTGGCTCCAAAGTTGCTTTATTCTTTCTTTTCTTAGCAACTGCTTAACTTGTGCCCATGGTCGACCACCCCAGGACTATTTGGACTTTGCCAACCATGAATGCTTCCAGGCTGTGTTATTTCTTTTGCTTATTGACTCTGCCAGCTGTGACTGTGTTTCTATTGATCGTGTACCTCTCCCCTTCTTCCAAACACTTTTTGTTGTAACCTTTTCCCCAAATCAAATCATTTCTATAAGCTCTGCATATTGTATCACCGCTTCGGTCTGCATCCAACAACCATAACAATAATCGTTTAATATGCCAAATCCCAAATTGTGGTGAAAACCAAATTAACGATATTAGCAGTTTGCATATACCTCAGCCAGTGTTCCCTCTAAGCTGCGTGCGTGCACACTGCTCGCACATTCTCAGCCCACAAGAAAATCTAGCCAGCGCACAAAAATCAGGGCTCAAAATTACTAATTAAGAAGCGACTTTAGTCAAAGTTACAGTGCATGAAGGTAAAAATACACGGGCTCCCCAGACATTGTGTCCTAAATGCGGTATTTTGAAGTCGAGTCGAAGTAGAACGAAGTTGAGTGAAGTTAGTAGAAATTTGTTGAGAACCGGCTTCTTCGGCACAGCTCACTAAAAGGAACCGGCTCTTTCGGGTCCTAAACGGCTCTTCGGGTTGTTTTTGCTTCTTTAATCCCAACATGGCCAAATATTATGTAAAATTATGCACAAAAAGACTTTAAAGAAGGGGGGAATAGAACAAAAAAGAAAAAAAATACCAAAATGAAAAAGTAGTGAAAAGCTGAGAAAAAAAAGAAACAAAAGGAAGAGAGAAAAAAAAAGGAAAATTTAGAAAAAAGCCAGAAAAAAAGGAAGAAACGTAGGAAAAAAGTCAATAGAGAACAAAAAGAATATAGTAACAGCTCGGAAAAAATAAACACAATGAGATTTTTTTTAAAGGAATTCAAAGATAAGTAGAAAAAAAAACCACGGAAAAAAGAAGAAAACGTTTGTGTTGCATTCAAATAATTTCCAATTATATCAAGTGAATCTTGTCGCCAACATTGTACTTCCACTTAAAAATGTGATTAAGTACAGTTCTGTATCTTGCAACCGACAAAATAAGCCCCCAAAAATGTGAATATTATGCGACAAAATGTATCAGGGAAAAAAAAAAGAAATGGATATCTTGTGAAAGAATTGTAAGGACAAACAACGTTTGTAGGCCGTACAAGCTTTGCGATAGTACATGAGTCAATTCATTCAAAAGAGAAAAAATGATTTTGCATTCCCGGAAACTCAGCAAAATGTAACTTGATGTCAAGTTTTGGACATGTTTGATAATGAATTATCTTGCCACACTTGGGATTATGGTTGCTCACTGTTGTTTCAAGCGTTGCTCACCGACTTTGCGTGAACGCTCAGACCCGTGGAAAATTACAGGGAACATTGACCTCAGCTCAGCATCATGGAAACCCTGACTAAATCTTCAAGCTCACATTTTCCACAGGTCCAGCTTTTGTCTTTCCCTTACCATCTCCAACAGTGCCCGATCAATCGCGGCCACTCAGCGGACTTTGTTTGCAGCCGTCCATTTAGCGGTTGCTTGTGTGGAAACCCGGAACTGCGCCCAAAAGGGGTTTGTTGCCCCTTCTTATTAAATAGCCGGAGGACTGAATGCCGGGAAACTCCCTCCCTCCTGTTGATAATAAGCCACCATGCAAGTAGCATACGCAGCAAGCAAAACTAATCACTTAGGCGCGCTCAATCTCAAACATGCAATCATAAGAAAAACTGCAGAAGGATCATTGGGTTTGGGTGGGAGGGGTTCATCCGTTTTCACACTGGTAGGAAATGACAAAATACATTTGCTTTATCTGTAAATTTACTCCTTACTTGGTGAAAAAAGGCAGGCTGGTTATTTTATTTTTCAATCCCAGGCAAGGACATCTTGACGTGAAATAGACGCAGGGGGAAAAAAAATTCAATCTAGGCTGAGGTTTTGATTGATTTATTTATATGTGTGAGATGGAACATTTGCAATGATGATCACAACTGAGAGGTAAAATATTCATTCAACTGTGGGGGGTTCCTTAAGGGGAGCGAGAAATAATCTGCACTGGAAATGTTTGTCCAGCACTCTGAAACATTTAAAATAAAAGCTCTAGCTTTCCCTAACAAAATAAAAGTTATATATTCTTATCTATTCATTAAATCGTTTTCCCAAACAATTAAACACATTCAAAAATAGCTTGAACATCATATATATATATATATATATATATATATATATATATATATATACCACAAGAAAAACTAGCCAGCTCACAAAAATCAGGGTTCGAAATTGCTAATTAAGAAGCGAATTAACTCAAAGTTACAGTGCATAAAGGTAAAAATACACGGGTTCCCCTGACGTTGTGTTTTAAATGTGGTATTTTGAAGTGAAGGTCGAAGTAGAACGAAGTTGAGTGAAGTCAGTAGAGTTTTTCGATAACCGGCTTCTTTGGCTCGGCTCACTAAAAGGAACCGGCTCTTTCGGGTCCTAAACGGCTCTTCAGGTTGTTTTTGCTTCTTTCATCCCGACATGACCAAATATTATGTAAAACTAAAAGTAGTGAAAGGCTGAGAAAAAAAGAAACAAAAGGAAGAGAAAAAAAGAAGAGAAAAAAGAAGGAAACATTCAGAAAAATACAGTAAAAAAGAAAAGATACAATGGAAAAAAAGTAAATAGAGAACAAAAAGGAAAAAGTAACAGCTAGGAAAAAATAAACACAATGAGATTTTTTAAAAGGAAATAAAACAAATAGATAAAAACAGGGAAAATTAAGAAAAAGTTTGTGTTGCATTCAAATAATTTCCAATTATATCAAGTCAATCTTGTTGCCAACATTGTACTTCCACTAAACATGTGATTAAATACAGATTCAGATTCAGATTCAGATCTACTTTATTGTCATTCTAGTACACGTGTATACAGAACGAAATGTCGATACATCTGACCCGCCCAGTTTCCTTGAATGTACAGATATAAGTAAAAGTTGTATTGTATTATGGCTACGTATAGTATTTTACCATAGTGCCACAGTTGTGTATCGTGCAACCGACTAAAAAAGCCCCCCAAAATGTTATTGTTATGCGACAAAAGATACCAGGAAAAAAAAGAGAGATGGAAATCTTGCGAAAGAATTGTTGTAAAAACAAATGACGTTTGTAGGCCGTACAACCTTTGCAATAATACGAGTCAATTCATTCAAAAGTGAAAAAAAAATTGCATTGCCGGAAACACAGCAAAATACAACGTGATGTCATGTTTTGGACATATTTGATAATGACTTAGTTGCCACACTTGGGATTGCTGTTGCTCACTGTTGTTTCAAGCGTTGCTCACTGACTTTGTGTGAACGCTCAGACCCGTGGAAAATTAGAAGGAACATTGGCTACAGGTCCTTTAAAACAAGGACAAACAGGCTGAGAGACACTTCCGTCTCCAGGGCCATCACCGCCTAATGTCATTGCACTACTGTTACAATGCACTACTTTTCATTGCCCAATCATTACAACGTATGGCACTCTCCAAGCAAAGCATGGCGAATATCTATCTTGACATTCTTATGTTATTTTTTTCTTTTTCAAGTCTGTATTGCGCGTTTACCTGATAGTGCCATGCATAATCTTATTGCAGACAATGTGCACTGTGTTATTATCTATGAAAACTAAGACAATTTTGTATTTTCCATCTCTATGGAGACAATAAATAGTACAGTGTTCATTTTAGCTGTGAAAAGTGATGGGTCCCGGGGACTCGCATGCTCAAAAATCAATGGGTCCCAACAGAGATCTATGGGTCCCCAAAATTTAGTGTTATCGGGGTTGAAATCGTAAATCGGCGACAAATATATAATATAAATCTATATATTCAATTAGTTTTAATCATAATTTACTAATTCATTCTCTGCATCAAATTATTGTTGGTATTAAAGGGATAACCACAAACCTGTCTTTTTTTTTTATTTTCTCCTTTTATACTTCCTTTTTTTCTTAACTTCTTTATACAACATAATTCGTAATATCAATCACCAAAGCAAGTGAGACGTTTGAGAGCCAGCTCTTTTTAATGAGTTGAGCCAAAAAAGACGGTTCTCTAAAAAAAGACAGACTTCCTTTCACTGTACAACGAGACTTCGTGGGCCGAGATCGGCGTGCAAACGAAAACTCGAACCGCGAGACCAAAACAACAATGGCGGACCTGCCTGACGAAAAGTTCAGATTGCAGTAAATCTTTGTTAAAAAAAAAAGTAATCAGGTAATAATGACAATTTTGTGGCAAAAAGGTTGTGTCCTGGGGACGCACGTTGATTTGAGACTATGCGTCCCCAGCAAAAATGATGCGTCTAGGACGCAGGCAAACGAGAACACTGATAGTACACAACTGGTTGTTTTTTTTTTTGCACAGTTTGTGTCTATACAGTACTGTAAAGGAGGCTAAATTATTGTTGGTATATTCCAATCAATACATCCTTCACCTTTTAAAATCAAATCAAGTAACAAAATAAATGAGTGCTGATTTTTTGGGAGTCTCGTATTGATCAACTTGGACTGGTTTAATTTTCAAAAAGGTGAAGAAAAGGTCAGGTAGTTGTGTGACATTCCAACATGTTTCAAACATGTGTCAAAGCCGCCTGTGGGCACAGCAAAGGAGATGTTTAGCTCACTAGAGAAGGATTTCTGCAGCTGTTAGATTTGTGACCTGCACAGATGGTGGAAACTGGTGTCTGCAGACTCGGTACAGACAAAATCGAAGCCCGCAGGTCTAGTCGTGTCAAATGTTGATACAGCAATGTATTACCGTATTTTCCGCACTATAAGGCGCACCGGGTTATAGGGCGCACCCCCAAAAAATAGTTTTTGGTCCTATATTTTCCATACATAAGGCGCACCGGATTATAAGGCGCTACAATGGGAACGTGGACAAAACAGTCAGATAATTCAGTCAAACTTATTACCCCCTTAACAAAAGCTTGCAAAGAAGCAAATACGTGTCTCAGACATGTACGGAAACAGTGTCTGTACGATGTCATCAATCACTCAAATGCATCGTTCCAAATATTATTCGGAAGGTTAAAGTCTTGGGATTCAAGAAATGCCAAACATTTTTTAGTTTCCATTTTATTTTTTGCTGGCAACTGTGTTAACAGCAAAGTAAGAATTGTATTGTACAGGGAAACTGGGTTTTTTACTGTGCATATGACAATAAACACTTTGAATTGAATTTAGTTTAGAAATAGACCCATCACAGAAACATCAAGATCGTTCTAAAACAAGATACCGGTAAAATGTAAAGCCGCACAGCTCACCTAAGTTTTCTTGCAGCCATCACGATCAATAATGATACGTAACCATGGTCTTCTTACAACCGTGAGTGTAGTAAATCCAGGAGAGTAATATATTTACAAATACAGAATAGTAAAAAATGTTTTCTCTGTGCCGTAGTGCAACCAAACGTGTGATTCACATTCATCTTTTTCGGCCAATTGCAGGCTTTGTTTCGCCCCTTTGGCCTATGCGAGCCTGTAAATGATTAAAAGGTTCCACCCCCCTTTACCTCCGAATAACTTTAGCCAATAGTGACTGATTCAAATGATGATTGACACATTGGTTAAGAAATGAAACGCCGGTATATAAATCCCAGCATACACCGCGGACTACTTCGCCTTCGGGGAAAAATCTAGTCGGCGGCTGCTTGCCTTAGTTGCAAGACTTAATATTGATCCATATATAAGGCGCACTGTATTATAAGGCGCATGGTGAGCTTTTGAAAAAAAATAAAGTTTAAAAACTGTATCTTAGATGCCGTTTGCTACTAGTTGATGTCATGAGATGCTGGTCTGCTTGGTTTGTGTCATATAACTCTAGATTTTTTTCTTATTTTATCTTTGTGCATGTACTGAAAGAAGCCCTCCAATTTTATTTTTATACAATAACAATACAGGCCATTCATTCATTCATGGCATTAGAATATCCAAATATGCTACTGGCTGCGCTTTCTCCCTCAATCCTCGATTTTTCTCTTTTCATTCAGGTCGAAATATCATGTAACAACCTTTTATTTGTTTAGCAATGGGTTCCAAGACCTGTAATGATGCTGAAGGAAGGAAACATGATAACCATGGTAACGATGCTCACAATGATCGAGAATAAGAAGGCACATGGATTATTCCCCTGGCTAATGAATATGGCCGTAGCCAATACCCCAAAAAGTGTTTTAGTAACACGACAATCCTCATTGAGTAGAATATAAATCACTTTTGATTTTAATCCACCGCCCCCGCATCCACCTACTAACTCTATTGTACCAGCTCAAGTCACGTCACACCCAAAGTAAATGACATTTCATTTTTCCTTCATCTGTACTGTTAACCATTGATTCTCACACAGATTACGTCCCAAAAAGAACCCTTGATATGGAATTTGTGAAGTAGAAGCCTTTATTTGTTTTAATTACTATACAATTTAAGACACTTCTATACATCCATCCATCCATCCGTCCATTATCTGCACCTCTTATCCTCAGTAGGGTCGCGGGGCACTTCTATACATTTAAACCCCCCCCAAAAAAAAATTATATTTATATATATTACAGGCCCAAGCATTCATTTGACAAATACAAGAACTGTATACTGTTCCTGAAAACATTAATTTACGAAAACCTACTTTGTTACGGACTGTTTATGTCAAGACCAGAACGGAGACAGGACCCACTTGCGTTGCGTTTTATTGAAAGAAAGAGAAAGGGTTGCACCCACAATCCAGTGATTGCTGGACGCGGGAAGCAGGTCGTTCTGAACGCGGAAGTTGTACTTCCGTGGCGAGCGATGGCGGTGTCGGGGACAGAAAACTGGTCTATAGCCGGGACAGGAGTAGAGTAGACGTGGTCAGGTTCAAAAATGGGTCGAAGCCGGGGGAAAGACGGGAGCAAAAAAACGGCGGGAGTCAGGGTCGAAAAAAGTCTTGCCTAGGAGTGGGTTTAAATAGGGACGGAGAGCCAATCAGAGTCCGAGACAGTTGGTGCCACAAGAAGGTGAAGCATATCGGTAATCATGACAGTTGAGCTAATAAGGATACAGAACGCAATGCATGAGAAAAGTCTGTGAAATAGCGAGACTGCGAAAAGTGAATGGTGAGGGATAAATTGTAATAATTTGTAATGTTAATCTTATACATTGGCAGTGCAGCGGCGCAGTGGTTTGCACGTGTGCGGCACAGTTGTAAGGTCTTGGGAACCTCCTGTGTGGGTTCAAATCCAGCTACTGGACTTCCTGTGCGGAGTTTGCATGTTCTCCCCGTGCTTGCGTGAGTTTCCTCCGGGCACTCCGGTTTCTTCCCACATTCCAAAGACATGCATTCCAGGTGAATTGGCCGGTCCAAATTGTCCCTAGGTGTGACTGAGTGAGCGAGTTGTCTGTCCCTGTGTGCCCTGCGATTGGCTGGCAACCAGTTCAGGTTGTCCCCTGCCCACTGCCCGATGATTGCTGGGATGGGCTCCAGCACCCCCGCAACCCTACGAGGATAAGCGGTGCAGCTATTGAGATGAGATAATGAGATTAGATTTTATATATGTATATTGCATTTAGGAAGTACTTATTATATTCACGTTATTTTTCATGTATCTGAGGATCAGAAGGCATCAGCAAATACTCATGGTTTATTACCCCACCATAAAACAAATTTCACCATACAACCCTTTCCTCAAATAGGACTAACGTTATATCCTGTGTGTCTACTGTACACTGTTAGTTTTCCCAGTTGATGCTTTTTTATACATAACCACCCATGAGGAATACAAGATGGACCCTCCCGTTCCAAGTCATAGTTAATGCAACAGGACAGTGACTGGTCGAGGGGCACGTCAATCCCAAAGTGAGTTACGCAAAGCAAGAAAATAAGCTGCCCAAGCCCGGGTCGATATTTCATCCCTTAAAGTGCCTGCAAAAGAATTAGAACTGACCAGTGCATGACTGGAATTGTAGGACAGCAAACTAGCACATTCCATGGACACTTTTAAGTGTTTTCTGTTTGTTTGTTTGTTTTTCCCACAGAGGGAGTCATAAGACATGTTAGGAACTATGAAACAATTGCGAAAAGTTGTCACATTTCTCGCGGCACTGTGCTTTCTGGGTATACTTAGTTTATTGATTGGAGTTTGCATCCTGGAGTCTTGGCCATCGACCTTCCTGTCAAGCAGCATCAGGGATTTTTTTTTTCTTAAAGAAGGGAATAAAAAGGGTTGTGAGCTATTGAACAATGAACAGCAAATTAATGATGAACCTTGAAGGAAGAAAAATGCTAAGTTAGCTGAGACTTACAGGTTTGAATTATTTGAAAATATTAAATCACTCTTACTGTATTCGGCTGATGCATTCATATTGAAAAAAAAATATGTATACATGATCTAATCCCTCAATTATAGCAGTTAATTGGGACCAGGACCACCCATAATATGCAAAAATCTATTTTTATCTCTGTTCTGGCTTACGACTTGTACAAGGCTAGCCTTTTTCGACCCTGACTCCCATCTGTCCCGGTTTTTTCTCCCGTTTGTCTTCGCCTACGACCTGTTTTGAGACCGACCATACCTTGCTCTCCCAGTCCCGGCTACCAACCAGTTTTTTCCATCCCTGACACCGCCATCGCTCGCTACGGAAAGTCCACTTCCGTGTTCGGATCACAATCTGAGTACGAGAGCGACTTGCTTCCCGCGTCCAGCGAACACCGTGCTGCTGTTTTATGATTTATTAAGTATAGAAATTATACTTTTGCCTGGCTTGGAACTGATTAGCACATTCAAAAGGCTTCTCTACCTCCAAATGTTTCTGGTTACAAAGCTACTCCCAAAATTAATCAAAATCGTATGTAGAGCTACCACTGTTATTTATGAATATTATTTGTATTGTATCTTTTCATCAGGTTACTTGCTAGTCAGCAAACGTTTGCAAGCAACTCTCCATAATATGGCCCAAAAATAAAAAATAAATAGAGCTATACCTCTGAATACCATCAGCAATGTGCACCACTGACGATGATTTGTGATATTTCGTTCAATTCGGGCAAGGCGGTAAAACAAATGATTGCCTGAGAGAACCCAAAGTGCTAAAATTGCTTGTGCCAAGTAGAGCCTCCGCTAGGCAGTGCGGTTATGAAGCATAAAATGCAAGTAAATAGTTGGCAACAAGTGTTTCCACACATTTCCGCAGAGAACTCCAGCATTTGTAAGAATTAGACCAACATTTGCATATCGGCATGATAAGGAATAGGAGTTCACTTTGAAGAATAAGCAGGGCGTTCGAAATCATTTTCAAATCAGAAGTATTGACAATAAAACACGGGCTGCAATCGCAAACGGCGAGATCTGGCAGGGTATCGGGTGCTGCCGGGAAAAGTCCTTGGAGGAGGGCCAACTGGTCGCAAAGGCTCCCGTCAAATGCGTCTGATTGGGTAAGACAAAAACAAGGGATGGTAATTAGTTTTCATTTAGGAACTGACCCTTGTCAAGACCCAATCACGGGGGCGGCAGTAGCTCAGGAGGTAGAGCGCTCGTCTTGGGATCAAGGGATCCCAGTTCAAATCCCGGCTCGTCCGTGTTACATGTCAAAGTGTCCTTGGGTAAGACACTGATCCCCTAATACCCTCAATACGCAGGTTAGCGTCTTAGATGGCTGCAATACAAGGCCGCTATTGGGAAATGTGGAGCACATTGTAAAGCGCTTTGGGAAGTCATTGGCTTGAAAAGCACTATATACAGGTACAAGAATGAATAGATACTGCATATATTTAGAGTGACCAAAACCACAGTTCTTCTAATATTTTTGCCCAGCCTTTCGTTGGGTTATAGGTTTTGGGGGGTTCTCATAGCAGCACACTGGCCGTGAGGCTCATATTATGTAAATAAATATACATATCTCCAATATGTGAACAGCTTTCTGTTAAATATGTAAACATAGTCATTAATATACTGACGGTTGAGAGTACAAAACTGTCGTCCTCCCACAAGTGTAAATCAAACTCGAGTGTCTTTTGTCTTTGCTGTTCTGGAGTGAAGAAGCCCGAAGGAATAGGACTCGACAGCAGTTTTATTTCAACTAATGTTTGTGCGTAGCAACAGGTCACTTATGAGATAGATTGTTTTTCAAATTCTGGTCAATAGTACATTTAACTGAAATTAAAAGTGTCAACTAAAGCTCGTAATAACACACCATTGGTTGGGTAGGGTTACTTTAACTGGATTACTTTCACTTACTTTTGGATTACTCCGATACCAAATATGCTAATAAAAGACAAAATAAACTAAATATGAATACAATTACAAAATTTTGCGCAGGCTTGGGGAGTAATGGCAAAAATGATGTTGGCAAGCTGTTTGGATTTATTTTCATTTTGTTTCTGTCACATTTTGTGTTAGTTTTGCTGGAGATTAAAGAGATCAAAGCCAGGAGAGAAAGCTTACCACGTGTTGTGAGTCATACCTTCTATGTACCGGGAGAGTTAACTGTGGTCTTTGTGTTTGCTGTTTACTTTCCACCGCTAACCGTTTCACCGGATGCTAACGTTAGCATAGCGCTAAATCTCCTGCCCGCTGCTATCAATAAACAGCAGCTTGCACACCCCAACGGAGCTTTATCGTCGACGGCGACTTTAATCGGGCATGTTTATGGACTGTACTCCCAAATCCATTCAATTGTGGACTGGGCAATTTGGAAAAACACCGGACTATGTGTAATATAAGATCAAACAATCCGGCAACTCTTTATTCATATTTAGTTTATTTTGTCTTTTATTAGCATATTTGGTATTGGAGTAATCCAAAAGTAATTGAAAGTAATCAAGTTAAAGAAACCCTACCCAACCCTGCACACCAAGTACAACATTCCACCATCTTTTCAAACACCAGCACCCAAAACATTATTTTACAGGGTAATTATACCGTTTTATTATTTGGAAGCGTTCCTCCCACTCATGTCTGTGCTCACGCGAGCTGAAAGTTAATTAGCCTCATCTTCCTCTCGTCACTTTAATCCAACGCTGTCGCCGTCGCTCCCTTTGGCAGTCAAGTTCCATTTTCATCGAGATGCGTTCCCACCTGGGCCAAGCGTTACTTTTATTTCGTCCTTTTTTGACGATACCGCTTTGTTTGAAAAGGATTTGTGGAGTTCGACTTCCATCTACGGTCGTTTCACCAGAGTAAATTGAAACTCGGGTTTACGAGAGACTCCAACAGCTTCTACAGAAATCGTTTGAAGTCCGTCTGCTGGGATTTTGTCTATTTATCTATCTCCGGATCGATCCTCTGTGTTTGTGTTCCTACCTGTATCGAGATTCGGCTTAATCCTGTTCAGTGTTGTACTCAGAACCTGGTTTAGTTTTCAGAGGTCCAAGTAACAAGTTCTTTGAGCAATAGCAACAAGTTCCAAGAATAACAAAAACAAAAAACAAGAGAAAACTTGGCCTTGGCAGCAATAATACGCTAACAAGGGCAGGTAGCTAACATAAAAAAACAACAACACGATTGCTAACGAGTCAACGAGAGACACCTGGGGAACACACATGAGGCTGATTGGATGACATGTATTGGGGAAAATAACGGGAAAAAAAGCGGGACAGAAGCCGAAAAACAAGAAAATCAGACAGAAAACCAAACCACCCAAACAAGACAAAGAATTTCCGACATTTACACTATCAGTGTGAATACCTGTCTAGTTTTTATAAGGTTCTTTGCTGAAATACTTCAATGAAACTGTCTTCAGAAATGAGTTTGACTCAACATGCCAGTGATGGGTCAAATAAAGAACATGTAAAGATTGCTGATCAATAGGAATTATTTTTGATTAATGAAATTTAAAAAAAATCCGGTTTTCTACCAAATAACAAGGTGACCTAACCACACAGTTTTTCTTCCTATTTTTCCCCCCAGCACTTTTCAAGGTTTTTGGTTTTTGGGGCTACCCTTGGCAGCAATGTGGCCAACAATTAACTTTCTTTAGGTGATCACATGTTTAGGTAAAATAAATACTCGTTCCTCACCTGAGAAGTATACAGAAAATATAACCGGGTCGAATTGTTTGTGCATTTATGTTTACTATTCAAAACCATGTTCTTTCTTTTGAATGAACGCTAAATAATACACAACATCCCTTTAAATAAATATATCTCCCATTTGCTAAATAAGAAAAAACTATGAAAATCAAAGGTATAGTGTGTGATATTTAGTCGCTCCGAGTGATACGAAAAAAAAACCTTTGTTCAGTTAAAAAAAACATTGATTTGAATAATGGGCAAAAATACATGATTATCATACCAGTGTTCTCGTTTGCCCGTGTCCCTGCGTCCTAGACGCATCATTTTTGCTGGGGACGCATTAGGTCAAATTGTTATAATGGCCGGATTCCTTTTTTTTTTTAACAAAGATTTACCGCACTCCAAACTTTTCGTCAGTCAGATCCGCCATTGTTGTTTTGGTCTCGCGCCGATCTCGGCAAACGAGATCTCGTTGCTCCGAGATGACGTCATTGTTTTGGTCGTTGTCGAGTGAAAGAGAAGTATGCCTCCGTAAAAACAGTTGGTATTAGATGCAAATCAACAAAAAATTGGTAATTTCTTCAGTGTCGGTAATAATTTGAAACATAATACAGAAAGTGGTAACAACGGCAATAATTCCGGCACGAAAAAACGGCGGAGAACTTCTTCAGAAGACCGCGAAGGCAAGGAAAACACGTGTTTTGAAGCAAACGATTCGCCGAAAGATAAACAAAAGAATACTCCTAACAAGAAAATGACTTTTCTGCCAAAATGGATTCAATTATATTCCTGGTTACGCTATGAGGAGGATGATAATGAAGGCTACATGTTCTGTGATGCGTGCACCCAGCGTGACAAAAAAACTGGATTGCATAAATCATTTCGCAATACCAACTTTCAGAAAAGCACATTGAATCGTCAATTCGACAATGGAAACCACAAATTAGCTATGGAAATTCCGTTGCTGCAATTGGACCTTGAGAAGGCATTACAACTGTGGCGGGACAGCAAACCACGAAGAATATATGAACTGAAAAATCTGAAGTGATAACTGCTACGTATTACCAATTAACTGTGATGATTAAAACTGAATGAAAATATAGATTAATATAATATTTCAGCAATATTATTTTGTAAAATGTACTATATTGAATGAATATATAGATTTGTATTATATGTTTGTCGGCGATTTACAATTTCAACCTCGATATCACTAAATTTTGGGGACCCATAGATCTCTGTTGTGACCCATAGATTTTTGAGCATGCGAGTCCCCGGGACCCATCACTTTTCACAGGTAAAATGAACACTGTCATACCACTGCTAATTTTTCGAGAAATGTGTATTTTTTTTACATCCATACTTCGTAGTCGCCGCCATCTTTGCCTGGCATCTTGCTGTTACTCTGGGCTCATTTAGCAGTTTTTTGTTCGCATTTGGCAATGAAGTGCCATCTTGTGGTCAATCCTTACACAATGTAACTTTAAGGATGTTTTAATTCATTAATAAGAGAAATAATATAAAATCTGTCATGAGAAAAATAATACATACAAAGTGGGAAGTGTTTTGCTGTTTTTATTTGTATTTATTTATTTTTTTAAATCAGGTCAGAGACAAACAAGAAAATGAATTGATCACCAGAGACCTTACAGAAACGACAGGCCGAAATGGATGACCGTCCATCCCTTTAATCAGTCAAGTGTTGGCACTCGATCCTTTCTCTTTTTCAAGCCAACTTTCCTTCCCTAGAGCTATCGCACCTGAGTTAAGATTTTCTTTAATCCAAGACTTCTGGTGAGTTCTCTCCTGCTGTTGTTTGTGATGTTTTTCTCAGCTTCCACCATCCGCAAACAATATTGCCAGCTTAGTCTTTTCAGGTATGACATTTTTCCAAGATTTTGACGCTATTTCGCTACGGTCAGGACAAGCATTCAAGCTGGAATTGAAAAGCCAGGCTCTGAATGTTTTTTTTCTGAAAAATATTGAGTATCACTTTAATCAGTTGGCAGTTGGCACACGTCTTTGCATCCTCCCTCACGTGCGGCTTTGTTATAATCCATTCCTTCTGTGCTATTGTTTTCCCAAGTTTTGATGTGTTAAGTTTTGTCTCCATTACCTTGGCTCTAAATACAAATACTGTACCAACAAAAATGTATTTCTTTCCAATAGTGGTACTTTTTTCAACAGGAAATAAACAAAAAAGCCTAAATTTTGCATGTTTTATCTGACAACATCTAGAGCCCTAGAATTTGTCAAATCCTGTCATTTCCTTGTATTTTGTGTTCCTTTTTTTAAAAAAAATCTGCATAATGTATGTCAACTTATTTCGCTAAACTAAAATCTAAAATCTAAGTTCATTAAAGCTAAGTAGTTAAAAAAAGTATCTACCTGGGCTAAAATAAAGAGTAACCTCTTATTTTTTTTATCAATGGACATCATTCCCAAGGTGTTTAGAAAAAAAAACACGTCTTTTCGGCAATATCTGAGCATATTTTTTGATGATTATTCAATGTGGCCATTTTGGGGATGAAATAACACATACACATATAATCCTGGCACAATTGAGATTTGTAAAGAACATAGTGATGCCATTATGCTACAGAAAACACTAGAGGAAATATTCTTTTGAAAAGTAGTAAAAATGTTAACTCCAAAGTTATAGAAAAATGTTTTATGACATATACAGGGCCCACATTTTAAAGCTTGTTCAAATAACCAAGCAGGATAAAAATACTTAAAGAGTTTGTCCTTAGAATCGAGAACAAAAAAATATATTCCTAAAAAAGTATGTATAGCTGTCCAAATATATATTATAGTCAATATAAAACTTGACATACACAAAAAGAGATGAAGTTGATGGAATTTAACAGAAGCCGACAAGTGCTACTAAAATTGAACTAAAAGGTTACTACATAAAAAATAGTCGTTAAACTACTTTCATATTGCACATGTCCTCCTGGCACAATTTGCAAAAAGTATATAATTGTCAAATCTTTTTTTTTTCTGAAGGATGCTAGAAATTCCTAAACTGGTAAAAAAACAAAACAAAAAAAAAACAAAAAACGTCATTACTTTGAGTTATTTGAGTTCTGATATGAATTGATGATCCAAGAAAATAGATTCAATGAACCGGGCTGATTGAAATAGGACATACAATTTATTAACACAGAGAATCAATAAAAATAAAAAGGGGGGGGGGGGGGTTGTCTGGGGGTGCAGGAGATTAAGCGAGTTTTCGACTGTTGAAAGTCTGGAAGTTACTAGCAAATAAAAGAAAGTTTACCGCCATAATTCTCCTTGATTTGGGGGGATTCCATTGTACAAAAAAAGTGCTCATTCCCAAGGACCAGAAAACACTGGGTTGAATCTTACTTGTCATTGTGGAGATATTTGGTCTTGTGCTCCAAATGGTCAAAACGTACGGCCCTCGTGCTGAGCTCAAAGCCGCAGTGCAGGCCCGCACAGCCGCTTGGCGCAGCCGTGGTGCGAGACGAACAATCCAGGTAGAAGAAAAATGGACGAGCTATCGCTCAGCTACTCTTTTTATATAGACCAGGGACGAGATCATGCCTCTTTGGGCGTGGTCTCAGATATCTAAGACCACCAGGATCGGAAGACAGTGATTGAAGTTGCTAAACTTGTTAGAAAGCCAAATAACTGAGAAATGTGTTCTGTACTTGAACATGTCCCCCCCAATGGATCTGCATTTATATAGCGCATTTCAGGTCAAGACTTCCCATAGCGCTTTACATTGTGCTTCACAATTCCCAATAGCGGCCGTGCAGCCATGTGAGGCGCTAACCTTCTTATTCGGGGTATTAAGGATTCAGTGTCTTACCCAAGGACACTTCGACAAGTAACACGGAGGAGCCGGGATTCGAAATGCGATCTCTTGATCCCAAGACGGGCGCTCTACCTCCTGAGCCACTGCCGCCCCATATCAATACATTGCCTTGGAAGTTTCAGTTACATTAAAAACTTATTGTTATCATATTTCAGAAGGGTACATAGTCAGTTGGTGAAATGAAATGAAATGATCTGCATTTATATAGCGCTTTTCAAGTCAATGACTTCCCAAAGCGCTTTACAATGTGCTCCACATTTCCCAATAGCGGCCTTGCAGCCATGTAAGGCGCTAACCTGCTTATTGGGGGTATTAGGGGTTCAGTGTCTTACCCAAGGACACTTCGACATGTAACACGGAGGAGCCGGGATTCGAACTGGGATCCCTTGATCCCAAGACGAGAGCTCTACCTCACCCCAAGAACTGGCCAAAAGGGGACGCCGTCGTTCCATCCATTCCCAAGTGAGTTTTTTGAAACAAAGAAGGGGGTAGGCATTTTTGCTCTCCAATTTTGAGGCTCCAAATACCGTGTTTCTGTTCTATTAGCATAAGCTCTCCCATCCAAGTTTTCCCCAAAAGTCTTTTTATTAGGGACCCATGTGAGCTGGACTTTGTCCCAGCTGACTCAGAATAAGACCCAAAAGTGTTTACCAGCCTGCTGGCGCAAAGACAATCCGTTATAGAAACGATGAAAAGTAATTAAAAAGAACCCAAAATTCAGAAGAGCAATTAAAATGTTTGGGCCGATTCCCGAACAATTAAAAGAATGATTAATTTGCGCTAAAATATCTCTGAAGATTTGATCAAATATACAGATTGATTTTTCATTTCTGCCCTGGTTTGTATTCCGCTAAACTGCACGATTACATTAGAACTCTGATTCCGATTGGCTTCGAACACAGCGACCTTTTGCTTGGAGCTCTCCGGCTTTTTCGCTTTAATCAGCCTTGGTTATTATCGCAGCTAAGCTTTCTTGGCGATAAAGGACGTGTTTTAAAACCTGACGCGACGCAGCTGGATAACGATTGTATTGAAGGATAACGTCCCCGACAAGCGATGGAAGATTTTTTCCGCTGTAGAATGTAACGAAGGAATGACGGCTCAGCTAGTTTAGCCGTCCATCCATCTTATATCACGCTCATTGGGACGGTAGAGAACAGGTACGGCACGCACCCCGGATTGCTCGCCTGTCAATCCTATAAATTATACGGTGTAAGTGCCTTATTACAAATGAAAGCCTCAACCACAAGGGTCACCAACATGGGGCCTGCAGGGCACCAGTTAACCCACGTAAAAAGAGCTGAGTAGCCTACAGACCGGTTCTGAAAATAGCTCACCGGATCATTGTGTTTTTTTAGGAAATTTGTAACTGGTATGAACAATCATTGACATGATCAGAGTCCTTAATGAACATTCAATTACCGTAAACTCCGGACTATAGAGCGCACCTATTTATAAGCCGCACGCACTACATTATTCGGGCATTATTGGTTTTGTCCTTACACAAACCGCACCTGTATCTAAGCCACACGCGCCCACATTAAAACATGTAGCAGAGTCAAATGCTTATCCTAAATTTGACTAGGTGCCACGATTGTAACTATAGGGGTTTTGGTGTTTTTAAGGGTTATTGTTCTATCTTCGTTATTCATTATCCATTATCCGTTATCGGTCAGTTCATAACACACTACAAAGCCTAGGAGCCGGGACACTTACTCTCAGCCAAAAGGCCAAGCTAAGGTCCTAGCCCTAAAGCCTTGCTGCAGTACACAATTCAAACACCACAATCGGCAACATGAACGGAAAATGATACCTGTAATTAGAATTGAATGCAGACCTTTAAAGTCTGGGTCCCGTTGAAAGTAATCCAATGAAAAAAATGTATATTTCCAAAGTTAAGGGTGGGAAAAATATATACCGGTATCCACTATTGTCTGCTGCAACAACAAACAGATTTAACTCAGCTTTACCCCAATTCCCGTCAGCCCGCGTTTGCTCCGCCCCTTCTTTTTGATTCGCTTGTAGAAAACATATCACAATAAGTCTCTAAAATAAATACATTACAAAAATATACAGTTACAAATGCATATTATACATGGTTACACATATTTACAAAGAAAGACGGTACACCGAGACAGTTTTCAAAGCTTTAATAATAATAAAATTTTCATCCCAAACCGTGCCTGTGAAAGGTACCAACGTGCTACTAATAACACATAATGCATATCTATTATAAAAAGCCATACCGCAATTGCAAAATTCACGCTTAACGTCCTCATGTTTCTCCTTATAACTGCTGCCATCAAGGGCGACTTCCTCATTATCGGAAAGAACCTTTGTCAGAGTTACATTTCGCACGCAAACTAAGAGGATGCCGTCTACCCCGGCGCACTTATTCCACCGGTCTAAATTTTACCTTTTGTACTCGAGTGCCGCTGGTGGCAGTTAGAAAAATTACATAAATTGGCCGCTTCACTGAATAAGCCGCAGGGCTGAACATTTGGGATAAAAGTAGCGGCTTATAGTCGGGAATTTACTGTATTTCGTAATTCTTTTTAACATTATCCTACAGTTGTACATACAGTACAGGGTGGTCCAAACATCAAACAACCATTAAGGATATAAATGCATATCTAAAATATTCATAAAGCTTGTAATCTCAATTTTGACATGAAATGTTCAAAGATATTCAATGTGAGCATCATGCCAAATGTGTTGCCAAATATTTTCCAGCATAGCATTGTCAATGGTGGCAACAGCTTCTTTTATTTGTGCCTTCAGCTCATCCATGTTTCTTGGAATAGGCGACACATTGAGCAATCCTTTCACAAATACCCAAAAAACAAAATTGCATAGTGTGAGATATGGATGCATGTAAGTTTTCCAGGGTCATTGCACGAGCCACGTTTCGTGGTTGACTGAGCCAATTGAACGATACTTTTAGTAATAACAACCTGGTAATAGCATACACAATAACATAGTCACATTATGCTAATAACAGTACGCATAATGACATGCTTAAAGCAGATATTATTATTATATTGTCATAATCGATTCTAGAAACTGTTTGTTTGTATGGTCCCCATACCCGGTGTTGCCCTATCATAAAAGTTTCCTTGTGTTGTCAAATAAGAATTTTCATATCGCTTTTATACAGACGCTTCCCTACTTACGACCATTCGACCTACGTAAAACGGTAGATACGAAAAGAAATTTGGGGATGTTGAAAAATATCCCGACATTGTTGTAAGTTAGATTTTGTATTGTGTGCACCTTCTTGCAAGTACAGGACATGAAATGAAATGAAATGAAATGATCTGCATTTATATAGCGCTTTTCAAGTCAATGACTTCCCAAAGCGCTTTACAATGTGCTCCACATTTCCCAATAGCGGCCTTGCAGCCATGTAAGGCGCTAACCTGCTTATTGGGGGTGTTAGAGGTTCAGTGTCTTACCCAAGGACACTTCGACTTGTAACACGGAGGAGCTGGGATTCGAACTGGGATCCCTTGATCCCAAGACGAGCGCTCTACCTCGTGAGCTACTGCCGCCCCCTACATCACTGTAGTGTCACGAATCGGGACGGGAAGCAGGAAGTTGGAACTCATTTGCCTAGACGATCTGTCACTTCAATTGAGAAAGAAAAGTTATCCAACACACAAACGGACTAAAAACAAAACAAAGCCGGCTCAAAGGCAGGCAAACTTACAATCTAGGCATTACTCAGATTAAACAGGCATGAACAGGTTTTCAACAAGGTTAAACAATGATCTGGCCATGGGCAGTTCCAAAAGGCGCGTTTAAGTACCCATAGGAGTAATCGGGAAATGCGTGTCAGCCAGTGTCAAGGGGCGTGGCCAGCTGGGCACCATGACAACCGTGCAGGACATGACATGTAGTGGTTCTTTCCGCTGCTACCGGCCTGTGGTGGCGCTGTGAGAGGTCACCCAGAAGAAGAAACCTGGCTTCTACTTCCTAGTTTGTGTGTAAACATACAGCATATGGTTGGTGTAAATTGTAAAAAAGAGGCGAGCCGTTTCCTTTGATACAAAAGTGAAATAAGAAAGCCTGATGCGGTTGGGAAAACGTTCGGAATGCTTTCTTTCGGCCACTTTTTACTACGAAGGAGGACCTCTTGAAGCCCATCTTCCAAAAGTAAGTTAAACTTAACTTTATCTTTATTGAGCATATTATTTTATGAATATGAATTATATTTTTTAGTACAAAACAATACAGGTTACTTATACAAGCCTTAAACATACATTCCATACAAAATATAACACTGAAGCAAACAAATTAAACTTACTAATGATCGTTGGTACGTTGGACAGCTCTCTAGGTGTTTCCCCAAATATTTATACTATAACTTTAATAATGAAAAATGAACGAACCTGTACATTGTTTTAGGGTTTTGTAGTGGGTCAAATATATGTCTGCATAAACTCATCACTGCAATCGTATTTGCCCATTTGGATTGTATATTTTTTATCCAGCTCATATCATGGCTAAGAATAAAATCGAGAAACTTGTTTTATTTAAATATTAACTATCTGTATTTCAATGTTATTTCCTGGATTTCCCAAACGCCATAGCTTTTGTTTATGATATGGTTATGATAGTTTGCTTTAATTCGCTTGTATTAGCCTTTAATTTTCTCATTTCCAATTGTATTAACAATATATTCTGTTTTTTAAGACCTATTTATTATAAAGTACACTTACAGATTTCTGGTATTTCTTTGTTTTTAAGTGCGCACTATTGTCTGGAAAATACCATATGATCCACCTTTTTGTCCTCATCTCACAAGTTGGGTTCTCGACAAACAGCCTATAAAATGCAAAACAAGTCGTCCACGTCAGTCTGTCACCGTCACAATCTTCTGGATGTTAGAAATACAATTATAATAATCTTGACTGTTGTGGATATCAACAAAGTAAACATTGTGTACAACCAAATGAAACATGGCAGTCCAGGAAAAACACCATAATAGACTCAAAAGAGAAAGAAAAGCTATAAAGAATGTCAGGATAAATAGGCAAACATATTTATTTAAAAGGTAGTAGTAGAATTATGAAGTATATTACAAGCAAGCAGGCTGTTTGTCAGTTTGTCAGTTTTAAATATACTTTTGTCATGATTACTCATTGCCCTCACCTGTGCACGCTTATTTGGCGCCAGCTGTTGCTTGTTGCCGTATTATTCCCCTGCTATCTATACCCAGTACGCCAGTCTCTCCCTGTCAGTCCGTCAGCGAACCTCTGCATACGCAAGGCAAGCACTTTGACTCTTGCTCCCGTCGGTTCTGCTTTTCATCCGTATACCACTCGTCTGTTCCTGATTCCCCGTTTGTCTCCGACTATCGACCCGTTCTGTCTTTTTGACCATGCTCTGATCTCCCGCTACGGCTACGTCCCGTTTTTGACCGACCACCGACTACGCTCTGATCTCCTGCTCCGCTCCGGCTAACGACCCATTTTTGACCACTGACCACGCTCTGATCCCCCGCTCCGGCTATCGACACGTTTTGCCCGTTTGACCAGGCAACGATCCCCCACTCCAGGAGATCCACTTCCGCATTCCGTTCACACTCCAATCTCGTGAGCGGCCTGCTTCCCTCGTCCAGCCAGCACCGGATCGCTGGGGTTTGTTTCCTCTATTTCTCAAAAAAAATTGTGAGTAAACGTTACGCATCTGGATCCTCCTCCTGTTCTGGTTCTGACATCTTTTGCTCATTATTTATGTATTTTACTTTGCTGCAACTCAAAAGATTGCATATGGTAGATTTATGTACATTAAATTAACTCGAATAAAATGAAGTCATGTACCTGTGCTTCTTGTCATGATAACTGATGCGAAGCACCTGTGCCTGTTCATTTGGCACCAACTGCCTCAGACTCTGATTGGCTCCCTGTCACTATTTAAACCCACTACTTTCTGTCACCTGTTGTCAGTCCGTCTGCGAACCTCAGTTTACTCTAGGCAAGCTTTTCGACCCTGACTCACTCCTGCTTTAGCTCCCGTCTGCTTTCCGGCTTCGACCCGGTTTTTGATCTTGACCACGTCTACTCTCCTCTCCTGGCTTTCGACTCGTTGCTGATCTTGACCACATTTTTTTTGCTCTCCCGTACCGGCTACCGACCTGTTTTTCCCTCTTCCGACACCGCCATTGCTCGCCACAGAAGTGCCACTTCCGCGTTCAGAGCGACCTGCTCCCCGCAACCAGCAATCACCTTATCTTGTGTGCAATCCTTTGACTTCTTCCCAATAAAACTGAGAGAAGCGTAACGCAAGTGGGTCCTGTCTCCGTTCTGGTCCTGACACTTCTACATACATCACAAAAGCAGTAGTAGCTATTTTCATTTGGGGGAGCAAATCCCTACACACACAAAAAAAAGCCTGGAGTGGGATTGTCTCCGCCAGGCTATACTTGCCCAAGACCAGGGTTGGGTAGGGTTACTTTAACCCGATTACTTTCAATTACTTTTGGATTACTCCAATACCAAATATGCTAATAAAAGACAAAATAAACAAATAAATATGAATGAAATTACTAAATGTTGTGCAGGCTTAATAAAGATAAAGTTAAGTTTAACTTACTTTTGGAAGTTGGGCTTCAAGAGGTCCTCCTTCGTGGTAAAAAGCATTCCGAACATTTTCTCAACCGCATCAGGCTTTCTTATTTCACTTTTGTTCCAAAGGAAACGGCTCGCCTTTTCTTTACAATTTACATCAACCATATGCTGTATGTTTAAACACAAACTAGGAAGTAGAAGCCAGGTTTCTTCTTCTGGGTGACCTCTCACAGCGCCACCACAGGCCGGCAGTGGAAAGAAGCACTACAGTGATGTCCTGTACTCGCGAGAAGGTGCACACAATACAAAATCTAAGTTACAGCAATGTCGGGATATTTTTCAAAAATGTATTTTCGTATCTACCGTTTTACGTAGGTTGAATGGTCGTAAGCAGGGTTGGGTAGGGTTACTTTAACTGGATTACTTTCAATTACTTTTGGATTACTCCAATACCAAATATACTAATAAAAGACAAAAAAAAAAAAAAAATGAATAAAATTACTAAATTTTGTGCAGGCTTGGGGAGTTATGGAATACATGGAACGGCAAAAATGATGTTGGCAAGCTGTTTGGATTTATTTTAATTTTGTTTCTGTCGCATTTTATGTTCGTTTTGCCGGAGATCAAAGAGATCAAAGCCAGGAGAGAAAGCTTACCACGTGTTGTGAGTCATCATTTTATTCATATTTAGTTTCTTTTGTCTTTTATTAGCATATTTGGTAGTGGAGTAATCCAAAAGTAATTGAAAGTAATCAAGTTAAAGTAACCCTACCCAACTCTGCCCAAGACACACCACAAGAAGTGGTGCCTCTACGACCCTGGAAATGAAGGGATCCATATGCCTTGAGGACAATGAGACTTAAGTATGGCGTTAAGTACAATGGCTTTAAGTATCCACAGCAACATTTAACAACTCAGAAAAATAAATCCTCCACCGTCCTTATCAAATAAATATTAAATCATTGTTGCTTTTATTGTGCGCAAACAAAAAATGTTTTCCTCTCTTGTGTAAAGTACTTATTAAGTGATTGATTCTCCTTCTCTTTGCTCAATACGCTCATATTGCTTTGTTTAGCTGAATACTCCTTGCTGATTTGTTGCGTTCTCTCCCAGAGCCGCGAAAGCCGAATAAATCTTATTGTCTGATACATTAAGGTAATTCATGCAGTTCCCCAACCTCTTTTTTTGCTTGTTTAAAAGGCACAACGTAATTGAAAGAAAAACACATCCGAGCTCACCTTAAGATACAGTGCCTTGCAAAAGTATTGCCCCCCAAGAAATGTTTGAAATATTACCATATTTCAGACTTCAAACTCAAACCATTTTTTAAAGAATCAACAACATGTTGTGTGAAAAGAAACAAAATGTAGTTAATATTTTATATTTTGCAAACAAATACAGAATAGAAAAGAAGCATTGCAAAAAAATTGCTCCACTTTGAGTGAATACTTTGTACAACCTCCTTTTGCTGGGACAACAGCCACAAGTCTTTGGCTATGTATGTCATGATTACTGATGTGACTTAGCTGTGCCAGCTTCCTGTCACTATTTGAACCCAGTCCTGGCTGGCCCCTGTTGTCAGTCCGTCTGTGAACCTCTTTTTCGACCCTGACTCCAGCCTATCCCGTTTTTGCTCCCGTCCGTCTCAGGCTACGACCTGTTTTGATCCTGACCCTGTCTGCTCTCCCATCCCGGGTCCCGGGTTACGACCTTTTTTATCTCCAACTACGCCTACTCTCCCGTTCTGGCTTACGACTCGTTTCCGACCGCGACCACGCCATGCTCTCCTAGTCCCGGCTACCGACCAGTTTTTCCATCCCTGACGCCGCCATCGCTCGCTACGGAAGATCAACTTCCATGTTCGGATCACAATCCGAGTACGAGAGCGACTTGCTTCCCGCGTCCAGCGAACACCGGATCGAGGGCGCAGCCCATTCTCTTTCCTTCAATAAAACTTATGGTAAACGCTACGCAATTGGGTCCTGTTTCCGTTCTGCTCCCGACAATGTATAGGTTTTGCAAACCTTAAAACAGAAATATTTCCCCCTTTTCCTTATAAATCAAATTAAGTGTCTCATGTAACATATTGATGAGACATACGACTTTGTAGTCTCAGGATTAATTCCTTTGAGCTGGGCAGAATCCGAACAGACTGTGTTTGTGTCAATAGGAATTAAGGCACTTCCTTAAGTATTGACTGCTACGGGGGCCTGTGAAGTACATTTGCCTTACTGCGCTTAACTCAATCTTATTTAAACATATACACAATACATATGATATATATTATAAACCAATATATGTCACATTTGTCATAATGACTGAATAGTATCACCTGTGCCTACTGGTTTGGCGCCAGCCACTGCGGGCTACTTGATTGGTTCCCCATCCTTTTTTAAGCTCGGTCCTTTCATTCGCCTGTTGTCAGTCCCTCAACGAACCTTTGTTTCTACAAGGCAAGCACTGAGACTCTGACTAAGGTCAGTCCACTTTTTGCAGCCGTTTTTCCACCCGTCCGTTCCTGAATGCCCCATTTGTCTCCGGCTATGACCTGTTTTTTATCCCGACCATGTTTGCTCTCCCGTCCCGGCTTACGACCCGTTTTTTATCCCAACCATGTTTTTGCTCTCCTGTCCCGGCAATCGACCTGTTTCCTACGTCTTCGACACCACCATCTCCCGCTCCGCAAGATCCACTTCCGCATTCGGAACACGATCAGATTCTGGAAGCGGCTTGCTTGCCGCGTCCAGCGAGCACCGGGAAGCAAGCCCTTCCTCTTTCTCTCAATAAACGTGTGGTTAACATGATTCTGTTCTGGTCGTGACAACATTAAGGTTTGATGGTGCTCGTTTGTGCACAGCATTTTTTCAGATCAACAATATTCAAGTTTTCAAGTTTAAATACAAAAAACAGTACTGGTAGAATACAGAGATGAAGAAATTGGAGTATGAGTGATACTAGAGATTGGAAACATTGGGTAGCAAATGGATGGTTTACAACTATAGTTAACTTTGTTGTTATTGTTACTATTATTATATCATAACTGTTATTATTGCTACTGTTGTTATTGTCATCGTGCTATTATTATAATTGTTGATATCCGACCTATGTAATATGTAGATCCGTGAGATTTTGTTCTATTTATGCACAAAAGAGGAGCTATCTGTGAAATGTAATTAATAAGGAAGATGAAGGGGTAGGGAAAATCAGTGTCTGCTTCTTACTTAACTTTTTCGAACATGTTATGTTAACATTATTTTTGTTGTTGAGTCATTGTTTTTGTCCTGTTTTTATGTTCGAAATAAAGTTTTCATTCTTTCACCTTTCCACAAATGCTCTTTAGCAGTGCTTTTTAGAAATTTTAGCCAAGCATATAGTTGCTCCCCTGGCTTTGGTATATTGATTAATTTATTGACAAATTATAGGGCAAACCTACCTGTTGGGGCAGCCGTTTATTCAATTACATAAACTATTATATAAACGTGCATTTCTTTAATACAAGTAGGGCGAGAAAATTGTATTCATTTGATTATAATCTGAGGCTCACTTAGAGGGAACGGATATGATTATCAGCCATCTTGCTGCTAAGGTTACCCCAAAAAAACCTAGTGAAAGGCTAAGTAAGAAAATGAAAAAACAATGGTGCGGTTCGGTCACTTTGAGTCTTCTTAGTGTTTTTTTCTTTTTGAATTGTATGGCGGTTGGCATCCACCACTTTGGTTCATTACCGCTCCCTAATAGTTTAATTAGTAGTAGCGATATATGATAACATGCACATATTGTCTTACCTTATCTGTGGATGCCTCCAGGTTATCGGATGTGATAATGACCTCTTGGTTGCTTCTCTGAATAGTTTTCTCCTTGTTTGGGCAAAACGTTTAAAGGGGCGGTCAGGTCTTGGTAGGTTTGCAGTGGTTTATTCTCTTTCCACTTTTATATTATTGCTCGCACAGTGCTCCAGAAAATGTTTAAATGTTTCAAATTTTGTGAATTAGGTCGACATCGGATAATTCAGGAGTAATCAAGGAACTTCTGGAGTGAGTTATCTGAGCTGAGAGAACAGGAGGGGGGGGCAATGTTTTAACAACACCTACTTTTCAGTTTTTGCCATCGTAAATGTAATGTATATATTTGAAACATTTTTTTTCCACTTGTGTCTCGCATATTGCTGATTTATAGAAACTATTTTAAGTGTTTTAACTTGAGGTTTGCAACCTGGAATGTAGCAATATGACAAGAAGTTCTTGGGAGGGGGGCGATGGTTTCGCAAGGCTTTTGCAGGTATTGAGTGCGACAGGTTTTAGCGCTACCTGAAGGACGGTTTGTCCTCGGCCTTGACGGGTAATAAAGATGGAAAACACACAACGTTCAGTACATATTTTTTTGTTTTCCTGTCTTGAGCTCTTTTTCGTTTTTGCCTTGTTTTTTTTATATTATCTCCGTTTCCGTTTTGCCGGGGTGTTCTTAGTGCTTGCTGCTGGTTTTACGTTGCATCTGCAGCTGATAAATTGCGTTTATGTGCCGAGGTGTTGCACGTATGAATATCAGATTGTCAGGTTTAGTGGTCCGTCTGGGGTTGTCTCTGCAACCCTGAGTTATGGGTACGCCTGCGACACGGGGGTCAGCTGCACAAGAACGAGAGAAAGAGGACGTGAAGGTTGAGAGCTCTTCAAATAATGGAGCTCGGATGCTTTTTCTTAAAAAAATAGTATGACTATGTTGTTTTTTTACCAAGCTAAAATGTGTATGGACAAAATAAAATGAGCAATTTTAACCAATATTAAGATATTGGCTGTGACTGGCTGGCAAACAGTTCTGCTTGAAGATAGCTGGGATGGGCTCCAGTACCCCCGCGATCCTACTGAGGATAAGCGGTGCAGATAATGGATAGTTACCATGTTATTTTTCAAAAGCAGAATGTTACATTGCAAAGACTTAAAATAAAAAATAAATACTAGAAGCTTCAGAAGATTAAAAAATGAACAATTAAAATAAGCTTAATCACTAAAAAAAATAATTTGTTATAGTTCCATTTTTTGTTTTGCTATTATTAAGAATCATTTCATTTTTCTATAATATTTCAAAATGTTAAACTTTAGCTTTTTGTAGTGCGGTTCCTCAACCTTTAAAGAAAATTATATTATATAAGAAAATCATATTCAAAACAACATTATCTTTGAATCGTTTATTTTTGTTTTAAAATATGTTGTTGATCTCAAAACTTTTAACTAGAATTTTTTCTTTGTAAAGAAAAAAAAAGTCGAGAAAAATGATGAATATAATAAAAAAATGAATACATGAATCGAACATAGAAAATCTACAACTTTTTCAAGTTCGTCGTCTTCGCAGGCAAACATACAGTAGATAAGTCAAAATACAAATAACCAACAGCAGCAAAAGACTTCAGAGTACAAAATGCCTGATGGAAAAAGCTGTCCTTTAGCCTGCTGGTTCTGGCTCTGAGAGAATTCAATGTCTTTTAACAATGTAGAGGCATGTGTTGGCATATTTTTAGGTAGCCTTGATAAGACACATGGCAACAATTTCAAGAATTGTAATGGACCTTTTGCAAAAGACCTTTAACAGTATTCTATACTATAAACATATGTATCTGTTTATTTTCTTTTTGTTTTTTTAAACCAGGTAGTTATTTTTTACATGCACTTCACCCAAAATTCAAGCACTTTTCAATTCTTGAAATCACAAGCACTACCAACGATTTTAAGCAGCCGTACGAACCCTGTGCTTGTCCCATTCACTGCCATCAATATCAATAAATGGAATGGAATGAAAAAAATGCAATTAACATCAATATCTATCAATGGCATTGAATAAGTTTAAGGCCCATCCTAAAACCAAAATATTTATGAACCCCCGCCAACTCCTCAAATATCTCAGTACGCTTCAAACAAACACGTCGACTCCAAAGTTAGCCCCGAAGCGCAAGAAACATCGGAGTTTGTTTGAGCGAGTAACTTCAGGGTTCCTAGCTTAAATTCGCTGCAGCCCTAATGAGCCTTACCAGGCTCATTGCAAGGCTCAGCGAAGGTCGATTGAAATCTGACTGAGCAGTGGGCGGATCCCATTATTATCCTGTTTTCTTAATACCCATTAAATCTCACGTGCAAAGTGGTCATGTCATTAAGTAGGGCCCACGAGCCGCCTTTAATTGATCGTGTATATTCACTTTAGTGTAAAACACAGTTGATCAACAGTGCTAACTCTTGTAGCTCGAAATTCAAACATGTCTTCACTGGGTCACATGAAATACTAATATAGATGCTGATTGGTTAGAGGCAGGATTTAATAGAGCTGACAGCACAGCGGCTGATTGGTTAGTGCATCCGCGGCACAGTTCTGAGGTCATGAGATCATACCTTAATGTGTGGAGTTTGCATGTTCTCCCCGTGCTTGCATGGTTTTCCTCTGGGTACTCCAGTTTCCTCTCACATCCCATTAACATGCATGTAAAGTTAATCGGCCCTAGGTGAGAATGAGCAAGTGAGTTCAGGGTGTCCCCTGCCCACTCCCTGAAGATGGCTGGGATGGGCTCCAGCACCCCCGCGACCCTACTGATGATTAGCGGTGCAGATAATGGATGAATGGGTTATTGCAGATGACTAAATCAATTGTGAGCTAATGTGCTAAATATCTGAAAAAATAAATCAAAGTCATGAATTCCGGGCATACTTTGACTATTAAATAGCATTTATTTAGTATGTTTTAACTTTACAAAAAGTGTGAATGCCATCAAAATTGCCCTTAGAGAACTGAAAGTATTTTTAATTTTTCAGTCAGGTCTGAATACATTTATAAAACGTTTTTTGGTATTTTGGAAAATCATTTTTCTCATTTTAAGATTTATTTCTATTAATAAGAAAAAATGGCTGGATTGTGGATCTGCAAAAAAAGTAAAATACAAAAATGTAAACTAATTAAAATGTCACAAACCAGGGCAGGAAACACGATTGAGAACCCAATAGCGTAACGTACTCACAATTTATTAGGGAGAGGAGGAATGCGCGCACACTCGATCCGGGGATCGATAGTCGTAGATGTGGATTGAAATCCAAACAAAAAAGTGGTAATAATCAAACAAATCAGGCCAAAAATAAAACAGGATCAAACACAGGCAAATTTACAGACTAGGCATTTTACAGAGTTCAACAGGAGTCTTGCAGAAGTTACCCAGATGCTCAGACTGGCTCAAAGGACCGCGTTTAAGTACTCCCAAGGAGCGATCAGTCAACGCGTCTCAGTCGGTGTCCATGGGCGGGGCCAATTGGGTGCCGTGGTAACCGCGACCGAACCGGCGCCACCCGGCTGGGACTGACTGGGCACCATGGCAAATATTTTACCTTTAAATTTGTCCTTTTTTAGTCTTTTTATATTTTATTTTTATCATTTTAAATTTTTTCTGTATCACATTTTTACTCAATTTTTTCTTTCCTAAAGAAGTGTTTTTTTATAACCATTTAGTTTTTCATGCTTCCTAAATAATATTGGTATATATGTGTGTATGTATATATCTCATCTCATCTCATTAGCTGCACCGCTTATCCTCAGTAGGGTCGCGGGTGTGCTAGAGCCCATCCCAGCAATCATCGGGCAGTGGGCAGGGGACACCCTGAACTGGTTGCCAGCCAATCGCAGGGCACACATGGACAGACAACTCGCTCGCTCATTCACACCTAGGAACAATTTGGACCGGCCAATGCACCTGAAATGCATGTCGGAGGAAATCCACGCAAACACGGGGAGAACATACAAACTCCGCACAGGACACGTCCGGTAGCTGGATTTGAACCCACACAGGAGGTTGCCGAGACCTTAGAACTGTGCCGCACACCCGCTAAACACTGCGCCGCCGTGCTGCCCCTATATATATATATATATATATATATATATATATATATATATATATATATATATATATATATATATATATATATATATATATATATATATATATATATATATATATATATATATATATATATATATATATATACTTTGAGATTTATTCATTTTTTATTTTTTATATTTTTTTTTGTTTTTTGGGGGGGTATTTATGTTATTTTCTTTTATTTGTCTTCATATTGTTTTCTTTTTTCATTTGTTGTGCTGATTTAGACCATCAAGTTTAATAATATCCCCATTTGTCTCTTTCAAGATCACATTGTGTATTGCAGCATTGTGTCGTGAAACCTAAATGGAGTGCTACAAAGCACAAAGAAAAATACAAACCACAGAGACTCAAAGTAACGAACATGCACCATTTTATGCCCAGCCTTTCACAAGGTTTTTGGAGGTAGCCGTAGTAGCAAGATGGCGGAAAATCATGTCAGCTCCCTCTAGGTGATGTAGAATTGATGCAATTTTTCCAGCCTGCAAGTACTTTAAAAAAAACATATTTATAGAATTGTTTCAATATTTGAGATTATATTGTTTTGTTTTGTGAAATATGTTTTTATGACCACTAGTCAGCTCTAAATAATACACAATGTCCCTTTCAGTCCACGCCAACAAAAGTTGCTTTTGACTCCATTGTGGTATGATTCAGCTGGCGCGTTGGCGTAATTTTCTGTTTGCATGCTTCCTCCCGTCTACAGTTTTTGACACGCATCACTTTGTATTTTTCACGATGGGTTGAATTTGGCTCACACATGCGCCCGATCAAAATGGATGGTGAGAAGCGGACGTCCAATGGCAGGTCGTCCGTAAATGTCTCCTCGAGTCGGAAACCTCTGTTGATATTCCACTCGTCACTAAGAGGGATCCCACGCAAACCTAAAAAATGCGATACACTCAAATTGTTTTAAACAAACTCCTATGACCTTCAATTGACACCATATATCAATTTAGTTTTACATTTTATAATTTTCCGTATTTTCTGGACTGTAAAACGCAAGTAAATAAACAAATTGGACAGCTATTTTACCCTCAAACTCATTTTAGATCAGGGGCCGCAATGTAAAAAAAAAATTAAAATTATTTTAAAGAAACATGAAGAAAAAAAGAGAGAAGGAGTGGGGTGAGAGAAACAAATAAAGAGAGAAAAGAAAGACAAAAAAGGAAAACACAGAAATAAAGAAATGCATCAATAAAAAAAGGAGGGAGTTAATAAATGGAGAGAAAAAGACATTGAGAGAGAAAGAAATAAGGAAAGAAAAAAAAGAGGAAACAAAGTGAAAAAGAAAAAGAGAAAGAAAGAAATAGTAACAGAGATAAAGAAAAAGAAAGAGTGGAAAGAAAAACAGACAGAAACGGCAAAAAATAAAGAGAGATGAAAGAGAGAGAGAGAGAGAAAGACAACAAAGAGAAAGATGGGGAAATTTAAAGACAGAATCAAAGGGGAGATAGAGAGAGAGAGAGAGAGAGAGGGAGAGACAAAGAGAGAGAGAGAGGGAGAGAGGGAGAGGGGGGGCCAGAGGGGGAGAAATAGAGAAGAAAGGACAGAGGAAAAAATACAGCTACAGATGCTTTAGGAAAGGCGCCTGTCTTTAATAACATCAAGTGCACACATTTCAAAATACAGCTCATTTTTTTTCTCAGGCCTGTTCTGCCCCTTGGCCACAGGTTGGACACCACTTGGATAAACAACCTCTCTACTTCTTCACCTTTGCGTCAATAATGTTTGGAAAGACAGAAACAAAAAACAGGTTATTGATGCACATGTGAAGAAAGTGAGGGACTGTTTATTCAGAATGCACTATGCAAATCAGTGTTTCTGGTACCATGACTAAAACAGTCTGAGAATGAAATAAGCTGTATTAACTAGTTCTTTTTTTCCAATTCTATTTCGTCAGTAGAACTAGTGGTCTAGTGATAAAGTGTGGGCACCCTCGCCTACGCCACTCGCGTTCGATTCCGGTTGCCAATGATACTTTTGGATTTTAATCAGCGGTATACTCTGATTAATCATTGCACTATTATATTCCGTAAGTCAGTGTTCATTTTACCTGTAAAAAGTGATGGGTCCCGGGGACTCGCATGCTCAAAAATCTATGGGTCCCAACATAGATCTGTGGGTCCCCAAAATTTTGTGTGCTCCATGCCCTTACAAACTGTCGTATTTTCCCTTACAAAATACCAAAAAAATCTTTTTTTTTTTCGAACATATTTATTTATGTAATTTAACATGTTATATTGTACATGTGTTTCCTTATATCAGATATTGTTAATGAACATTTTGTTGTGAGACACTGAGTTCCTCGACATGAATGAGGTTTCTTATAAAAAAAGTTCAAAAATAAAGTCGCTTGGACGTTCACTGTAGAAGGAAAAAATACATGCAAATATAATTAAGTAAAATAATACATTTTCTTATTCAAATTATGAATTCATTTTCTGCATTAAATTACTGTTGGTAATATACTGATTAAAAGGGATGACCACAAACCTGTCTTTTTTTCATTTTTTCCTTTTATACTTCCTTTTTTTCTTAACTTTTTATACAACATAATCATTCGTAATATAACGCATCAAAGCAAGTGAGCCGTTTGAGATCCGGCTCTTTAATGAGTTGAGCCGAAAAAGCCGGTTCTCTAAAAAGAGACGGACTTTCACTACACAACTCGAACTCGAGATCGCCGTGCAGACGAAACCTCGGACCGCGAGACCAAAACAACAATGGCGGATCTGGCTGACGAAAAGTTTGGAGTGCGGTAAATCTTTGTTAAAACATGATAATGACAATTTCGTGTCAAAAAAGTTGCGTCCCGGTAAAGCACGTTGATTTGAGACTATGCGTCCCCAGCAAAAATAATGCGTCTAGGACGCAGGGACACGGGCAAACGAGAACACTGCGTGAGTGTATAAAGAGGATCTACGCATGTCGGTAGCTCAATTTAGTCTCAATTGCATGCGTGTGTAAAAAGCACCTGACAATTGGGGGGGGGGGGGTGCCTTATAGTGCGGAAAATACAGCATTTTATTTCAGTAAATTGTATGTCAAACTAAACTTTCTAGTTCTTTTTTTCCCAACTCTACTTCAGGCAAAAGGCAAAATACAGTTGTATTGACTTCAATTACGTTGCAATATAAACCCTTAATACCAATTACCCAGAAAATAAACTATTTTCCTGGTTTCTAATGATGTTTATCCCTGCTGAAATCAGCTCTGTGAGCGTTTTCGTACAATCCCGCCATTCTAAAATTATGGACACCAATTATAGTGTCATCCATAGACTCCACATCAATGACCCTGGAAAGAAAACGAGTATTTTACCGATTTCTGTCTCATTTAAAGCAATTGATATTTGTTTTTACGACGTACTATATACAATAGGGTGAGTTTTTCTTATTTCTCACCCACATCCTACACATCCCTTCTTTCCTTCGCACGTTTTGTTTTTTCTTCCTAGAGCATTAGCAAGTCCTCAAAGAGTAAATACGGGATATGTTTGAAATGAAAGCAAGTGCTAGAAGACATCCCTAGTATCATAGATCTTTCTTAAACGGGTCCGATTTTAATTTGAAACTTTGTGGAATTGTATGAAGGAACAAACAATCTGGAACTAAAAATGAATAAACAAATACGTGAATTGCCACTGTTGCCATGGTGCCCAATTGGCCCCGCCTGCATGGCGCCAGCTGCGGCTCATTGACAGATTGGCTTTCCGCTTATATATGCTCAGTGCTCTCACTCTTTGGTTGTCAGTCTATCACCGAACCTCAGCCCCGCAAGGCGTGGGTTTTGACTCGGTGCTGTTTCCTGTTGGCATTTCCTGTCCGGTATCGTTCCCGTTTATTTTTGTCCTGTTTAATATCGGTTTTCAGTTTTGTTTCCATCTATTTTTGTCCTGTTTATTCTCCAGTTTTCGGTCCCATCTAGTTTGTCCTGTTTTATTTCGATATCCTGATTCATTATCAGTCCTGTCTGTCCCATCCTGTCCAGGATCGACCCCATCTTTACGATCTACTCGGGTATTTGGTATCAATCTCGTCGGCCTCTGGCTTCCTATCATTTCACGCCAGACTGCTGCCTAATGTGCATGACTCCCCATTTCCCTTAAAATAAAAGGCTTGTGTGAGAAATGTTACGCGTTTGGGTCCTGATCCATTTCTGGTTCTTGACAGAATAAAAATATAAATAAATACCTAATCAGAAGTAAAAATAAAAATACAGTTTGAAAATTAAATACCAATACACATCAATGGAAATAAATAATACTCTCTCTCTTTTTGAGTATCTTTGTCAGTCATAGCTAAACGATCCATGCACTTAGAGGACGATCATCTCACTATCATCCCAAAGCAATGAGACAAAGCTGAGGTTCTTAACATATATCACCAATGTTTGGTCATTGTGATTTTCTAGTATTTACGACTAGTATTTTAATCTTTTACTTTTTTGTGGTCGTGAATTTGTGAATTTATTTAACCCTACTTCAAATTATTAACCTAGTAATAACATAGTAACGACATTGTAATAACATGTTAAGTTGTTATTTTTAGAAATACCTGTACATGATAAAGAAAGCCATCGTAAGACCCATTTTAGTATGTGTACTTTCCATCATTGTGTTGAAATAACATATTTATAATATCATAATTATTTGTTTTTCAAATGTTCCTTGTGGGGAATGGTGCTGTGTTACAGCTTTGATGCGCATATATGTTTTCCTTGCAAGGAAAACAAAATAGAATAGGGGTATGCATTTAAAAAATCCACCTTCAGTCTACTCCCTTTGGGCATATGTTTATGTATATATTATCGTATATCTGCTTTTTTGTTGTTGTTGTGCTAATGTTTTCGTCTGTACATTGGTAAATTGATGCTGCTTTTTGTGCGTGCTGTGCCTGAATAAAGGCTCAATGAATCAATCCATCCATCCATCCATTAGCTGCACCGCTTATCCTCAGTAGGGTTGCGAGGGTGCTGGAGCCCATCCCAGCTATCTTTGGGCAGTGGGCAGGGGACACCCTGAACTGGTTGCCAGCTAGTCGCAGGGCCAATCAATCAATCAATGCAAAGAAGTTTTACTGAAATATATTGAAAATGTAATCATATATTCCCAAGTTGTTTTCAATATTTTAATTAATATTTTCTATTCAGTTTATATTTCATGTTTTTTTTTGTATGATGTTTTGGGGGAGGGAATTCCGAAAATGGTTCCAAATCCCAAAAGTATCAACATTCAGAACAGGAATCCAAGAATCAAATTACTTGGGGGCTGCTTCAGCTAAGGTTTGACTGAGGTTGGGCCAAATCAGGTTGTCCACAAAAAAAGACATTACACTGTTCTCAAATAGATATATTTATTATTAATAAACACAAAATAAATATGAAAAAAACAAAAATATGAAAATCAATCAATCAATGATTCATTTATGAATCCATAATTTGAGTTGTCACAGTTGCCATGGCGCCCAATGGGCCCCGCCCGTGTGGTGCCAGCTGCAGCTTGTTGACAGATTGGCTCCCTGTCAGAATCTAAACTCTGTCCTGTCAGTCCCCTTTTGTCGGTCCGTCTGCGAATCACTGTTTTTACACGGCAAGCCCTTTTTCGCCTGTCCTGTTTTTTGCTCCTGTTTATCTCCCGCTACAATCTGTTTTGATCTCGACCACAGCAGTTCTCCTGTCCTGAATAACGATTTGTTTTTTACTTCGACCACGTCTACTCTCCTCAGCTGGCTTACGACTTGTTCCCGATCCCGACCATGTTTTTTGCTCCTCTGACCTTTTTTTCCCCGCTCCCGACACCGCCATCGCTCGCCACGGAAGTGCCACTTCCGCGTTCAGAGCGATCTGCTCCCCGCGACCAGCGATCACCGGATCGTGTGTGCAATCCTTTCCCTTCTTCCCAATAAAACTGAGAGAAACTTAACGCAAGTGGGTCCTGTCTCCGTTCTGGTCCTGACAGGACTGCATTTTCATCGAACTTTCATAATTAGGCGAAGGTCTCAAACAATCAAGGTTGCAAGTTTGAGACCCCTGATTTAGACAAAATAAATGAAGTTACTTAACTTGCCCAAACAATTAAGGTTTCAAAGAAAATCTATCCATACCAAGGGTCTCCAACGTGATGCTAACGACAGCTAAGGTGCCCGGTTCTGGAAATAACTTACCAGTGTTAGATGATTGTGATTTTCTAGTATATTTATTTTTTAGGGGGGATGATTTACTTTTTATTCAATTTATTCAACCCTACTTCAAATGAATAAAGGGGATGAATAAAGTATCTATTTATCTATCTATGTATCTATCTATTTATCTAGTAATAACATAGTAACAACATCGTAATAGCATGGTGAGTTGTTATTTTAGAAATACATGTCACGCTGGGCGACCTTTGTGCTAATTAATAATAAAAAGTAATTCTCGGCTTGAAAACGGTTGGAGACCCCTGATCTATACATTGCATCTATACGCTTGCATATTTAACAAGGGGTCATTAATCTTCAAGGAATGTCTCAATCCTCTTATTTTCTGCAACGCCGTAGCCACTCAACCCCTTTTTCGATTGACGTCAAGTTTGAGATCTAATTTTGTTCCATTACTTTCAACAAGTACACCATTAAAATCTAAATCTTGTTGGATAAGACAATTACCCTAAATTCCGGACTATAGAGGGCAACTGACTTTAAGCCGCACCCACCACATTTTAAGAGGATAAGCGCTTTTGTAATTACACAAGGCGCACCTGTATATAGGCCGCATGCGCCCACATTAAAACATGTAACACAATCACAAATTTAACCCAAACCCAATTTTGAGTCCCGGGATTGTAACTGAATTTCAAGTACGCAGTCTAAAAAACGATAGCCGGCAGATTAAACGGAATATGATACAGGTACTTAAGGTTTGATGCAGACCTGCAGAGTCCGGGTCCTGTTGAAATTAATCCAAGGAAAAAAATGTATATTTCCAAAGGTAAGGGTAGGAAAAATATTTATCCACTATTGTCCGCTGCGTCCATAAACACGTCTCACCTTTACTCCACTTCCCGTCAGCCCGCGTTTGCTCCGCCCCTTCTTTTTGATTCGCCCGTGGAAAAAATATCACAATAAGTCTCTAAAATACATGCATTACAAAAATATACAGTTTCAAATACATATTATACATGGTTACACATATTTACAAAGAAAGAAGCTTTAATAATAATATTATAACTTTCATCCCAAACCGTGCCTGTGAAGGGTAGCAAAACGCTACTACGAACACGCACGCAACTCAGTAAATGGGTCTGTTAAAATAACAATACTTGTTTGTAATAATCACGGTAAAACGTCCTCATCTTCCTCCTTATATCTGACGTCATCTAAGTCATCTACCCCAGTATGGGAAAGAGACTATGTCGCAGAGTAAAATTTACGTGCAGTAGCTCTGTTTCCTTTTGTATCGGACCGCTCGATTGCATTTAGCTTTGACGCTGCGTCATGTGCCTTTCTTTCTGCAATTTGCATGGTGAGGATATTTCTATGCTAATTTAATTTCTGCACGAGCTAGGAAGTTGCAGTCTTCCTCGGCACATATATTCCACCGGTCTAAATCTTACCTTTTGTACTCGAGCGCCAGCGTGGCGGCTGTTAGAAAAGTTACATAAATTGGCCGCATCACTGAATAAGCCGCAGGGTTGAACGTTTGGGAAAAAAGTAGCGGCTTATAGTCCGGAATTTACAGTATGTGTTTTACCATCCAATAACCGCACCTAATTATAAAAAGCCTCAAAAGGGGCTCCACCGACCACCATTACAACATCCCCTGAACTGAAACCTACATGAGGTCAAGGAAAAACTCAAACCTGAGCACAAGAACAATTATAAAACCTTAAAGCGGCCACCCATGAAGAAAACCCCCTTTTCCAGGATGGTTGTTGCAAGGGCATCAATAGAATTCAAAGAAAATAAATATTGTGCGATTGTAAAAGGGGACATTTTTTTTCTATGTCCCTGAGATGCAAAAAGAAGGAGCAAAGGAAGGAATCAGGATGTGGGCGGCAGGGTTGGGTAGGGTTACTTTAACTTGATTACTTTCAGTTACTTTTGGATTACTCCAATACCAAATGTGCTAATAAAAGACAAAAGAAACTAAATATAAATAAAATGATGACTCACAACACGTGGTAAGCTTTCTCTCCTGGCTTTAATCTCTTTGATCTCCGGCAAAACTAACATAAAATGCGACAGAAACAAAATGAAAATAAATCCAAACAGCTTGCTAACATGATTTTTGCCGTTCCGTGTATTCCGTTACTCCCCAAGCCTGCACAAAATTTAATAATTTTATTCATATTTAGTTTCTTTTGTCTTTTATTATTATTTATTTTGGTCAGCGACATATTTTAACTGATCGATCAATACAATAATATATACCGTGAGTTTATAAAATGTGAAATGGTCATATACGAGTTCAAAGGGTAGCTCTTACTGTGATTTAATTCCATGAGTCTTATAGTCCAGTGCGCCTTGTATATGAAAACTATATGACAAAGAATTATCCCTGTTCCAGATCAGGGGATGGTGTGATAATAGTCTGAAAAAATAGTCTGTGTAATAACCTGTAAAGCCCTTTGAGACTCTTTGTGATTAAGGGCTATACAAATAAAAATGACTTGACTTGACTTTATTAGCATATTTGGTATTGGAGTAATCCAAAAGTAATTGAAAGTAATCAAGTTAAAGTAATCCTACCCAACCCTGGTGGGTGGTGAAGGGACGTTTCAGGTATGGTGTCGCAGTTTTGAGGTTTTCCTCCCATTGACTGGTTCCATCCAAATGCGCCGTTTAAAGGATTAGCGGCCGATAACCTGCCTGCTATCTCCACGTCCACATGGACTTTGTGCTCTACTTCCCCTTTCCTGGCATCGTACCGCAATTCCCCTCCCGACTTTGTGTGGCGAACCCGTGTGCGGTGGAGCGTGGCGCAACACTGGCGGCGGAGGCCTGCTGGTATGCCGCGATAAGTGTGCCGACTCCCATAGGTCACAGGTCAAAGGCGGTAAGACTGTCGATGGAGACGTGCCCCGGCCTGGAATTAAACAGATACTGACGGATGGCGAAGGGCCTGCCTATAAAGAAAGGGTCGCCCGGGGGGGAAGGCTCCAAAAAGCAAACCGTGCGGAAAAAAATACGTGAGAAAGATGGCTAAAACCCAACACAGGCTTTGTTTTGATCCGATGGTCTTCATAATCTTGTATATGCAGTAAGAACTGGGCAAATATGGAAGTATTAATAAACTTCCTACCCTATAAGTTGCAACGATGTAAAGTGGATCATATTTAGTTAATTGTGTATTTCTCTGTCTTCTTTGTTACAAATAATCCTGATGAATTTAACTCACACTTTAACTTCAGACCATCTCATCTCATTAGCTGCGCTGCTTATCCTCAGTAGGGTTGCGGGGGTGCTGGAGCCCATCCCAGCAATCATCGGGCAGTGGGCAGGGGACACCCTGAACTAGTTGCCAGCCAATCGCAGGGCACACAGGGACAGACAACTCATCCACTCATTCACACCTATGGACAATTTGGACCGGCCAATTCACCTGAAATGCATGTTTTTTGAACGTGGGAGGAAACCGGAGTGCCCGGAGGAAACCCACGCAAGCCCGGGGAGAACATACAAACTCCGCACAGGAAGTCTGGAGTTGGATTTGAACCCACGACAGGTTCCCATGACATGAACTGTGCCGCACAAGCGCTAACCACTGCGCCGCCGTGCTGCCCCTACCTGAGTAATTCATTACTTAAAAAAAATAATGCAAAATAACTTAGCGGGCTATGCCTGTTTAATTAACCTTAACCACTAAGGCTACTGTTAGTTTCGTGAACTCCGCCACTAGCCGCTAATGCTCGTGTATTTGCATTACTACGTAATAAACTATCCAGAGTTTGATTGCAAAAATTGTCGATTTTAATGTTTTTCTTCATCAGTCATGATCAAAATTATCAGAAATTATTAGTCCCTGAAGAATTTTCATAGAAATGTGATAAATTTATATTAACGCGACCCTACTGAGGATAAGCGGTACAGATAATGGATGGATGGATGGATGATATTAACGACTAACTTATTAATTCATAAATTAATCCTAAATTGTAGAAGTAAATATTTCTAATGGAAATGTTATAATTTTGGAATTCAGATCAGTTTCTATTTGACAAAAAAAAAATTATAAAATCAAAAAAGAAGACCGATCACAAATACCCAAGAAAACACCATAGCTTAAACCCATTGACACTTATGTATGAAAACATACGTTTGAACAATTTATATACATATGGTGACTCCAATCCCATTGGTCCTAAACAAACATATGTGGGACTAGCTTCACGAGATGAAAGCAGCACGACGAGGACTACAGGGACCAGAGTCCGTAACATCTGCAACCTTGGCAGATGTTACGCATAGATGCCATGAGTGTAGTTTTGTTCCTCCATTCCATTTATGCCAATGCTTAAAGTGATGGACTCTTGACTTCCAAGATGCTTCCATGACATGTTATCTTATTCAATGCCATGACATGTGTTTTATTTTATTCAAAAGAAATATCAAGAAAGTTTTGGCGCAGCTCATCAGTAAGTATCACGCCTCTGGGAATGATTTCAATATGGAAAATCACCATTAGATGGCAGGAGTTGCTTTGATCAGATTTTTGTCCACACGTTGAGGAACCCCCACATTGTAGTGTCCTGTATTTCCGGGGAATGAGAGTGTGTGAGCGGTCCAACATGGCGAGTAAGCGTACCGAAGCAGTGTGGTGAGAGAACAGAGCTTTTCGCTTTCAAAAAATATGACGAAATCCCATTATCATTATCTAGTCGGGGAGGGATAACGTTTCGTGTAAGTTCACAGGAACGCAGTTGCCCGTGGGAACGCAGGCGCCATGGTGACCGAAATTGGGTGATGACTTCAATGTAAACATCGGGCGGTGAAAAGTTCTTACAAGGTTCATGCAGCGTGGTGCACAAGTTCAGTTTTCTTGCAATTATATGTTATCTTGCATTGGAAATCGCTGTTTTGTCACGGTTGCCATGGCGCCCAATTAGTCCCCGCCGTGTGGCGCTGTCTTGTGAGTCGCCTGGTGTCTGTGCGTCTGCAAAACTCTTGAAAAACTCTGTTGTGATATGCCAAGCCTGTGAATCCCCGTTTTCCCTGTGTTTTTTTTTTTGCTCTTGTTATGTCAAGCCCTGTGAATCTCCATTTTTTTTTTGCCTGTGTTTTGTCCCTGTTTTGTTCTCGCCCTGAGTTGTTTGATTTTGACCACTTCCTCATGGCGATCAATCTACTTCCGCGACCACTCAATTCACCGATCGAGTGTGCCCTGATTCCTCTTCTCCCCAATAAACTGTGAGTAACGCTACGCGATTGGGTTCTCCTTACTGTTTCAAGTCCTGGTTCTTGACATGTTTAGCTATTGGAGGTATCACTAATACAAAAAAATAAAGACAAGGAAAGGTTAAGAGTAATTCAGAACATAGACCTGTATTTGGGGTTTTACCTGCAATTTGATTCCCAAACATCGTAATCTGCTTGATATACCGACTCAACCTATACACCCTAGTTGGCTTCGATCGCAAAAGCCTTGAACCAATTAACCAGTTTGTTAGTGGCCGGTTAAGAGGAGTAAAATCAATTGACGGTCGTCATTTAGTTTTTGGACGGGTTAATATTGTGGAAATGTAATTACTGTAACAGGATTTCAGTCTTTCAGTGAAATATCAGAAAGGTATTACTGTGTAGCAACACAGTTTTTTCCTTTCACTACTAAAACCTGAAAACAAAGCAATTGAGTGTCATTTGCGAATGTAATGGTTTCGTGAGCTACCTTTGAGACACTTTTCATTGTTCATGTGGTGTCATGTCTGTGTCTGGAGAAGATACGGTTCAATACAATGGACAAAAATAAAGTACCGTAAATTTCGGACTATAAGCCGCTACTTTTTCCCCTAACTTTCAACCCTGCGGCTTATTCAGTGATGCGGCCAATTTATGTAATTTTTCCAACGGCCGTTAGCGGCGCTCGAGTGTTGCTACCATTAACTGCCCTGTCAAAGCTATGTTATTATTATTAAAGCTTTGAAAACTCTCTCGGTGTACCGTCTTTCTTTGTAAATATGCAGGTTGAAATATGTCAACTTGATGTTGCCAAAGCCAGGTGCCTCTCACGAAGACACTGTACTTGACACTGTCTCTCTCTCTCTCTCTCTCTCTCTCTCTCTCTTCCATCCCTTTTCTCCCACTTTCTGTCTCTGTCTCTTTCACTCTTTGTGTCTCTCTTTTCTCTTCCTTTGTTCCTCTTTGTCTCTTTCTCTCTCTGTGTCTTTTTAACTTTTTTTGCTCTAACTTCCTTTTTTCCTTTTCTCTCTTTTCTCTTTCTCTCTTCCTACCCTTTGTGCTTTCTTTTCTCTTTTCTCTCCTTCTGTCTTTCTATTTCTCTTTGGATTTCTTCCTTCCTCCCCCTTGTTTCCCCCTCTCTCACGACCTCTCTTTTTATCTCTTTTGTTTCTCACGCTCTCTCCCTCTCTCTCTTTCTTTGTCCCACCCTCTCCCTTCTTTTCCCTCCCTATTTCTGTGATTTCTTTATCTCTCTTTTTCTTTCTCTTTAATCTACTAGTCCGGCCCCCGACAGAATGTTTGTTGTATCGTGTGGCCCCCGAGTTAAAATGAGTTTGACCCCCCTGATCTAAACCTACATGTATTTTCATCTTCTTCCATTTTTGCTTGTAATCCAATATGGCCACCGCTTTAGATGTCACATGACCCTCGAAGGCCTCTAAAGTCCTCCCTTGAACTACGCCAAAAGCACCTAAAAAAATGTTCTACGATCTTGGTCTCCCTACTTATTTTTCATAGACTGTATGCTAATCCCAGTGTCTTGTGTAACCATTAACTTTCCTCGAGAAAACGTGTTCAAACAATGATGAAAACGAGGGAAATTATAATTATCTGACTCGATGTTGGGTCAATATTGAACTGTCGTGCTTTTCCTTGAACTGTCCTTACTCTGTCTTTGCCTACCAGTTCTAATTTATCAACCGATCTTTACTGGAACCTCCCTTATTATTTCTTATCTATCCTTTTATGTGTCGTGATAATTTCCTCCCTTCCAAATCCTTTAGTCCTTCTTAATCCCTCATTTCCTCTCCCTGCGTTCAAATTCCTCTTTCCATGGACTTGGTATGTTTGGTGTGTTACCATCATTACGTCTTTCATTTCCTGTCCATCACATTCCATGTCATTATATCCCCCTTTTGCTCTATTTTCCGTCTTTTTTTTTCCGATCAGCGGACATGCTAGGACATTGCTAGTTGATTCCCGGTTGTGCTGGACAACTATCTATCGTAGTGGCAAAAACATATGTTTAGGTTTTCAGTATGTCAAATATTTGATGATATCAATTTCAATTTATAGTTGATTTTAACAATAAGTATAACTAGACCTAATGCATTGTCGACAAAATCTCAACGGCAATATCAAGCACTTTTTAAGTACCGTATTTTCTGCACTATAAGGCGCACCGGGTTATAGGGCGCACCCCCAAAAAATATTTTTTGGTCCTAAATTTTCCATACATAAGGCGCACCGGATTATAAGGTGCTACAATGGGAACGTCGACAAAACAGTCAGATAGTTCAGTCAAACTTATTACCCCCTTAACATTCCGAAAGCTTGCAAAGAAGCAAACACGTGTCTCAGACATGTACGGAAACAGTGTTTGTACGATGTCACCAATCACTCAAATGCATCGTTCCAAATATCATTCGGAAGGGTAAAGTCTTGGGATTCAAGAAATGCCAAACATTTCTTAGTTTCCATTTTATTTTTTTGCTGGCAACTGTGTGGACAGCAAAGTAAGAATTGTATTGTGCCGTGAAACAGGGTTCTTTACTGTGCATATGACAATAAACACTTTGAATTGCATGTAGTTTAAAAATAGACTCATCACAGAAACATCAAGATCGTTCTAAAACAAGATACCGGGAAAATATAAAGCCGCATAGCTCACCTAAGTCCTCTTGCAGCCATCACGTTCAATAATGATACGTAACCATGGTCTTCTTACAACCGTGAGTGTCGTATATCCAGGAAAGTAAAATATTTACAAATACAGAATAGTAAAAAATGTTTTCTCTATGCCGTAGTGCAACCCAACGTGCGATTCACATTCATCTTTTTCGGCCAATTGCAGGCTTTGTTTCGCCCCTTTAGCCTATGCGAGCCTGTAAATGATAAAAAGGATCCGCCCCCTTTACCTCCGAATAACTTTAGCCAATAGTGACTGATTCTAATGATGATTGACACATTGGTTAGGAAATGAAACGCCGTTATATAAATCCCAGCATACACCGCGGACTACTTTGTTTTCGGGGGAAAATCTAAATGCACAAAAGCCCAATTAATTCTTAACAAAAAAATACAGCTACTTATTGTTGGCCTGATTTTCTAAGATGCCACAATTCATGGGTCGGTAACCCTTATTTAAAATATAACACCTGCTTCCTCTAATCTTGATAAAACTCTTAAATTACTGTCAATTTTACAATTTAGCAAAAATAATCCTTTTGATCTGTTCGATAACCCATTGTTATTCAATATTTACATTGGTACTACATGTATCATCTTTTTATAAGTTTAAAGTTTAGTTAACATTCAAAATATGGAAAGAAGATCTGTATGGAATTTCAAACTCTCAAGGAGAACAGGAAAGAAAGCCTTCAGATAAGAAATTCCAACCTGTTCTAAAGGTCCTCCCTTGAGACCCCCTTTTGTTTTTAATATCCTAGCATCTGGGATTCTTGCATGTGTGGCTCTTCCACCAGACCAGCCCCTACCATTATTGTGGAGAAACCCCCTCGCCCAAGATTGCTCATTCTCATTCAGTTGAGCACTGACTTCAGATGAAAGCAAATGATCTGGATAACCATGGGGAAGACCACGTGCTTGACTGGACCAACACCTCAGCAGCCCTCCCAGAAAAACAAACATTTTGGCGCTCTAGTTTTCAGAGTTGATGAGGATGGAGTGAGGTATCACACAGCTACATCTATTCACCTTTGCAGATCTCCTTATTACTTGAGTCAGCTAGGAGTCAAGAATATGCAGCAATAGCCAAAATATTTTTAAGATTTATGCTAAGGAGCACAAATACCGTAAATCCCGGACTATAGAGTGCACCTGATTATAAGCCGCACCCACCACATTTAAGAGGAAAAAAACGATTTTGTACTTACACAAGCCGCACCTGTATATAAGCCGCATGCGCCCATATTAAGAAAATGTAACACAAACACAAAATTAACCCAAACCCGACTAAGTCCCGCGATTGAAGCTGAATGTCCTTCATAAAAGTACACAGGCCAAAAATCACAGCCGGAAAATAATACCGGTACATAAGGTTTGATGCAGACCTGCAGAGTCCCGTTGAAAGTTAGCCAAGGAAAAAAGTGTATATTTCCAAAGGTAAGGGTGGGAAGAATAAATATCCACTATTGTCTGCCGCGTCCACAAACACTCACTTTTACCAGTCTTCACTTCCTGTCAGCCCGCGTTTTTTTCGCCCCTTCTTTTTATTCGCCCGTGGGAAACATATCAGAATAAGTGTCTGAAATAAAGACATTACAAAAATATACAGTTGCAAATACATATTATACATGGTTACAGATATTTACAAAGAAAGACGGTACACCGAGAGAGTTTTCAAAGCTTTAATAAGAATAACTTTCATCCCAAACGGTGCCTGTGACAGGTAGCAACACGCGAGCAACACGCGAGCAACACGCGAGCAACACGCGAGCAACACAGTAAACGGGTCTGTTAAAAAAACTTACCGTACTTGTAAAAATCACGGTAAACCGTCCTCATCTTCCTCCTTAGAACTAAAGCCATCGAAAAGCAACTTTGTCATATAGACGTCGTCCCACGCTCCCTAATTCCAAAACATGCTAGCAACATGCTCACAACACAGTAAACGGGTCTGGTAAAAAAAACATACCGTACTTGTAAAAATCACGGTAAACCGTCCTCATCTTCCTCCTTAGAACTGAAGCCGTCAAAGTCGTCTTCCTCAGTGTCGGAAAGAAACTTCGTCATATAAACGTCGTCCCACGCTCCCTTATTCCAAAACACGCTGGCAACACGCTGGCTCCTTCTTTATCGGACTGCTCGTTTGCTTTTAGCTTGAAATCTGCGTCATGTGCCTTTTTTTTTTAATTTTGCATGATGAGGGTATGTTTACGCTAATTTAATTTACTGTATGCACAAGCCAAGAAGTTGCAGTCTTCCTCGGCGCATATATTCCACCGGTCTAAATCTTACCTTTTGTACTCGAGCGCCGCTGGCGGCCATTAGAAAAATTACATGAATTGGCAAGCATCACTGAATAAGCCGCAGGGTTGAACGTTTGGGAAAAAAGTAGCGGCTTATAGTGCAGAATTTACGGTACATGCACACATGTACACTGTTGCATATCTCCATGTGACACACTTTGCTATGAGTTACTAAGCCTAATGAGGCTTTACAAGCCTGCTGCCTCTCTCATTTTCTTTCAGATGAAGAGGGGATTTGCTCCACAACCCACTAAATGCACAGAGGAGGGTTGCAGGGCTTTTTATGGGGTAGGGGGTGACCCCAAAACTCAGGCCAGAGTGACAGGATGCTCCAAGCCAGCCACTTAACTGGAAACAGCTCCAAGTGCTATTGTTGGGTTTTTTTCCAAAGCCGCTCGTCTTCTTCTTTATTAGCGGCCTGGCGACAGTTCGGCAGGGACTATTGGGGGCCTGTCTCAAGCTCTTAGTTCAATGTTCCCTGTTTATTTAGGGAGTTTTTTCCCCTATCTGTGTCTGAAATCTTGTGGTACCTGGGTGATAAGTTCATTCTGTTTTTTTTATATATTGGACACCTGCAAATGAGATTGCATAGGGTGCTAGTTTATTATTCTGACACTTTTGTTTGCTGTTTTGATTATTTTGAACTGTTTACATCATTGTCACTATCAGCCAATCATCTCATCTCATCTCATTAGCTGCACCGCTTATCCTCAGTAGGGTCGCGGAGGTGCTGGAGCCCATCCCAGCAATCATCCGGCAGTGGGCAGGGGACACCCTGAACTGGTTGCCAGCCAATCACAGGGCACACAGGGACAGACAACTCGCTCGCTCATTCACACGTAGGGACAATTTGGACCGGCCAATCCACCTGAAATGCATGTCTTTGGAATGTGGGAGGAAACCGGAGTGCCCGGAGGAGACCCACGCAGGCACTGGGAGAACATACAAACTCCGCACAGGAAGTCCAGTTGCAGGATTTGAACCCACACAGGAGGTTACCAAGACCTTAGAACTGTGCCGCACACGCGCTAACCACTGCGCCACCATGCTGCCCATCAGCCAATCATGTTGTTCTCTAATTTCCATACTCTGTAAGGCAGATCTACTCTGGAAGCTTGGGTTGTACTGTATTTATATATATTTTTTGGGAGAGCTCAGTGTCAATATAATTGCTCCTTTATTTATATAAATATATTACCCACAGGGCAGCACGGTGACACAGTGGTTAGCGCGTGTGCAGGCACAGTTCTAAGGTCTTGGGAACCTCCTGTGTGGGTTCAAATCCAGCTACCGAACTTCCTGTGCGGAGTTTGTATGTTCTCCCGGTGCTTTCCTCCCACATTCCAAAGACATGCATTTCAGGTGGATTGGCCAGTCCAGATTGTCCCTAGGTCTGGTCCTGTGTGCCCTGCGATTGGCTGGCAACCAGTTCAGAGTGTCCCCTGTCCACTGCCCGATGATTGCTGGGATGGGCTCCAGCACCGCGACCCTACTGAGGATGAGCGGTGCAGCTAATGAGATGAGATATTACCCACAGTAACCTTGGAAACTGTGGTCCCAGCTCTTTTCAGGTCATTGACCAACTTCTGTCGTGTAGTTCCATGCTTATTCCTCACCCTTCTTAGAATTATGAGACCCCACGAGTTGAAATCTTGCACGGGGCTCCACTCCGATTGAGATTGACCGTCATGTTAAGCTTCTTCCATTTTCTAAGGATTTCTTCAACGGTGGACCTTTTTTCACAAGGCTGCTTAGCAATTGCTCCATAGCCCTTTCCAGCCTTGTGGAGGTGTACAATTTGGTCTCTGGAGTCTTTGGACAGCTCTTTGGTCTATGCCATGTTCCAGGATAAAGTCTTACTGATTGTATGGGGTGGGCAGATGTCTTTTAAAGCTAATATCCTCAAACAGGTGATACGTGGAGTGCCAGTGGACTTCTAATGGGCGGACTAACAGGTCTTCAGGGTCATACACAGGTGTTCAAATATTTATTTGCAGCTGTATCACATGAATAAATTATTAAAAAATAATACAATTATTTCTGGCTTTTCTTTTTTGTTTATCTGCCCCCTGAGATTCAATCTGCAACCTCAGTGGAACTGTGTTAATCTAGGCTTAAACACACACTTACATTCTATAGTTTATGAATGACCTACATTTCATGTTGACTCTAACTTTGTATTATTTGTTATTGCAACATCCATTGCTGCCTGGTCATCCGGGAAGGGGGATTACCTCATGTGCGGTCCCTTCCCAAGGTTTCCCCATTTTCATCATGTTGAGGTTTTGAAGTTTCCTTTGCCCTCCTGTAGGTTCTAGATCAGGGGATGGTGTAATAATATTCTGTGGTTTGCAATAATCTGTGGTCTGTGCAGCCCTTTGAGACTCCTTGTGAGTAAGGGCTATACAAATAAACATGACTTGTCCATATATATTTATATATATATATATATATATATATATATATATATATATATATATATATATTAGTGGGAATGTCTGGGAGCGCCGATGTCACAAGGAGAGCCGTTTTCCAGCATGGGTCTACGGATTAAAATGTCACTTCATTCAAGTAATTTTTCCCCCCAATAATTTTCATATTGCTAGTAAAGAGGATGTCATTAAAAAGACAGCAATAATAATGAAGGATTCTGCACGTGCCAGGCGGACCGGCATTCTGGGTTTGTGATAAAAGTCTTAATTACTACGTTCAAATAAATTACGGCTGTGGGAAAGGTGTTCGGTTAAATCATAGGAGGTTGATCACGTGGGTTATGGTAATGTAATAAATGCTGAATTGTGACTTGGAGTGATGCATAAAAAAGGAGTTTGCTTTCGGATGATTTGTTTTGGGCTACACCTTGTCTGGTCTCTTAGACCTGAATCAGACAAAAACCATACGTCTAAAATGTGACTTCTCCAAGCTAATGTGGCCTAAACTGAGTCTAAATATAGTCATTTTTGTGTTTAGTTCATCTAATGGGCTTAGCGGTGACGTGCAATCATTGGAGGCAGGTGAAGCTTTGCCTTACCTATCTTGTTGGAAATACAAGATTAAGCGTTTTAGAGGAACCACTCTGCCACAAATATATTTCCACTAACCTTTTTCGAACAACTGACTGCCTCAAAAAACCCGCAATCCATTCACAGCGAGTGACCGGATTCTCCAGCTGTATAATAAAGATTTGAAACCTCAAAGTTTAATAGGTAATCAAAAGATTAACAACCTGCATCTGTGTGTCATGCTCATGCCATTCTTTCACAGTGTGTCTAAAATGAAATTTTGCTCATTATCATTAATTATAATTATTCGGATAGTCCTAATCAACCAATCGGAGAACTTTATTTTGAAAAGCTTCAAGAGGATTTTACTAACAAGACCCGCCTCCAGTGACCGTGACAACATCCCTTTAAAAGCAGACGCGGCAACAGGTTTCTTCCTCTCACCAGCGAGACAGAACGTGGAAAGGACATCGGAACAAGTCGGGCAGCCGGGACAGGAGACGGAGCGTAGACCAGAGATCGGAACAAGTCAGGAGACAATCGGGAAGCCAGGGACAGACGAGGAGGATACGGGAACAGGTCGTGAGTAGAACGGGAGCCAGGGTCAGAAATGCTTGCCTTGCATGTGCGGAGGTTTGCTGACTTACTGACCAGGAGTGAACGAGAATGATGTGCTTAAATAGGAGGACGACTAATTAGGGAACGAGTGGCAGCTAGGGCTGAACGAGTGAGCGCAGGTGAGGGCAATTGGTAAATCATGACAGATCAATCATTACCCATATCAATGAAATGTAAAATTAAGAATTTCAAACTAAAAATGAATTTTGTTTTGATTGTTGCTTCCCTTATGATAAATATTAGACAGCATATAAGGCTATTTCAAATTAATTCATGTGGGAAACCAACAAATAAGATTTTGAAATAAATAGATATAATCTAAAGAAATTTTCTCTCCAACATATATAGACTTGTTGTATTTATTCAATGTTCTTTCTCATCTAACTTCATCAACTTCAGCACTACTGATGAAAGTTAATTGCAAGTCAAGCCACACAGGATTATTTTATTGTGGCAATATTTTTTTTTCTTTTGTATAACACAGGATTTGTTCACCTTTTCCATGGCCAAATTTTGCCACATTTCAAGCACTTTCAAGGTCAAATTTCCATTTTTTCCAGTACACGCAAAGGAAGAAATTCAGGGCCGATCAAAAGTATCTTTATTTCCATTGACTTTAATGACTAAAATAAAGTTGCTATCTTGCTGCTAGCACATTCTTTCAGCTGTTCCTGATCTACAATCTTTTTGTGTCAGTGGGCAGCTATAAATTGACATGAATTCTGTCATTCTGTTGCTTGGCTACACCACCCTTGTTTATGGAACGGGCTCTATAGGTGTTGGGTAATAATTGAGTTTTTAAAAAAGACAGGAAGAGTGCATTCAATCTGTCTATCCAAAAGACTGATCACCTTTTGTTTTTTCTTTCTCCTATTTCAATTCATATTTTGCGCCTGTTTTCCAGAAGATCAGTGTCTAAATTAGGTAAAATTAAATTGTAAATAGTTCATGTTTTTGCATTTTCTCATTTATGTATAGAACTGAAGAGTTCATGTTTTAATTTCAATTGTATTATTTTGCATTTCAAGGGATTTTGTGTTGTTTTTCCACTCAAAACAATTACGTGAATAAAGACTTTTATTATTCATTATTCATGATATGATTCATATCATCAAATAAGCATATACAGTGGAACCTCGGTTCTCGACCATAATCCGTTCAAGAACCCCGTTCGAAAACCGATTTGTTCGATCACCAAAATCACTTTTCCCATTAAAAATAATGTAAATTGTTTTAATCCGTTCCAACACACTGAATGTTTACCTTGAATGTTTAACGTAAACATAAAGCTAACCCAGGCTAATCGTACGTTCGCGTTATCGTAATCTTCCATACGAAAGATTCCCCTAACATGAACGTGTAAAAATAAAAAAATCAGGTCGTTTACAAGTCATTTAGCACCCGGGTCTCCACAACAAGTGTTGAGCGGTTTATTGAAAAGGGGGCTCCGTTCCAACACCTTCAATGTTGGGCTCCGTTCCAACACCCTGAATGTTTAACGTAAACTTAAAGCTAACCCAGGCTAATCGTACGTTTGCGTTATCGTAATCTTATAATAGGATTTCTTACCTTTTGCGGTGGTCAGCAGAAGGCGCTTGCACACCTCCTTCATATTTGGCTATTATTTCTTTCTTAAATGCAATAGTTGTACGCACTACTTTTCTTTTTTCACCTGTAACAACTTTGCTGCTTGCACTGACTTCCTCCGGAGGCATAATAAGGGGCTAAAACACCCATACGCCGCTCACCTTCGCACCCTAGCGTACGCACTCACGCATTACCGGCGTTCGAACTCCGATTTTTTGACTGAACAGCAAGAATTTCTCGAAATTTTTGGTCGGACACCGATTTGTTCGAACTGAGAGGCGTTCGAAAACCGAGGTCCCACTGTTTTAAATTTAGAGCTACTAAAGTCAAATATTTACAAGTGTTTAGCAAAGCTAGATATACACTCATTACTGTTTGTAAACTATATGTCCACAAACTGTTAGGAAGCCTAAAAGCTCAATCCCAACACATTTGATTTGATCAACAGTTATCATTTGAATCAGCTATCTTGGAAGAGGGTGACATGGAAAAACCGGCATTCCCTACACTAAACGTGACCAACTGTCCTTCAAAAACCTCTTAATTCTAGTCTGCTCAACTGCCACTTCTCTGAAAACCAGTTTTTCTAATTGCCATTCAGTTGCAGACTTAAAGCTTGTAATATTTATAGACGGTGCACGGTGTTAATGTTTATGATCATTTTTAATATCCTCTGAAAGGGAATATTACTTTCACCGATCGACAGGAAATTTGGCGAACGTGTATCATAACAGCACGCTTGATAAATTCTCAAGCAGCCCGGCTGGAGATTATGCAGGAAGTCAGCCATTTTGCCATTCCAGGACGCGTTCCTTGACAATGTTCTCCAAGGAAACTCACTCAAAGGAGCGCTAAATGGCAACGGGTGTATCAGACAGATGGGCAGGTCGGAATTGTCAAGCTTTTAACGTAGGCGGGGTATAGAATGGGCCCCTGACACCACTTTAATGGCATGACTATTTATCATAACGAGAATGGCACAGCTCAATGATAACATGCTTCAAAAGGCCAGATTACCTTAACGCGGAAAAGATGAAAACGCTATATTTTGCTGTAGAAGAAGAAAAGGCAAGACAGATTATTGCAAACTACAGACTATTATGACACCACCCCCTGATCTAAATCCTACATGAGGGCAAAAAATTCTTCAACATGAGGAAAATTAAGAAACCTTGAGAAGGAACCAGGATGGCCAGGGTTCAATGGCTGCTGCAATGACAAATAATACACAATCAACAGGAAATATAGGATATTCAGAAGAATTGAAGAGTGTCTTAAGCCTGGATTCAAACAGTTCCACTAAGAAGCTATTATTCAACATAGAAAACATTGGTAGCTTTCCCTGATATAGACGAAACCAGCATTTTTTTATGATTTTTTTTTAATTTATGATACATGTTGCAAGAACAGCAATCCTACAAAAAATTTAAATGATCGTTCAGAAAATATGCGACTATGAGATATGTCTTCAAATTTTGATGACTTCAATTACAATTCGTTAATCTCATTTTATCATATTGTTGACCTTTAATCGGCTTCCGGCTAAGACTTGTCCTTTTTTCGTTGGGGAAAAAAACAAAACGCTGGCAGACAGACACCTGCAACAGTTACCCACCGCCAGTTCATATCATAAAACCACAGGCTGAATTATTAATAACACGTCTCCTCGGAAAGGATATTTACCACATTAGCCCGGAAACAACAATCACTGCCAATGGACCGCAAAGGCGAACCGTACTATCACGAAAATAAGACTGAAATGAAACCTTGTGAAAAATTCCAAGGGTGTATTTCAATACTATTAAGTGAGGGCGTGGGCGTAAGCAGACAGGAAAGAACATCGGTAAAAATAATGAACTCTGCCCACAGCGGCATCCTCCCCTAATCACATTTAGCAAATCAGGAAGAAGCATGTTCTTTCCTCACTAGGGGTGAGTAGTTTTATCTAAATATCAATATTATAAATACTGAGTGAATACTTGGATTGGATCGATACTATTGTTGTCAGAACCCGAAAAGACGGAGGACCCAGACGTTTTCACACGAGCTTTATTTTAGGGGAATAGGGCAGTCATGCGCGGGAACACAAACGCCAGAGGCAGACGAGATCGAAACCGGACAGGACAAACGGGATCGATACCAGACACAGGATACGCAAGCAGATAGCGGACAGGAAAGGACAGACGGAATTGATAAACAAGCAAGACGGGACAGATGGGATCAATACCGGATACTGGAGCAAGATACCGGACAAGACGAGATGGATGAGATCAATACCAGGTTTGGGAGATTGGAGCAAGATACCAGACAGAATGACACAGGCAGGCTCGATACCAGATATTGGAGGATGGAGCAAGATACCGGACAGGATGAGACAGGCGGGATCGATACCAGATACCGGAGACACGAGTAACATACTGGACAGGCCGGGACAGACGGGATCGATAGCGAATACTGGAGACTGGAGCAAGATACCGGACAGGACGAGACAGACGGGATCGACACTGGATACTGGAGCAAGATACCAGACAGGACGAGACAGACAGGATCAATACCGGATACTGGAGCAAGATACCGGACAGGACGAGACAGATGAGATCAATACCAGGTTTGGGAGATTGGAGCAAGATACCGGACAGAATGACACAGGCGGGCTCGATACCGGATATTGGAGGATGGATCAAGATACCGGACAGGACGAGACAGACGGGATCGATACCAGATACCGGATACACGAGCAAGATACTGGACAGGACGAGACAGACGGGATCGATAGCGAATACTGGAGACTGGAGCAAGATACTGGACAGGACGGGACAGACGGGATCGATATCGAATACTGGAGACTGGAGCAAGATAGCGGACAGGACGAGACAGACAGGATCGATACCGGATACTGGAGCAAGATACCGAACAGGACGAGACAGACAGGATCAATACCGAATACTGGAGCAAGATACCGGACAGGACGAGACAGATGAGATCAATACCAAGTTTGGGAGATTGGAGCAAGATACCGGACAGAATGACACAGGCGGGCTCGATACCGGATATTGGAGGATGGATCAAGATACCGGACAGGACAAGACAGACGGGATCGATACCAGATACCGGATACACGAGCAAGATACTGGACAGGACGAGACAGGCGGGATCGATAGCGAATACTGGAGACTGGAGCAAGATACCGGACAGGACGAGACAGACGGGATCGATATCGGATACTGGAGCAAGATACTGGACAGGACGAGACAGACGGGATCGATAGCGAATACTGGAGACCGGAGCAAGATACCGGACAGGACGAGACAGACGGGATCGATATCGGATACTGGAGCAAGATACCGGACAGGACGAGACAGGCGGAATCGATACCTGATACCGGATACACGAGCAGGATACCAGACAGAGTCAAAATACACGTCTTGCAGGTGCAGAGGTTCGTTGATGGACTGACAAGGCCTTAATGAGAGCACTGAGTTTAAACAGGAGGGAAGCCAATCAGGCAACGAGCAGCAGCTGGCGCCAAACGGTAATAGTGAGGGCAAATAGGCAACCGTAACAATTGTCTTAAGTTTGATAATCTCATCCCACTTTAACAATCCCTGTAATGTTGTTAGGGTCTCGTCAAATTAACCATTATTACTTATAAATTCAATCAAATTTTGGTCACACTTTATTCGCACAACTGATTTGATTTTCTAAATATTATATGATGAAAGATATGGTATTTTTTGGACTAACTGGAACACTCCGGTGTGGAATAAAAAACGCACTTTTGAGGAAGGTATACTTTCATATATAAAGTGAACATTATGGTGCAAAACAGAAGATAAAAAACATATTTCATAAAAAATAATAATTAAGGAAAGGAAATGAATGGATTAATTCACAAACGGTTTCTGTATTTAGAAGCATGTTGTTGTTGTTGTCTGCGTTGCCAGCTTTATTCACCGTATTTCTTTCTCTATAAAGGCACACTGGATTATAAGTCATACTTTCAAATACCTGCCTTATAGTACAGCAAAATACAGTATTTAATAATAATAATAATAATAATAATTTCCTTGTATTGTCATTCTGTGTAACAATGTACACAGAACGAAATGTCGATTGCACCTGACCCGTTGTAGCGAGCCGATGCAGCCGCAGCCAACAGAGGGCGCCGCCGACCACTTTTTAAGTCTTAGGAAGTTCTCTTGTTGACCTTTTGATACCGTATTTGTTTTACAACTATTTATTTGTTATACTGTTAATTTTGTTTACATCATATTGTTTATACTATGACTTAAATGTGAATTTCCCTTCGGGGATGAACAAAGTATCTATCTATCTATCTATCTATCTATCATTCTCAAAATATTGTGCAATTGGAGGTATTATTGAGTGTAATGTTGACTTTGTTATAGTTGAGTCTTTTTTGTTCGACTGACACATTTGTAATACAAATATTTATTTTTAATGTTTTACAGTTAAACTCTGGTGACTGGTACTTAAAATGTTGCTACTCTCTGCCGCCATCTCCTGGCTTGAAGTCATAATCGCAACCTCAGTAAGCTCATTCCTCAAGTACTAATAAACTCTTCTGTTTTTCATCTTCTTTCGGGGTTTGTGGTAACGTTTGGACTGTGTTTGAAACAGTTCTTTTCTTACTTTACCATTTTTAAGCTACACTAACAAACAAAACCCAGGGACGAGGATCACTCTTCACCAATGTTCCCTCTAATTTTCCACAGGTCTGAATTTCACTTTTGAATTAATTGACTCTTGTGTTATTGCAAAGGTTGTACGGCCTACAAACGTCATTTGTTTTTACAACAATTCTTTCACAAGATTTTCATTTCTTTTTTTTTCCTGGTATCTTTTGTCGCATAATATTAACAATTTTGGGGGCTTATTTAGTCGGTTGCACGATACAGTACTGTATTTAATCACATTTTTTTAGCGGATGTACAATGTTGGCAACAAGATTGACTTGGTATGATTGGAAATTATTTGAATGCAACACAAACGTTTTCTTCTTTTTCCCTGTTTTTTTAATTCCGTTTAAAAAATCTCATTGTGTTTATTTTTTTCCTAGCTGTTACTTTTTTATTTTTGTTCTCTATTTAGTTTTTTTCTTTGTTTCTTTCTTTTTTCTGGCTTTTTTTTTAATTTTTCTTTCTTTTTTCTGTTCCTTTTGTTTATTTTTTCTCGGCTTTTCACTACTTTTTCATTTTGGTATTTTTTTCTTTTTTGTTCTATTTCCCCCCCTTCCTTTAAGTCATTTTGTGCACAATTGTATATACTATTTGGTCGTGTAGGGAATAAAGAAGCAAAAACAACCTGAAGGGACCCAAAAGAGCCGGTTCTCTTTAGTGAGCCGAGCCGAAGAAGCTGGTTCTTGAAAAACTCTACCGACTTTACTCAACTTTGTTCGACTTCGAGATTGACTTCAAAATACCGCATTTAGAAAACAACGTCAGGGGAACCCGTGTATTCTTACCTTCATGCACTGTAACTTTGACTTAATTCGCTTCTTAATTAGCAATTTCGAGCCTTGATTTTTGTGCGCTGGCTAGATTTTCTTGTGCGCTGAGAATGTGCGCAGCTTAGAGGGAACATTGCTCTTCACCCCTTTATACATTATGACACTGAATGGGTTCATAAAGAATAGAAACTTTTAAGGCTGATTTTATAACAATTTCAAACTAAACTCATTGGGGGAGGGGCTCAATGATCATGAGATTTCCAAGCAAAAAGTTCCGGTACTATGCTTTAGTTACTCTGATCGGATCGATACCAACAATTTTAGTGTCGCCCGTCCCTATCCTTCACTCCAGGCTTACATTTCCCGCCAGAGGAATCATTCAGTGATAATATCAAAAAGTGTTTAGCGAGGCCGCTCTTGAAAGCATGGAGATTGCAAAGATGCAAAGAAACGGAAAGCGGTGCTGTTTACACACCAACCGGGAAGGTCGATTCTCAAAGCGGTTTCATTCATTCAGGGGATGAATAGAGGTTACATTAGCTTTAACATCAAATATCATCGCATCGCTCGAGAGGGAATATCCAAGGCCGGCTTCTGTTTCGACTGCAAACGCACCACCCCCTCCCCCCGCCTCACTTTTTAACACTCACGCGTCCTCTGTGTCAGAAGATAGACAGTGGAGATTTACAGTTGGGGGTCACACACTGCTTCTAATTAGCTTAAGTAGAAAGGAAAGGGAGGGGGATAAAGGGCTTCCAGGCTTCAAAATGAGAAGCATCTTTTTTTTTCGCCTTGCAACCTTTTTTCGCCTTTGTCCTAGTTTCAAATATACTCCTTGACTGCCAATGACGGCTCGAGACGATTTTGGTGTTAGCTTATACACTGCTATTGAAGGATGCCCTAATTTGCTGTTAGTTTGCTAATTATATCAATAATGTTATTGGTTGGAGCTGAAGTGTGTACCAAATCAGAGTCCTCTGGCGTGAGGCAAGAGAATTACGTGCCTCACTCAGCAGATAAATATGTTAAATACTGCTCCTTTTGAATAAAGCTTCATAGACAGTTAATCTTCCATTATTAAGAAATTCCATGCAATGACACAAGAAATGGTTTGATAAATCAACTGTCTGCTAGCTTACTGATACAATAAATACCTCTATTGTTTGGGGCTGAGGTGTACACCCTATTAAAATATTTGGTCTCATTATCGCCCTCTGTCATGATCGAGATAATTGCACGTTTCACTCTGTATCTGCAGAAGCTCCACAAAGTAATGTGTTACATTCAAATGGTGTTAATGATTTCATAATATTATGTATTTTGAAAACATAAGCCACAAATTGTAAAGTTAAATGACAGCTTCACTGTATTCGGTATTGGTCCCGTCCTGTCCGGTATCTTGCTGTTTATCCGGTATCGATCCCGTCTGTCCTGCCCTGTCCGGTATCTGTTTGTGTATGCTGTGTCTGGTATGGATCCCGTCTGTCCTGTCCGGTTTCGATCTCGTCTGCCTCTGGCGTTTGTTTTCCCGCACATGACGGCCCAGCTTCACTGAATAAATATAACCATTTAATATATGAGTGTTATATTTCCATGATTTTAGGTATAGATTTCTATCCATCCATCCATCCATCCATTATCTGCACCGCTTATCCTCAGTAGGGTCGCGGGGGTGCTGGAGCCCATCCCAGCCTTCTTCGGGCAGTGGGCAGGGGGCAGGGGACACCCTGAACTGGTTGCCAGCCAGCCGGTCGCAGGGCACACAGGGACAGACAATTCGCTCGCTCATTCACACCTAGGGACAATTCAGACCGGCCAATCAACCTGACATGCATGTTCTTGGAATGCGGGAGGAAACCGAAAAGCTCGGAGGAAACCCAAGCAAGCACGGGGAGAACATGCAAACCCCGCACAGGAAGGTTGGTAGCTGGAATTTGAACCCATGAAATTAGAACTGTGCCGCACACGCGCTAACCACCGCGCCGCCGTGCTGCAGGTGTAGATTTTTTTTTTTTTTTTGAACAACTTTTTTTATGATAGTTTTTTACATTATGATCAGTTCATACTTATTAGTACACATTTTTAACTGAAATAATTATTGAATTGTCTTTTACTTCTTGGCAAAACTTTGTGACTAAACAAATCATATGTGTGAAACTAAAATTGGATTAATTTGTTGTTCCAAATTATTTTTTTCCTTTGGAGATTTTATTAAATAAGTGTGAAAATACTGCAAAATAGCAGTAAACGTGTTAAACTCCTTTAAATGTCCCATTGTGGGCCTGCCAAGTATACTTATTTTAATTCACTTAATGGTGTAAATTATCGACAATTTTCACGGTACTTGTCATCTGGATGACTTGATTACGCCATTGTACTCATCCCTCTGTTTCTCAAGATGCTTCCAGTTTTGCAAGATGTAGATCTACTATTCCTGTTTCCTCTTCTATTTGTAACCCCACAATGGGTACAACAAATATGTATCAATAGGTATCCAAAATATCGCAGGATTTCATAAACAATAGCCAAATAAAATCACGTTTAATGAAATAATACAATTTTCACTCCTTCATATTAAAATATTTTAGCAAAAACAGTAGTGAATACGGTGAAATCCAACTGATAAGAATCAGAAGCGATATTGGAACAAAACGAGACAAATAACTCAAAGATTACACACAAAGTCGGTGAGCAACGCTTGAAACAACAGTGAGCAACCATAATCCCAAGTGTGGCAAGATAATTGATTATCAAACATCTCCAAAACTTCAAGTCTCATTTTGCTGAGTTTCCGGCAATGCAAAATTATTTTTCTCTTTTAATTAATTGACTCTTGTCAAAGGTTGTACGGCCTACAAACGTCGTTTGTTCTTACAATTATTTCACAAGATATACATTTCTTTTTATTTCCTGATGTGTTTTGTCGCATAATATTAACATTTTTGGGGCCTTTTTAGTTGGTTGTAAGATACAGAACGGTACTTAATCACATTTTTTAGTGGAAGTACAATGTTAGCAACAAGATTCACTTGAGATCATTGGAAATTATTTGAATGCAACACAAACTTTTTCTTCTTTTTTCCGTGTTTTTTTTAAATTCCTTTAAAAAAAATCTCATTGTGATTATTTTTTCCGAGCTGTTACTTTTTTCTTTTTGTTCTCTATTTACGTTTTTCCTACATTTCTTTATTTTCTTTTTTCTGGCTTTCTAAAATGTTCCTTCTTTTTTTTCTCTTCCTTTTGTTTCTTTTTTTTCATTTTTTCATTACTTTTTCATTTTGGTATTTTTTTCTTTTTTGTTACATTCCCCCCTTCTTTTAAGTCATGTTGTGCATAATTTTACATAATATTTGATCATGATGGGATTAAAGAAGCAAAAACAACCTGAAGAGCCGTTTAGAACCCGAAAGAGCCGATTCCTTTTAGTGAGCCGAGCCGAAGAAGCCGGTTCTCGAACGACTCGACTAACTTTACTCAACGTTGTTCTGCGACTTCATTTAGGACACAACGTCAGGGGAAGCCGTGTATTTTTACCTTCATGCACTGTAACATTGACTTAAGTCGCTTCTTAATTAGTAATTTTGAGCCCTCATTTTTGTGCGCTGGCTAGATTTTCTCGTGCGCTGAGAATGTGCGAGCAGTGCGCAATTGCGCACGCGCGCAGCTTAGAGGGAACACTGCCACCCAGTTCAATTGGGTCTTTGATGTCAATAGGAGTGATTAAGAAAAATTCAAGTCCTCACCCTAAGAGTGATTTGGATATTCAAATTCAAATTGAGTCATGAAAAGATGACCCCCCGACGAAGCTAAATCAATAATCACCAAACAGAGCGCAAAAAAATCCTTTATTCCTCCAGACTAAATTAGCATACTTCACTTTCCTCCGGCATCAATCATAAATTGCCACCTCGCCAGGAGCTGAGAGTCAAACAATCGTTGCATGGTTACATCGGCTCGCAGGTTGCGCTAAAATCGTTGAAGGTGGTAAGATACTTTTCAGCAGGTTGTTGGATCCGAGATAGCAAATGACATAAAATAAGAAAATCAGTGTGTCAAGAACCAGAACAGGATCAGGACCCAATCGCGTGACGTTCTCACACAAGCCTTTTATTTTGTGGGAAATGGGGAGTCATGCACGTTAGGTAGCCGGTCTGGCATGAAAAGACAGGAGGCCAGAAACCGACGAGATCGATTCCAATTGCCCGAGTTGATATCGGATCTGATGGGGTCAATACCGGACAGGACAATAAGGACAGGATAGATAACGAATCAGGATATCGAAAATAAACAGGACGGTAAAGAAAACTGGAGAAAATAACAAACAGGACAAAAATGACTGAAACAAAACTGGAAATCAATATAAAACAGGACAAAAATAAAAGGGAACAATACCGGACTTGAAATACCAACAGGAACAGGACCGGGTCGAAACCCACGTCTTGCGGGGCACAGTATCGTTGACGGACTGACAAACTAAGAGAGAGCGCACTGAGCTTAAAAAGACGGAAAGCCAATCTTTTAATGAGCTGCAGCTGGCACCACACGGTCAGGGCCAATTGGGCGCCATGGCAACCGTGACATAGTGGTGCCTCTAAAATCTATTCTTGAAAGGACTTGTTTAGTCGCTATTGCAAAGTTTTTTTTCATTATTAGATGATAATTTTTAGACCTGTAAAAAAAGGAAAATGGTTGCCGATTTTATCATACGCTCTTTGTCCTCACTTTTTGACAACACAATATTACAAACCAAATAAGGAAATATACATATACATTACCCCAAATCTGCCATTTTATCTAAAAACACATCAACCACATATAAAAAACAGCAGCTTGCTTGTACTGTAGCTGTCATATTTTAAATGCTATAATTGCCATTAGTATTTTTATTTACTTGGCATCAATATTGATTTATTTCATCTCTTTTGTCTGAAACGCAAGCCAAGTCAAGAAACATTTATTTGTATAGCCCTTAATCAGAAAATGTCTCAAAGGACTGCCACAATTACACTATACCCTGATCTAAAACTGACAGCTGGGCAAGGGAACACTGTAAACCTCAACATGGGGGACCGGGTAACAATACACAAAATATTTGAAATATATACATTTTTTTTAGGTACAGTAGGCATGACTGAGTTAATGACTGAGTTATCAAAATATTAACTCTACAAAAAATGGCAAGAAAAAATATTGTCCTATTGTCAGAAAACGTTGCTTTTTTATAATTTTTGTTTTGTTTTTCCATATTTTCCATTTTTATAGCAAAGAAAGAACAAAACCCAAAATGAGGAAACGTTTTTCCCCTTTCTTTTTTACATTTTAGGGAAAAAAGAAGAAAATTACCTAAATGTATGTGCATCCATTGAACCTTATCAATAATGTTGTTCAATTTGAAGATATGTTTTCGTCTTTTACTGATTATAAATACAGATAAAATAAAAATAATTTAAAAAAGGAAAGAATACAACTTACATTCTTTGAAATACAAACATTCTCAGCCTGACCAATAGTACTCTGGTTAAATTTTAATTTTCTTATTCCTGGAGTTTTTGTAGATATCGGGGTCCTGTTTTTTTTAATATATAGTCTTTCGTTTTGGCATATAACAATTAAAATTGTTAATAGGAACTATAAATATATATATATATATATATATATATATATATATATATATATATATATATATATATATATATATATATATATATATATATATATATATATATAGATAGATATAGACAGATAGATAGATAGATAGATAGATAGATAGATAGATAGATAGATAGATAGATAGATAGATAGATAGATAGATATTTTTTTAACTTGCTTAACTGGATATAAGTGGGACATATAATAGATGGATGGATCAATAGATCAATGGATCGATGGATCGATGAATATTTCGATAGATGGAACTTTGAACAAGTAAAATATTTTAAATAATTTGACATAGGTTCAATAAAAAAAAAGTAATATATTGTTTGGAAATTCTTCAAATTCTGGCTCTATTTAGCCTGTTTTGAAGATCTAGAAATGTTGGTAATTAATGCTAGAACTTTTCGAAATGTACTTGCTACCTGAAACTTAGCTCGATAATGTCATGATTACTGATGCAAGGTACCTGAGTCTGCTCCTTTGGCACCAACTGCCTCAGACACTGATTGGCTGCTTATCTCTTTTCAAACCCCTGTTTTCCTGTCACCCGTTGTCAGTCCGTCTGCGAACCTCAGCTCCGGCTAGGCAAGCCTTTTCGACCCTGACTTTCTCCTGTCCTGATTCCTGTTTGATTCCCGGCTGCGACCCCTTTTCTGTACTCGAGTACGTTTTTGCTCCACCGTCCCGGCCATCGACCTGTTCTTCCCCCGCTCTCGACACTGCCTTTCCTCGCCACGATAGTGCCACTTCCGCGTTCCGAGCAATCTGCTACCCGTGACCGACAATCACCGGATCGTGGGTGCAAGCCTTTTCCTCCTTCTGAATAAAACTGAGAAAAACGAACCCAAGTGGATCCTGTCTCCGTTTCTGGTCTCTGACAGATAAAGTCAGTTTGGATGCACTTTTAAGACTAAATGTATCCTGGGTCAAAGGACAGAATTGTTATTCCTGAGAAACCAGCCAATCGCAGTTAAGCTAACCAACAATTATTAGCGTTCTTACAGGACAAAAAAACACCGCTGTGACATAACTCTGCAGTTATTCTATAAACACAATTATAAGAATGCTAAATTTACTCGTATCAACCAAAAGTTGATTCAACAAGCTATGACAAGATCCAGTGGACTCCAAACAACAATATATATTTATCACATATTTTGGGAGAATATCTTCATGTGGATTGCACTCTAAAAAAAAGAGTTGTGACAAGCTGTGCTACATATTGCTTCAAAATAAAAAACCTGCAGATAGGCAGGTTAAAAAAAGGCTGATGCATTCAAAACACCAAAGACTGATGGTTGTTTCTTTTTGCCCTGTGGCTGGTAGCCAGAATCCCGCAGAGCTCAAAGTCTTCCTTGCAGCTGGAGGAAGCCTTCAGCTGTGTCCTGCCTCACCCTTTCCGTCTCTTTGCTTATCTCACATCTTTCACTCTCTCACATCTCCCTGCCCTGCTTGCCAAGAGACCTCATCGTCTCGTCGGGGTGACTCTTATTGAAATCAGATACCACTAAAGTTCATTGTACGACGTTCTCATTCCTCTCTGTTGTTTCGCGTTTTGCTGTTGTGTTTCTTAATAGTCATTACAAGCAACTGAATGCTAAATCCATACGTATGCCTTTTAGATTCCTGAATATGTTCCTGAGCTCTGAAAGAACAACCTGGAACAGAAGAAGCTGGTGTCATTCTACAGTGGTGAGCATTCTGGGTGCGGCATCATGTAGTGGTATCCTAGGAGCACGGCAGCAAACAGGAGAACCTTACAAAAAGTCATCAACACAACCCAGAAAGTCATCGACAGGTCTCTGCCCAGTCTAGAGGAAATTGCCGGTCTGTGCTACCACAACAGAGACAACATATTAAGGCCACCACCTTTTTGACCAACTCTCCTCTGGTTGACCCTACAAGTCTCTTAAAACTAAATAACAGTCTAAGAGACACTTTTGTCCCCACTGCCATCACTATCCTAAACAAGCATACAAGACTGAAAAATAATTCCCCTGGGTAAATTCCTGAGCTCTGAGAGAACAACCTGGAACAGAAGATGCTGGTGTCATTCTACAGTGGCGAGCATTCAGGGTACGGCATCATGTAGCGGTATGCTAGGACCACGGCAGGAAACAGGAGAACATTACAAAGAGTCATCAACACAGCCCAGAAAGTCATCGACAGGTCTCTGCCCAGTCTAGAGGAAATTGCCGGTCTGTACTACCACAACAGAGACAACATATTAAGGCCACCACCTTTTTGACCAACTGTCCTCTGGCTGACTCTACAGGTCTCTTAAAACAAAATAACAGTCCAAGAGACACTTTTGTCCCCACTGCCATCACTATCCTAAACAAGCATACAAGACTGTGAAAAATAATTCCCCTGGCTAAATTCCTGAACTCAGGAAGAGCAACCTGGAACAGAAGAAGCTGGTGCCATTCTACAGTGGCGAGCATTCAGGGTACGGCATCATGTAGTGGTATGCTAGGACTACAGCAGGGAACAGGAGAACATTATAAAGAGTCATCAACACAGCCCAGAAAGTCATCGACAGGTCTCTGCCCAGTCTAGAGGAAATTGCTGGTCTGTGCTACGACAACAGAGACAACATATTAAGGCCACCACCTTTTTGACCAACTCTCCTCTGGTTGACCCTACAAGTCTCTTAAAACTTAATTAAAGTCTAGGAGACACTTTTGTCCCCACTGCCATCACTATCCTAAACAAGCATACAAGACTGTGAAAAATAATTCCCCTGGGTAAATTCCTGAGTTTTGAAAGAACAACCTGGAACAGAAGATGCTGGTGTCATTCTACAGTGGGGAGCATTCTGGGTACGGCATCGTGTAGTGGTATGCTAGGACCACGGCAGGAAACAGAAGAACCCTACAAAGAGTCATCAACACAGCCCAGAAAGTCATCGACAGGTCTCTGCCCAGTCTAGAGGAAATTGCTGGTCTGTGCTACCACAACAGAGACAACATATTAAGGCCACCACCTTTTTGACCAACTCTCCTCTGGTTGACCCTACAAGTCTCTTAAAACTAATTTACAGTCTAAGAGACACTTTTGTCCCCACTGCCATCACTATCCTAAACAAGCATACAAGACTGTGAAAAATAATTCCCCTGGGTAAATTCCTGAGTTTTGAAAGAACAACCTGGAACAGAAGATGCTGGTGTCATTCTACAGTGGTGAGCATTGTGAGTGCGGCATCATGTAGTGTATCCTAGGAGCACGGCAGCAAACAGGACAACCTTACAAAGAGTCATAAACACAACCCAGAATGTCATCAACAGATCTCTGCCCAGTCTAGAGGAATTTGTCGGTCTGTGCTACCACAACAGAGATAACATATTAAGACAATCACCTCTTTGACCAACTGTCCTCTGGCAGACCCCACAGGTCCCTTAAAACAAGAACTAAGAGTCTAAGAGACTGTTTCTTCCCCACGGCTATCACCACCCTAAACAAGCACACAGGGCTGTGAAAAATACTATTTTGCCTATGTCCAGATAGATATACATGCATATTTGATTTATTTACTAATATTTTTGCTCAACAATGCTGCTACATACCATTGCACCATTCCCTTTGCATTGTTTTCTGTCAACTTAGGCAAGTGTACTATCACTACCTTATAAATGCTTACCTATCTTAAATATTATTTTTTTTTACCTTTTTTTTTTCCGTATTTCATATTTATACAGAAGGGCCATGTCCAATCTTATTGTGAAAAAATGTACTCCACGTTGTAGTGAATTCAAATACAAACTATTCTATTCCATACTATTCTATTTTTTTGTTTCCGGAATATTAAGGACAGAAGTTCTCACAATTTGTAGCTACTTAAGAAAATGACTCTACTCCTCAAACGTGATCTACCCAAAAAAGCAAAACGTATAATTTCATCCAATTTCAAATAGATTGAGGAGTATCAGTACATTAACACCAAAAACTACCTAAAACAAATGATTCTAAGGCAGTTTAGCTTAAGTGGAAAGCTTACTAATTTGCATAATGAATTGTCTATGATAAATATAAACGCAAGCTTAAATAAATTGATTGTGCTGAACAAAAATACAAGTATTTAATACTATTGTCAACTTGTGACAGTTGTCATCACCCTATATCAATTAATGTCAATCAGTTTTACCGCAAATAACACAAGCATAAAAAAATATATGATACTTATGTTATTATTGAATTAACACTATTCATTTTTTAATTCAAAAGACGGATTGTTAAACTCCAAATGCTGTGGGATGCTCTGCCCTCTGAGATCCAATCTGCAACATCAGTGGAACTGTTTAAATCTAAGTTTATAACACATTTATATTTTATAAGTAATAAATGAGCTATATTTCATGTTGACAGTAGATGTGTATAATTTTTATTGCAACATCCCTTGCAGCCTGGCCATGCATCCTTGAAAAGGCGATTACCTCATGTGCGTCCCTTATCAAGGTTTCTTCATTGTCCTCATGCTTAAGTTTTTGAGTTTTTCCTTGCCTTCATGTAGGTTTTAGATCAGGGGTTAGTGTAAAATAGTCTGTGGTTTGCAATAATCTGTGCAGTCCTTTAAGACTCCTTGTAATCACGGTCTATATAAATAAACATGACTTGACATGTATATATTACATTTTGGTTAACCTTTGATTATCAATTACCCACAATATCCCAATTAAGAACTATTATTTACTACTACAGTGGAACCTCGGTTTTCAAACGCCTCTCAGTTCGAACAAATCGGTGTTCGACCAAAAATTTCGAGAAATTTCTGCTTCGCTGTTTGGTCAAAAAATCGGAGTTCGAACGCCGGTAATGCCTGAGTGCGTACACTAGAGTGCAATGCTGAGCGGCGTACGGGTGTAGATCGTGTAGATCGCCCCTACCCCTGGTGACCAACTGTTATCACGTGCCCACTTGCCTCTTTTTGCTTTCGCTTTTAATATCGGTGAACGGAGTGTTTTAGCCCCTAACTATGCCTCCGAAGAAAGTCGGTGCAAGCAGGACAGGTGAAAAAAGAAAAGTTGTTCATACGACTATTGCCTTTAAGAAAGACATAATAGCTAAATATGAAAGAGGTGTGCGAGTTTCCGATCTTGCTAGGGGGAATACAGCATGCGCCTTCTGCTGACCACCACAAAGGTAAGAAATCCTATTCATAATTATTTTTTTTATCTTTTTTTTTTTTACACGTTCATGTTAGCATAATCTTTCGTACGGAAGATTACGATAACGCGAACCTACGATTAGCCTGTGTTTGCTTCATGTTTACGTTAAACATTCATGGTAAACATTCAGGGTGTTGGAACAGATTAAAACGATTTACATTATTTGTAATGGGAAAAATGATTTCGGTGATTGAACAAATCGGTTCTCGAACAGGGTTCTGGAACGGATTATGGTCGAGAACCGAGGTTCCACTGTGTATACTATTATTTCAATAATATATATCCAACTGTAACCATACCTTTCATTACCAAACTTTGGTGGTCCCCAACTACTTATGTTGCATGAGCAATGTTGATATCGATGCTGGCATGATGCATTTAATATAAGGTCTCTTGATCGACCAGTACTTCCGGTGGGATCAACCGGTAGAATGAGATCTATATCATGAGCAAACATGATTTGGGACTACTCAATGTACACTGCTGATAAATTGTGTGTGTGTGTGTGTGTGTGTGTGTGTGTTTGTGTGAAGAAGCCACACAGCACAAACACATAAATATCGGTACACACACACCAACATGATGCAGGCGCCGCACATCTTGGCAGCGTCAATCTAGCTGCAATTCAACTGTGGGAGTTATTCACTTGGTGGGCTTCTAGAGGGGTTTGGGTGGAGCTAAACAACTCATCCCACTCTCACACAAGAGACACCTTGATGGAACAAAGACAAGTATCGTAAATAAAATATTTTCGGGCTGTAGGTGAAGGGGGGGTCTCAAATGCAAAGTGAAAGCATATGAAACATGCATGTGAGGGGCTTCACCTGGTCTGAGAGGTCACAGAGATTGACTCCAGAAGACCCTTGAAAACATCAACTTGTATTTCCCAACAGATATTTAATTGAAAAAATAATACACAAATATGCAGGGTTGGGTAGGGTTACTTTAACTTGATTACTTTCAATAACTTTTGGATCACTCCAATACCAAGTATGCTATTAAAAGACAATAGAAACTAAATATGAATACAATAATGACTCACAACACATGGTAAGCTTTCTCTCCTGGCTTTGATCTCTTTGATCTCCGGCAAAACTAACATAAAATGTGACAAAAACAAAATGAAAATGAATCCAAACAGCTTGCCAACATCATTGTTGCCGTTCCATGTTCCATTACTCCCCAAGCCTGCACAAAATGTAGTAATTGTATTCATATTTAGTTTATTTTGTCTTTTATTACCATATTTGGTATTGGAATAATCCAAAAGTAATTGAAAGTAATCAAGTTAGAGTAACCCTACCCAACCCTGCAAATATGAAAAAAGGCCATCAAATATCATCGTGTCACCTTTATTTCCTCCCAAATGAAAAAAGAGTGACATCTCAAAAATTGATATACAGGTGACTCAGTGTCATCAGGAGGAGGTAGGAGTTAATAGCACCTGCTGCCCTCTAATGGTAGAGCGTGTTATTGTTGTTCTTTTACATTTCAGGCAATATTTTATCCTCCCGAAAAATTATATATTATTACTCTCTTATTCAGAATGAATTAACAGTGTACTTAATTATTCTGCATGGTTTAGTGGTCTGTAAAGATAACTGGAGGATATCACATGCATTGAATTTAATTCAGCTAAATCATTACATTTATATACAGGTCAATTCGATCTAGACATATTATATTAAAATCAATTTAATCTCATTTTGAATGAATATACATGTATTCATGGAAAAAGACCATAAAAGAAACAATCCAAAATGTAATTATTTGATAAGGAGTCAAATGGTTAGGGTTATTTAGAGAGTTTAATTTATTATTGTTGATTTAATGATTGTGAATATTGAACAACCTTTATAATTATAATTCATGGTATGTACATATTAATGACTAAGTATATTAAAATATTTTGGAAAAATACTCTCAAATACCTGTGAAACTTAAACTTCCGGACAACAGTCAGATAATAATAAAAAAAAAAAAACTAGAACATATTTTGGACGTTAAATAATTGGGTAGTTTTGTGTAAAGATCCTCAATGCCACTTTTTTGAGTAGTATTGAAACCGATACCAGATACAGACAGCACTAATACAATAAATATGTAGATTAAATGACATATATTTTTAAAGACTGGTATTATAATACTGGTAAATACCAATGACTCAATAAGTGAAACTAGTCATACCGATTAATCGGTGCACTTGGATCAAGAACTACGGATAGCAGGGCATACTTTTCATTGAGAGACTCAAATCAGTGGAGCTTACGTTATACTACAAATTCAAACCGCTAATCGATGAATCAAAGATTAGTTGGTGATTCATCAATTACATATGCTAACTTTGAAAAACGGGAAATAATTTTAGAAAAATAAGCATATTCAATACCACAATTGTTCAGAAAGATAACTTAACCAAAATCTCTAAATAAAATTCCCCTCCCCTTTGCAAAAACTGGCAGATATTTACTTCCAAAATGTTTGCCTGAGTGTTGTATTAGTTTCAAGAAAATGTGCCGTTCATTTAGTGTCATGATCCTGATTGTTAAATAGCCACTATGGATTGCTTCTAATACTGTTTTTGCCGATACTGGTATTAAAGGTGCATGTTTGGTCTCGGTATCGGTGGTGATTTCCTTAAGAGATCACATAATGGTGGGGACAAAACAACATGCATGTCAATTAAAACGTTTTCCCTGATTTTATACTTGTTTCATTCCAAATGGCACGTGTACCCAGTTACAAACCAGTTTAGCCTCCTCTGGTGGAAGGATGGGATACCACACCCAAACAATATATTCACATCCATACAAAATTACCAGCAAACCAAAACCAAAAATGTAATGCGAAATTGGCTGCATTATTTGAAGAAAAATCCAAAACGCTTCACTTCAATGGGATTATCTTCAAGATAATAAAATCTATATGTCATATAGTACCTGCTGTATATGCATTTGGGCATGCTCAACATGTGTAAACAAACGTTTTTTTTATGTTCTGTGGTATTTGAAGGCAGGTGTCAACTTGCGTTTTGGGGGAATTATCGTCATCTTCCGTTAATAAGTTTAAATGACTTTCAGATTGTTTTTCCTTAGCATTACTTTGCTAAAGCAAAGTTTCTCGACCCACTTTTGGGTCCCGACCTACCAGTTGAGAATCCCTGCCCTAGACCTCCCCACCAGCTGAACATTTCCTTGCGGGACACCTGATGATTTGTATGTAAAACAACTTGGAACAATGACTTAAAAAAGTAAATGCGCCTACCTTTGTGACAAGGGGCTCGGTGTCCTCCAGGATGGAGATGAAGGGGGTCTCCAGGAAGGAGGAGAGGAACTCCACCTGGACAAGCTCCTCGCTGGAGCGCGGGAAGGCGAGCACGGCGCTCATCCCGCGCACCACCAGCTCTTGGCAGGCGCACCGGGCCAGCGACGCCGGCTCCCATCCAGCCGGTGAGCGGGCCACTACCTCCAGGCTCAGGTTGTAGGGGAGCAGGGGGGCGCTCCGGGCCGGGTTACTACCGGGGGTGGTAGAGGTGATGGAAGAATCCGCTCCGGCTCCGGTGGTGGCGGACGCGCTCTGGTGCCGGAGGCTAGCTAGGGCGCGGTTGAGTGCGTTCTGTATCCGGGCCGGTTGGCGGGCGGGCAGGAGCGCGCCGAGACGCACGGCGTGTCCGATCCGGGCGAGGACGTGGCAAGACGGTGGCGGCAGCGTGCAAGGCTCCGGTGATGAGAGCGCACCGAGCAGCAGGAGCAAGAGGAGGTGGTAAAGGAACAGGGGTCTCCCAAGGGTGAGGTGGCAGGTCCAGGGTCCGGAAAGGGGCACCATGCTGCAGCTCCGACACGCGACGCAGGAGGACTGGGCTCCGCTCTGCAGGAGATGGCATAGCTCCCTCCGTTGGCTCCCGGCTCCACCGCTTCACCGGGACTTGATTTTGCTTCCTTTGTGGTGCAATGGACTTCTTGTTTTTGTTCCGTATTCTTGTCTGTCCTGTGTCGGACCTCTGTCAAGTTTTGGATTGAACGCGGAGGAAAAAGACGCGTGTCTGGCTCGGAGCTCGGTGCGGCTCCTCTTCGGCTGTCTGCTGGAGAGATGCACGCCGGCTGCGTGCGCGCTTGCCTGTGCGCGTGCACAAGAATCCTCCCGCCCTCCAATAATGTTACCTCTTTCAGGGACGGGCTCTTTTTGAATGTTAATGGAAATTCGGAGGGTAACTGAGGGGCTTTGTTTATTCACCAAAGTAGAGAAATCGGAATACTCAAATGCACAAGTTAAATAATAAGAAAATGCATGGACTTCCAGATAGATTGTAAAACTTAAATTTTAAAACCATAAAATATTAAATAAGAGTAAGCATTGTATATTTTTTTGTGATATACATGTGGTATGATCTACTGAATAGGACTTGGAACATTTGATTCATATCCCAAAAAACGTTGGGTGTTGGATTTAGACAGGTCTGACATTAAAGTGAAAGTTTTACTTGGTCTTGGTCAATGGCATATGTTTGGTCTTGGCATTGTTGAGGACATTACATGTTTAAAGGGATCACATTATATTTTTCGGGTAAAAACAATGTTTTATTTATATTTATGGTAACTTAGCGCATTGTTTAAGTGATGACATAATATTGGTGGAGGGCAGCACGGCGGTGCAGTGGTTAGCGCGTGTGTGGCACAGTTCTAAGGTCTTGGGAACCTCCTGTGTTGGTTCAAATCCAGCTACCGGACTTCCTGTGCGGAGTTTGTATGTTCTCCCCGTGCTTGCGTGGGTTTCCTCCGGGCACTTCGGTTTCCTTCCACATTCCAAAGACATGCATTTCAGGTGGATTGGCCGGTCCAAATTGTCCTTAGGTGTGAATGAACGAGCGAGTTGTCTGTCCCTATGTGCCCTGCGATTGACTGGCAACCAGTTTAGGGTGTCCCCTGCCCACTGCCCGATGATTGCTGGGATGGGCTCCAGTACCCCCGCGACCCTACTGAAGATAAGCGGTGCAGATGATGAGATAATATTGGTGGAGACGATACAATGATTGCTCAATATAGTTGAGGACACATCCACTCCTTCCATGCTAAAACTACACCCTAGGTCTGGAAACAAGGACTTGGACTCACAGTTATGAACCAGAAACTTAACTTGGAACCATACAAACTTTGACTTGACTTGGACTTTGTGTTATGGACTTGTTAATTGATTTGGAACCTTAAAACAAGAACTTGGCTTGGACTAATTATTAATGACTGAAGACTTGACATGGAATCTTAATTTGGACAGGTAATAACGGACGTTTGACTTCCTTTAATTTGATTGTTGACTCATAACCAAAGAAGGAAGTTTGATAACTCACGTTTAAAGACTGGATACTTGACTTAGGACCTAAACATGTGGACTTCACTTGGACTCTTCGTTAAAGACCTGGACGTTGACTTGGGTTTTAAACAACTTGGACTTGACTTGGACTTGTGGTTAGGTACTTGAGTCTACTTGGAACCCAGAGACTGGGATTTGACTTTGACTCATAGTTAGGCAAAGTCAAGTGGACCTACACACTTGGATACCTGGGTAGAGAGTTGACTTATGACCTGGAAACTTGCACTTAAATGAGATTTGTGATTGGGGAGGTGAGACTTACATCGGAGCCGGAAAATTTGGAATACACTTGGTTTTGTGATTATAAATTCACACTTAATCTGGAGCCTAAAGACTTGGAATTGACTTGGACTCGTGGTTGAGGTCTTGAGACTTGATTGAGAATCTAAAACTTAGTCCTTTACTTGGAGTTGTAAGAATTTTAGCAAATGACTTGGTACCTAATGGCCTGGACTTGACTTTGACTTGGACTTCACTCGTACTCAACAATACAGATTTGAAAATTGGCTTGGATTATAAAAACCTGAACTTGACTTGGACTGGTGGTTTAGGACTTCAGGCTTGACTTAGAATATGTAAACTTGGACTTGACTTACACTCGTCATTCAGGACTGGAATCGTGACATGAAACACGCATGTATTGTCTTCTACTTGACTTGGACTCCGTGATTAGGTTATTCAAAATTGATTTGGAACCTTAAGACTTAGCAACTTGCAACAGGACTTGAGAGTTGACATGTAACCAAAGGCTTTGTTTGTATAAGTACTCATATTGAGACACTTGTACTTGAGTTGAACTAGTAATAGAGTATTTGAGGCTTGATTTTGAAACCTAAATCTTTGCACTCGACTCTGACTCCTCCTATGCGACTTTAAACTTGACTTGAAACCTACAGGATGTTGCTGGTTGTCCTATTGCTCAACGTGTAAACTCTCTTTAGCACACAGCTGCCGTTAGCGCATAATTGACAAACCCACGCATTTCAGTTTGCGCTGGTTTGTTTGTTCTTCGGTGACGATAACACTGCCGCTGATATGAATATTTAAAGACGGACAACAAGCAACCTTACCACATCGACATTTTTTATTCCACACTAACAGGCTTGGGTAAACATATAAAAACTCCCTCTGCATAATAATATGAGAATATGACAAAAATTGATATCGGCGGTCCGTTGAATGCATTATCAGATTGAACTATGAATTCAGTTTGTCGATTTATTAGAAAAAAAAAAAAAAAAAAAATCAATTATAACTGCACCTGCATTCTCTATTGTATTTGAGTCTGAATATTGATCATGTGTACAACTTTTCTCTTTATTTTGTGGTTGTGTTTAGGGAGTTCTTGCAATCTTTAAGCTGCTCACCTTCTTTACCATTAATCTCTGTAGACATAAAAAATGAAATTATCATGGACTGATAGTAATTGAGATAATAAGGGACTGTATTCAGATTAGAATTACATTTTAGGAGTGTTCAATAATTACAACAATGTAACTACATATTGAAAACAAATTGTTATTTAATTTATCTCCCTTTCTCTCTCTCTCTCTCTCTCTCTCTCTCTCTTTCTATATATATATATATATATATATATATATATATATATATATATATATATATATATGTAATGGGTGTAATAATAACTTTTGTTTTATTGAAATTCCTGCTGAAATATGTTGTATAGTTTTTGTGTAAGTGTCCTGCAATGATGAGTCCAACAGTGCCACCTGCTGGTATGGGGTAAGGTTTGGTTTGGCTTTTGACATGTGACCGGAAGGCGGGGTTTGTTGGGAGTCTAACAGCGAGCTGTCACCGGTAAGACACGATTTCTTGGTGCTCCGAAAAAAGTCAATTTTAAACATTAAAACCACAGCTGACAAATCTCTCAACATGCACAGTAAAGTGATTGATGTTGTCAAGCTGTTTGGATTTATTTTCGTTTTGTTTCTGTCGCATTTTATGTTAGTTTTGCTGGACGTTGCATGTTGTGCTAAAATGTTAATTCCCATTATAGAGATCAAAGCCAGCAAAGAAGCTTACCACGTATTGTGTTGTGACTCATTCATTTGCAGGCAAATTGTACCCGTTTTTATACTCATTATTGTTATTATTTCTATTTTCTCATATATATAAAAAGGATGATGTTGGTTGAAATTCAGACTAAAGAGAATATTTTGAATTCATTGTAAACGTTAAAAACCCATTTTACAATCTCTTGTTAAAAGTATCTTGTTAAAATGGATGTAAAGATGTATTTTGATGGTTGATATTCTAAAATGTGTTTCATGTAAACAGAAAAGAAAGCTCTTTGATACGTTTTGTGGGCAGTCTACAACGAGCTGTCAACGAGACCAAAGCCAACAAAGAAGCTTACCACGTGTTGTGTTGTGACTCATTCATTTGCAGCAACTGTAATAAAAACCTCATCATCCAATCCAGCGTGAATGTGGATCTTTGGTGGGACAGGTACACCGTGGTTACGTATATATATATATATATATATATATATATATATATATATATATATATATATATATATATATATATACGTACAACTCAGTTTGTGTAGCAAGCACAGCTGTTAGATGTCAGAGCAAACAACTGTTCACTATATTTTGTTTAAACTTCTTGTCCTTGACAAATAAGTTTTGGCATTGGGCTTAGCTGTTGTTGGTGTGCACCAGCAGTCACTCAAAAAGACAACAAAGAAATTATTCAGGCAAGCCTTATATTACATATTTGAAAACGTCTAGTCCGATGCTTTACAACCAATGCACAAGGGCTCACTAGTGTGCTTTGAGAGGTCTTTTACTCTTACTGCTGTTGAACCGACTCCAAAATGATTATGTGAGAGTGACAGTGTAAAACAAATGTGAACTCTACGTTTTACACCCAACTCTAGGAAAAGGTACTGTGTGGAATTAACTGAAAGTTTTCCATTATTTGCTTTCATGTATGTATTGTTTTACAGCGGTTAACATTCCTCTGTGACAGACCCCAATCAGTGCGGATAGGTCAGAACAGTTCAGATGTCATCTACCTCAGCACGGGCTCCCCCCAAGGCTGCGTCCTAAGCCCCTTGCTGTTCACCTTGATGACACACGACTGCGTCCCTAGGTCCGCCACAAACCACATCGTGAAGTATGCTGACGACACAACAGTGGTGGGCCTCATCAGGGATGACAACGACCTGGCCTACAGAGAGGAGGTGGAGCAGTTGGTGGGCTGGTGCAGGGACAACAGCCTGGTCCTGAATGTCGACAAAACTAAAGAGATCATTGTCGACTTTAGGAAAAACCAGCCCAACCATGCCCCACTTTGCATCAACAACAAGGCTTTGGAGGTTGTCAGCAGTATCAAGTTCCTAGGGGTGCACATTACAAACAAACTCACCTGGTCCGTGAACACTGCATCACTGGTTAAGAGGGCACAGCAGCGCCTGTACTTCCTGCGGAGGATGAGGAGAGCCCACCTGCCCCCACCCTCCCTCATTACATTCTACAGGGGCACCATAGAGAGTATCCTGACCAGCTGTATCTCTGTGTGGTGTGGAGGCTGCAGCGCTACCGACTGGGGTAGTGTGAGGAGGGTAACAAGGACAGCAGAGAAAATAATCGGGACTACACTTCCCTCCATTCAGGACATTGGCCAGAAGCACTGCCTATCCCATGCTAAAAACATTACCGGGGACCCCTCTCACCCCCATCATGGACTGTTCACTCTGCTAGCCTCTGGGAAGAGGTACAGTGTGCGGTGCAGGACCACCAGGCTCCGCAATAGTCTAGTCCCCCTGGCCATTAGACTGTTAAATGGTCAATCTAACATATAGTTAACTTAAATCTAAACGGCTGCTAATCTGACTTTTTGCACTACTGGCAGTTTTTTTATATAGCTTGCCACTCCTTGCACATTGCTCTCTGCACTATTGTAATTACAGCGTTATTGTTACAGTGTTAATGTTACTGTGTACCTGACTTGTTAACCTGACTGCCCATTTTGCACATCTGGTTAGCTACTCTTCTTGCACTATCGGCACTATAGTAAAATACTATACGTAGCCAAAATACAATACAACATTATTTATATCTGTACATTCAAGGAAACTGTGGGGGTCAGATGCATCGACATTTCGTTCTGTATACACTTGTACTAGAATGACAATAAAGTAGATCTGAATCTGAATCTGAATCTGAATTACCCTGACAATAAAAAAAAAAAAAATCAAAATGCGGGGACGGGCATTAAGTTACTCTACACCAGGGGTCGGTAACCTTTTTGACTCAAAGAGCCATAAAAGCAAAAAATATGAATTTTATTTTGGGAAAGAGCCACACCGTATATTATGAGACAAATTTACTAAATTGCTAAACCGGCGCCCCAGACAAAACCCCTGTCCCAAAATCAACAAACATACCACTTTAAACTTGTCTCTTTCTTGCAATTACTCAAGATCGGTTAAACTCCTTTTGACCCTTTTTATCATACATATTGGTTTCAAAACCAGATGCAAGCAGTTATTGTGTAAACACGTCACAACATTCTGCAAATAGGGAGCCTGATGAGCTCACTTTTGGCGCAGACGGCGTAGGGCGAGAGATGGGAGGGAGTGCTTGTACTTTTTGCATAGCTCCACCCATCCCTCCCACTCACCCAATCAAATGACTAAGTTCTCTTCCGGTGTTTTGGCGTATTTACAGTTCTGTGGATTCATCATAAGGTATCTGAACACTGAACACAGATTATATAGTGAACTTTTATATAAAGGATTCTTTAGTGTTGTACAGCCAAAACGAGTTTCCCCCCCCCCCCCCCTTTTTTTGTGTGACACCTTGACTGTAAATTGTAGTGAAAAACGTGCCCTATATATACTGCAAAGTAATACCATGTTATTTAGCTCTGGTTTGGCTTTGCGTGTACCTGGATAGGATAGACAACTCAGGTTTTGAACAAGATGGAGAAATATTGCATGCAATCAAATTTGTCTCTGAGCCACAGATACTCATAGAAAGAGCCATATATGGTTCGCGAGCCATAGGTTCCCGACCCCTGCTCTACACCATACTCCCCTCCCCCAAACCACCTACCCAATGTGTACTGTGGAACAGTTTTGCAGATAACGTTGGTGGAAAATAGATTATCGGTACCCAGTTGCTCATTGTTAACATACTCAATAAAGACAATATCCTATTGTTTAAGGACACCTCAAATTACACGCTCCATCTCTAGGCTTTGAAAAAAAAAACACTTGAAACATGTGCTGGGAGTTACTTTTTAACATTATCCATTTATGGTGTGCCTAGAGATTCTTTTTTTGAGTCTTGGCGTGAAAAAGTTTGTGAAACGTTGTTCTAGTCTATCAGGGGCACTAACATATTTGTTTCTAGCAGTAAGAACGTGTTAAAAAGATTTTCTAAAAAAGAAGCCTCAGAAGGCGATGTTTTCCTGGACAAATTGAACTGTGTGTTTTAACTGGGCTTCTCTTCACGAGATAACAGCCAGCATTTATAACAGCACTTGCACGCCCTCCGCCGTGCCAGGCTGATAGCCGCTTGGCATGCCAAAATATTTTGCCGAGATTTATATTCCCACTTCGCTACTGGGCGTCTCTTTCTTTCAGCACTGCGGACAGCGCCAGTTTGCAATAAAGCTGAGGTGGAGGATGTGCATGCTAATTTAAACCAGGGACAGCACTGCCAGTGTGTTTGTCCTTGTGTGTCTATGAGTGTGTCTTTGTGTGTGTCTTTGTGTGGTGTTTGTGCGTCACCCCGACTCATGGAAGTGGAACCAGAAGTGTGCACACAGCTGCCGGCGATTCTTGGGAGGTCCAACTAAGAATCTCGGTCTTTCATCTGTGCAGAATTCTTTATGCATGACTTCCCACCTAAGGATTTTTGTATATCAACCTGGATTTTTTCCCCTCCATGTATAATTTAAGTTTATGATGGATAGGTGTTCTCATTTTAGTGACAGGCAACAGCAGAATTATGTTCTAAAGTTTTTTTGATTGTTTTTGTTTTTGGTAAAATGAAAAATGCATTGGTCAAATCAAAATATTTTTAGAAATCATCAAGAGGAAAAATAAAAATAAATGAAATGAAATGTCTTTTTCATTTTCGTTTCTTCTTTGTGAAAAAAAATAAAACTTTTAAAAAAGGATCATAAGATAATTAAAAGTTAAGTTTTTGGAAAATAAAAAAATAATATTCCATCCATCCATCATCTGCACTGCTTCTCCTCAGTAGGGTCACGGGGGTGCTGGAGCTCATCCCAGATATCTTCAGCCAGTAGGCAGCCTGAACTGGTTTTATATATATATATATATATATATATATATATATATAATTATTATATCTATTATTATATCTATCTTTCCATCCGTCTATCTAGGTGACTATAACAATTCCTTAATAATGACCCCGCCATCACATTTTATACGGTGTCCGTCAGGCATAGTCAAAGGTCGAGTACAGGTTCACTTTATGTATTTTTCCTCTTATTAGATTCTCAATAAATTATACATTACGAATGAAACTTCTTCTCTTTCTCATTATTGCCATTCCAGACTGGAGGCGTTTACTCATTGATTTCTCAGAGATAAATATTTGAGCCTTCTTATTCTTTTTCAGCCAGGGCTTTTGTTTCTTGATCGCCCATTGCTTGTCACCTAAATCGGTGGTCCAGTGCCTCAGTGAACTGGGAAAAACCCGGAGGTACACAAATACAAACTCACACAACTTGGAAGTCATTTCACAGCCTGCTGAGGCGACTCAGTTAGCGCTATCGCGTCCTACTTCAGTGACAAATCTAAGACTGTTGCGGCAAAATGTGTTTTTTTTCTTTGCTCAGTGTGCATAAAAGGGTAAGAAACTAACACAAGCAGTTTTGTGAGTGGGGAGCAACAACATAAGCATTAATCTTGAATTGTTCCGCACACATACACATTCCCAAGCACACACACGCTTAACTTGTTGAAGCAAGGTATTGTAGTCGTATAAAATTATAAATATAGGCTATATGCTGGGTTGGTGAGATATAACAGTGGATATACATGAGGTTTATTGCGAGGTTTGACTTGGTACGGCCAGTGCACCAAAATGTCAAATCTGCTGTTTCAAAGGTTTTGTGGAAGATTCTAAATGTCAGAACACATTAAAAGCTTGTAAAAATTCACAGTAGGAAGCAAAATGTCTGCTGCCTGGAATCTTTGTCAAGTTTTCACTGTTTTAAATTAAATTATATGAGTGCCTAGAGTATCACGGCGGCACAGTGGTTAGCGGCACAGTTCTGAGGTCATGAGATTGAGCCTTCATATGTGGAGTTTGCATTCTCTCCCCGTGCTTGCATGGGTTTCCTCCAGGCACTCCGGTTTCTTCCCACATTCCAAAAACATGCATGTTAGGTTGATTGGCTGGTCCAAATTGTCCCTAGGTATAGTACAGCGAATGAATTGTCTGTCCCTGTGTGCTCTGCGACTGGCTGGCAACTGGTTCAGGGTGTCGCCCGCCCACTGCCCGAGGATGGCTGAAATGGGCTCCAACACCCCCGTGACCCTACTGAGGATATGCGGTGCGGATAATGGATGGATGGAGTGCCTAAAGTTGCATTGTGGAGGTTGACTGTCATAATTACCGATATGATTCACGTGTGCCCGCTCATTTGGTGACAACTGCTTCGGACTCTAATTGGCTCCCTGTCCCTATTCAAACCCACTCCTACCTGTCCCCTTTCGTTAGTCTGTCTGCGAACCTCAGTTAACACTAGACAAGCCTTTTTTGACCCTGACTCCCACCTATTTTTTGCTCCTGTCTGTCCCCCGGCAACGACCCGTTTTTGGTTCTCACCACGTCTACTCCCCCGTCCCGGCCTTCAACTTCTTTTGTCCCCGACCACGTCTACTCTCCTTTCCTGGCGTACGACTTGCTTCCAACACGATCATGTTTTTGCTCTCCTGTCCCGGCTACTGACCCGTTTTTCCATTCCCGACACCGCCATCGCTCGCCACGGAAGATCCACTTCCGCGTTCAGCAATCACCAGATCGCGGGTGCATCCCTTCCTCTTGCTTCCAATAAAAGAAATGCAACGCAAGTGGGTTCCTTTTCCGTTCTGGTCCTAACACTGTTTTTACTCATGACTACCATATCTGGCCAAAAACGTAACTACGTGATGATTTAAAAATGGTTTAAGTCCAAATTCTGAAAAATGGTTAAGTCTAAAAATTTTGCCCCAAGCAAGTTAAATAATGGCCCCATATTTTACTTGGATCAATTGAATTCAACTTTCTGTGTTGTTTTTCACAAAACCACCCAATTTTCGAGCTTTTCAATAAAAGAAAAGCTCAGTTATGTGTTGTTTTCTACAACACGACCCACTTTGGAATCGTTCTCGTCAGGTTTTGCGGGTGTCCGACCAGAAAATTGTGTATTACCCGACTACCAAAGGGTTGAGCAGGAAACTTCCATATCCTCTGTCCCTTTTTTTTGGCATCAAAGAGCTGTTCGTCCTACCCGTTCCCCGTCCTGGCAGCAAGGAGGACGTCCCTCGGCTGCTTTTTTTCCTGTCCTGGTGGCAAGGAGGACCCTGGGCCATTTCTGTTTCCTGTCCCAGGGGTGAGGAGAATGTCCCTCGACCATTTCTGGTTCCTGTCCAAGCGGCGAGAAAAAGGTCCCTTAGCTGTTTCTGTTTCCTGTCCCGGTGGCGACAGAAATTGATATCATTTTGTGAGGTTACTCTGTTTTGGTGGGGGTGTTGTTGTACATTCTGACCCAGATTTTGGATTTGTTTTTTTAAAAAACAACTGAATAAAGGAAGAGTTATTTTACAAGAAAATATATACAACTATGTTTCTTATTAATTGAAATGAAAAAAAAACAACAATTTCATATTCCCCCAAAAAATAGGGGAAAAATGTGGGTCAACACAACATATTGTATTTGTATTTTGTAGAAAGGAATACCCCCACCCCCACCCCCATTGTTTTAAAAAAAATGTAAAGATATATTTTCCAAAAAAATAGTATTTTTGTTTGAAATAACACCCACTAAGCGGGATGTGGTTCATACTAAACGGTCTGTGTCCCTTTTGTTTGGAACAATCCAAACAATTGTGTTGTTTTGGCTAAAGCGACCCTGAAAAATGTGTTAAACTGATTCTAATATTGGGATATCCCTGTTTTGTGTCAGGACCAGAACAGGAGGAGGACCCAGATGCGTAATGTTTACTCACAAATGTATTGAGATAAAGAAGAAAAACAAGCGCCCGCGGTCCAGTGCTCGCTGGGTGAGGGAAGCAACCCGTTCACGGGATCGGAACGTGTTCAGAATTTGGAAGTGGATATTCCAGAGCGGGAGATCGTAGCGTGGTCAAACGGGAAAAAAACGGGTCGTTATTAGGGACGGGAGATCAGACGTGGTCGGGGTCAAAAAACGTGTGGTTAGCCGGGACGGGAGATCTGAACGTGGTCGGGGTCAAACAACAGCTCGTTAGCCAGAACGGGGGATCAGAAAGTGATCAGGGTCAAAAATTGGGTCGTAGCTGGAGACAAACGGGGAAATCGGGAACAGACGAGTTCGAAACGGGTGACAAAACGGGACCGACGGGAGTCAGAGTCAAAAATCTTGCCTTGTGTAAACAGATGTTTGCTGACAGACTGACAAAAGGAGAGTGAAAGCACTGAGCTTAAATAGGAGGGGGAACTAATCAGGTAACCAGCAGCAGCTGGCGCCAAACAAGCAGGCATAGGTGAATGTAATGAGTAATCGTGACATTTTTGAGTCTTTTTAACATGCAGTGTTACAGGTAAGATCGGGACTGAAAAATCTATCCCGAACCAAACTAACCCGAGGGTGTGAAAGCTTAAACCAGCCCTTGCCTGACAGATTATGTCTATTTAAAAGGCAGAGCCCAAAATAAACCCTAATTATTACATTATATCGACTGTGCCTGACAGTGCTGCCGAACAGCGTCAGCACCGAATTTTATTCGCAAAGCCAATCGGCCGGCGCAGCACATGTGCGGAGCAGCGTGAATGATGCATGGATCTTCCTCAAAGAAAAAAAATCAGCGAAAGAGAAGCCCGGCCTGACCTGCCCCCATTTATTAATTAACATCCCGGGCCCAAGATTTTAGCGCTAACAGAGTGTTTTCATTTTTGTAAATACGCAAGAAGTTAGGTCAAACTAACCCAGGTCATGAATTTTTCCATGCTTGACCCAAATTGGGTTATTTTTAACTTGCAACATGCTTCTTCAATCTTTGATGGCTCTCAGAAATCTTAAATTTTGACATTCGTTTACACAGCAACGTCTCATCACAGTGTAAATGGTGACATAAGGTTTCAAGACCTGTTCTTAAGATCTAAGATCCCATCACTGCATATAAGAACCTGCACAAAAAGAACCCTTAAAAAATGTCACTCATCATTAGTGAACATCTTGCGCCCACTCTCCTTGACCGGTGAAAACCTCACAAACTGCCAACTTCAGCTACTTTGCCCAGAAACTTTTTTTTTTTATATTCAGCCGTGTATGCTGCGCAAATTAAGACCCAGGACCAGAAACAATTCTGAGCACCATTAAATGCGAGAGGTTAAATGATACCTGCAGTTTTAGAGGTGAGACATTAGCAAACCCATTCCCGGAACACGACTTGCGAAAGTGACGAACAGTAAATCTGGAGTTAGACTCAATTAGCGGACTAGAATCAACCCAAAAGTGGCCCAGCCAGTGAGCTTGCTCACCTAAATTGAATACCAGTCACATTCCTACAGTGCTTACAGAATAAATGCAGCACCACATATGAACTTGTCATGTTCTGCACGGTTGTCATGGCGCCCAGCTGGCCCCGCCCCTTGACACCGGCTGAGACGCATTGGACTGATTGCTTTTGGAGTACTTAAACTCTCCTTTTGGGACTGCCCGTTGCCAGATCATTTTTTAACCCTCGTTGATACCCCGTTCATGCCCGTCTGAGTAATGCCTAGTTTGTAATTTTGATTGCCTTTGAACCTGTTTTGTTTTTGGTCCGTTTGTGTGTTGGACAACTTTTCTTTCCTAATTAAAATGACAGATCGTCTACGCATATGAGTTCAGACTTCCTGCTTCCCGGTCCGTTTCGTGAAAGAACTAGCCTAGCATTTTAGGAAACTGTTTCTGAAAAATAATATTTTTTTGTGATTTTAGTAGCAGTAGCGGGATGAGTGGTCAGGGCGTCCGCGGCACAGTTTTGAGTTCACAGGATCAAACCTTCCTGTATGGAATTTGCATGTTCTCCCTGTGCTTGCATAGGTGTCCTCCGGGCACCCTGGTTGTTTCTCACAAAATCTAAAAACATGCATTTCAGGTTTATTGTTCGGTTCAAATTGTCCCTAGGTGTGAATGAGCGAGTGAGTTTTATGTCTCTGTGTCCCCTGCCCACTGCCCGACGATAGCCGGGGTGGGCTCCAGCACCCCCGTGACCCTACTGAGGATAAGCGATGAGGATAATGGATGGATGGATGTGATTTTAGTAACCCTGAGTAAGCCACTTTCAAACCGTTTTCCCTCAGCAAAATCTTGAATGTCGAAGACCAATTTGTCTTCCACAAATCCTACTAAATCCTGGTAATGCATGTGCACCTCAAGGTTGCTTACAAGCTCGTGCTGGATTTGCTTCCATTTTGGTTTTCTTTGTTGAATATGACTGGCTTGTCTTTGGTTATTTTGTTTTTGTTCTTTCAAAACAAAATGGCCTCCCGAATGCATGAGTAGCTGCGGATTAACATAACGAAGTAGAAGGGCGAGCTGTGGAAATTATATTTAATAACCACAGCAGCTAGAGAGAAAATATTTAAGGTTATTATTTTGTTTTGAGGCAAGGTGACTCAGTTGTATTTATTTTTTTTCCCCCTGCGTGGATAGGAAGGCTTATTGTGTGTTAGACATTAATAATGTCCCATAAAAAGTTTTTTCATCCAATTTCCTCTGCTTTTTTCGCTGAATTACTCCATGATTTGGCACGAACATATTTTTTAGGGATGTGATACAAAAAACTTACAGAACTTTCATCCATCCATCGATCCATTCATTATATGGGGTGCTGTAGCCCATCCCAGCTGTCGTTGGGCAGTGGGCAGGGGGACAGACAACTCAATTGCTCATTCACACCTAGGGACAATTTGGACCAGCCAATTAACCTGATATGCATGTTTTTGGAACCAGAGTGCCCATGCAGGAACGGGGAGAACATGCAAACTCCACATGGGGAGGCTGCGGTAGCTGGACTTAAACTCTGAAGCTCCGCATCGTGCGGCTGTGCACTAACCACCCAGCCACTGTTTTGAATAATGTATTTTTCTTTTTTGCGGTAGAATACAAAATAATGGTTTTAGAGCATTGTGATATTAAGAAAAGAGTCATTTTAAAAAAGGAAAATTATTTGATTTGCCTAATAGAGGATAGTTTTCTTATTTTGTTTTAGATGGTTAAAGTTATTATTTTTCTTTAAATTGTTTTTGTAAATTTTCCTTAATTTTTGAAAAAAAATAATTTCAAAAAACTTGCATAATTATCTACCTAAATCTAGTTAATTAATATATCAGTATATCTAATTGTGCCCATTGTAAGGATAATATTGCTTATTTAACATGTAAAAATATACAGTAATGGGATCGCTCCACCCAGTTTTAAAAATCGATATAAAATGGGAAATAATGTTTTATTGCAACATATCACATGGTTTTTGTACACAATCAAAATACGAAGTATCAGTCAGCCGTAGTAGCCAGTATGAAAAGGTGATAAGTATACCTTGTTGTAGGGATCTTGCAAAATAAACCTTAAAACCATTTTGTATTGTTAAACTTTTCAGACGGGGCCAATTGCTTTGAACCCAACCAAATAGAAAGCTTCTTACACTGTCCAGCCGGCTTTGCGTTCACTTTCATTCAGCTTCTTCTGAAGCCATGGAGCTCACAGTTTGCTTTTGTCCTCTCTTTTCTTATGCCGGCCCCTATCACGCAGCGCAGTAACACAGGAAATAGGTAGGAAAAAAAGCAGCTTTACTCACTATAAATGCAGTAAAGCTCATAGCTGTGACTCTTTCACAGAGCCCTTCTAATATAGTTAATTGAAGTTGTAGTACAAGGCGTGAAGACCATGTGCTAAGTCCTATGAACATAAGTAAATATTGTCAATTTGATGAAATAGTCTTTGTTTGAAGCACTTACAAAGGAGGTGCAAAGAAAATTTGAAGGTTCATAAAGATTAACTGCAATTTTTAGGCAAGGTGATCTTGCTTAAATCATAGCAACTCACCAGGACCAGAACGGAAATAGGACCCACTTGCATGACGTTCTTCAAGTTTTATTGAAAGAGAAAGGAAGGGCTGTGCCCACGATCAGGTGTTCGCCAGGCGCGGAAGCTAATCACTCTTGTACTTGGATTGTGATCCGAACATAGAAGTGGATCTTCCGTTGTGAGCGATGGTGGTGTCAGGGGTGGAGAACTGGTCGGTAGCCGGGACTGGGAGAGCAAGACGATGTCGGGGTCGGAAAACGGTCGTAAGCCAGAACGGGAGAGTAGACGTAGACGGGGACAAAAAGGGGTCGTAAGCCGGGATGGGAGTGCAGACGTGGTCAGGATCCAAACAGGTTGTAGCCGGAGACAAGTGGGAGCAAAAACTGGACAGGCGGAAGTCAGGGTCGAAAAAGGCTTGCCTAGTATACACTGAGGTTCGCAGACGGACTGACCACAGGGGTTTGACAGGACTGGGTTCAAATAGTAACCGGGAGCCAAGCGGGCACAGGTGAATCACATCGGTAATCATGACATTATATATGTATGGCCATCCGACTTTGAAGCCCCGCCATGACGCGAAACAAGCTGACCCGGAGCCGAAACATGAACCCGGGATTCAAGCCACACTTCCCCAAGCTGTATGACTCTCAGCCGTGGATATATATATATATATATATATATATATATATATATATATATATATATATATATATATATATATATATATATATATATATATATATATATATATATATACATATATTATATATCTCATCTCATTAACCGTACCACTTATCCTCACTAGGGTCGCGGGGGTGCTGGAGCCCATCCCAGCAATCATCAGGCAGTGGGCAGGGGACACCCTGAACTGGTTGCCAGCCAATCGCAGGGCACAGAGAGACAGAAATTCATGCCTAGGGACAATTTGGACTGGCTAATTCACCTGAAATGCATGTTTTTGGAACGTGGGAGGAAACCAGAGTGCCCGGAGGAAACCCACGCAAGCACGGGGAGAACATACAAACTCCACACAGGAGGTCTGGAGCTTTGAACCCACGCAGGAGGTTCCCAAGACATGAACTGTGCCGCACAAGCGCTAACCACTGTGCTGCATATATATATATATATATATATATATATATATATATATATATATATATATATATATATATATATATATATATATATATATATATATATCAAATGAAAGTGGGCATACAAATGTAATTTAATCATTCTATTTAACCATTATATCTTTTTAAACATTTTTTCTGGCCTTTGAGGATGGAGGAATCACGCACACATCCTCGAGCAATCACGTAATACTCATGCTCGATACCAGATTTTTTTCAGAACGATATACTGATACCCAACTCTTTGATACTGATACTGCTTACACTGACAAAAAGGACTGAGACTTGTGAGGAATATGCATTGAGCCTATCATGGTATAGTACTGTAATCCCTCATATATCACTGCTAATGGGGACCAAAATATCTGGGAAGTAGTAACCACCATCCATATTTAACATACACTCTGCCCGCAAAGGAAATAAATTGCTCTGCCAGCCCTTGCTGACAGAAATAATCAGCCGGGAACAATAAAGTGTCCTCAACTGTACATTTTAGGCAGGCCAGAATGGCACACCTCCTGAGAAAGTGCCTCACCAGTGCAAGTCATTTTAGGCAGAAATACAGAACGCCATCAAAAAAAAAAAAAAAACACGCCAGTCCTGACAAAAGTGAGCTCTGCTGGTCCCCCACTTCCAGCAATATGCAGTAGGGACAATGGATTGTGGCCGCACAGTTCACTTCTTGGTGGACAAAATGGCAAAAAAAAGCCGCCAGGGCTGACATGGCCGCTGCTCGCAGCAATATTCGATCAGGGATAACAGACGGTATCCAAAACAGGAGTGAGTCAGGCCCGACAAGCTTGCCTAACGTAAACTGAGGTTCGCAGATGGACTGAAAACAGGTGACAGCAAGCAGAGGGTTTAAATAGTGACAGGGAGCCAATCAGAGTCCGAGGCAGTTGGCGCCAAAGGAGCGGGCACAGGTGCCTGGGATCAGTAATCATGACAATGTTTGTGAAATTACAACTGCCAATAGTTGTTTTTTTTTCCATTGAAGGGACACAAAGAGAACAAAAAGTGAAAGGTATTTTTCTGTTATTTATCTTCCTGCTATTTTGATTGAAACATGGTTTTCTAATTAGACAACCGGGAACATTTTCTGCATCCAGAAAATATTTGTGAATCTTCACATTTTCTACAATTTTTCTACAATTTGGGGGAATCTGCACGTAACATCCTTAGTCTTAGCTACGTTTAGCATAAAAATGACCGTACTTAGAGTATATAAGCACACATTTGAAGATAAGTGCATTTTGTTTCACTGATCATCTTTTAAAAGTCTCTGCAACTTAATTGGATTCAATTAGATTAGACAAGATTCGTGAAGACACACACACAAAGTCCCTTTAGCAGATATGACGTGTTAGCGTACAACAAGGAAGAAAAGGAATTGCCTGGAGGCAAGATCTGTTCAAAGAACAGAAAAATGTCTCCTTCTTTGAAGGTTCCAAAGAGAACAGTGGCTTCCATCATTGAATAAATCAAAGTGGGGTTGGGACTCGCGATAGGTTGTGCGAGGAATATTGAAGAAGATGGGAAAAAAAAGATAGCCTATTTATAGATAGACATTTGTGTTGTTGTACTTTCTGAATGCACTGCCTTATAAAAATATAGATGTTTGAAATTGCGGAAAAAAATGTTTAGAAAAAAATGTTTAGAAAAAACATTTGTTTCATGTTCTAATGGCGAATAATTTTGCTCATTTTATCAATCATTTTTCAATAAAAGTAAAAGTATTCTGAAAAACAGCAAAATGGTTGAAAAAAGTAATTAAATAAATAAATTATCAGCAAATATTTTCCTGAAAAACACACAAATATGCTCTGAAAAATTTAGAATTAAAACATATATGACACATATTTAGGCCAGACCTGCAGCCTCGCTAATATCGCCTCAATTGCTTCCGGGACCCGATAACAATCCACAGAGCACAAGCTGGTGATAACCTTTTCTTCTTTCGCTCTTCTGACTTTTCTCAGAGTCCGTTTTAATTGATGAATTTATTTTCAATACAACTAGCCGCCACAGCTACTAGATTTCACCATGATACCAGTTTGTTTTAGGTGAATACTTTGACTGGTGTGCCCACATTGCTGTTTGACTGAAAGCATATACCAGTCTACCACAGTCACACACACAGTCAGCCACGCCCATCTAACACACACAGTGCTCCCTAACCTTCCCTTGACATAGCATTTGATGTGTGCTGCCTGCTCAGAACATAATTCAGCTAGTACAAAATGCTTTAGAGAGATTTTGACTGAGACAAGAAAGTTTGATCACATCACCCCGATTTTAGCTAACCTGCATTGGCTCCCTGTTAGCTTAAGATGTGATTTTAAGGTTCTCTTGGTATTATACAAAATCATGCATGGACTTGCTCCATCATGTCTTTCAGATTTAATTTCCCCCTATGTTCCGGTCCAGAGCCTTCGCTCTGAAAATGCTACAAGTGATCCCAAGAGCCAAGAAGAATTCCGCAGGTTTGAGACCGTTCTCCATTCAGCCCTGGAATTCTCTGCCCTATGAAATTGGATCTGCAACCTCAGTGGAACTTTTTAAATCTAGACTTAAAACACACTTAACTTCTATAACTCATGAATGAGCTATATCTTATGTTGACAATATATGTTTATTGTTTGCTCATGCCACATCCATTGCAACATGGTCATCCTTTTTATTTTATTTTTTTATTTTAAATTATACTTTATTATTTTATATTTTATTTTTAATTTTATCATTTTTTTTGTCAATCTAAAATCCATTGCAGCCTGGTCAATCTGGAGGGGGGATTACCTCATGTGCCGTTTTTCCTTGCCCTCATGTATGTTTTACATCAGGGGATGGTGTAATAAAAGTCTGTAGTTTGCAATAGTCTGTGGTCTGTGTAGCCCTTTGATACTCCTTTTGATTAAGGGCTAGACAAATAAACATGACTTGACTTGACTTTTACTTAAAATATCAATGACAATAAGAACAATTTATTTCAATTCAAAATCAGTGAAGCAGTAAACCAGTGATAACTGGAGCGTGGAGTAGCGAAGGGTCTCCTTATTCCATCAGTCTGACCCTTCTGTTTTTGTCAATTTTTGTACCCATCCATTCGTTTGACCGTGACACCTCTGATTTAGATCTAAAACTTAAAAACCACTAGAAATCGAATTTTGGAGCCATGCCATTAAACAAACCGCAAAATAGAATCCCGCAGCAGACATCCTTCGAAAGGTTTCTTATTAGCTCTTTCAAATGTGATTGACAGCCCAGTAGCTGGGATGTGGCAGCCTTGGATTGCCCTTAAAGGAATCTCGTACTCGACCGTAGGGTGTCCGGCTTTCCTCAAATGGAGCGCTCCTTGCCCTTTTGCTACTCCTACTTGTTTGGATTGTTGTGTTGGGGTTAGGAGGAAGAATAGGATTAAGCAGGCATCAGGAAGCCAATTAAAGAAGCTCCTGATCGGCATTAGCCGGATCGTTTTTGTTGTCGTGCGTGTACATTACTATTTGTGTTATTCCTGTTCAGTTGTCACATCATGCTCTTCGCTTTGACCTCACTCTCACACTCTCCATTTGCCATGCTTTTTCTTACCGTGAACTTCATCTAAACCTTGAATTTTATAGAATAGTGTCCCTCAACATTTGTGAGCCAGGACGAAGATTTTATACCGAAAAAAAAGGCAAACCACCTGTGGAACCATATTTTTATTGTCAGCTCAAGTTTTGTTATTAAAATTTAAAATATTTTCAAAACAGGCAGATCTAAATTGACTGTATAAATCTCATCTCATCTCATCTCATTAGCTACACGGCTTATCCTCAGTAGGGTTGCGGGGGTGCTGGAGCCCATCCCAGCAATCATCGGGCAGTGGGCAGGGGACACCCTGAACTGGTTGCCAGCCAATCGCAGGGCACACGGGGACAGACAACTCGCTCGCTCATTCACACCTAGGGACAATTTGGACCGGCCAATTCACCTGAAATGCATGTTTTTGGAATGTGGGAGGAAACCGGAGTGCCCGGAGGAAACCCACGCAAGCACGGGGAGAACATACAAACTCCGCACAGGAAGTCTGGAGCTGAATTTGAACCTACGCAGGAGGTTCCCAAGACATGAACTGTGCCGCACATACGCTAACCACCGCGCCGCCGTGCTGCCCCTAAAACATATAAAAATATGTATTTTCTTCCCTATTCTTTTTCTGTTTCCAATCATTTTTGGAAAACGTACCATGGAGCCCCCTAACCCTAATTCTAACACTAACCATTAACCTCAAACCCTAACCATAAGCTTACCCCCTAACGTTAACCCTAGGTCCAAACACAAACCCTATCTATCCCCTTACACCTAACCCTATCCCTTACACCTAATCCTAACCCCTGACCATAACCTCTAATCTTAACCCATAACTCAAACACTAACACTTATTCCCAACTCCTAACCTAAGGCAGAAATGAAAGCTGTCATGAACCGGAACAGGATCAGGACCCAAATGCGTGAGGTTTCTCACACAAGCCTTTTATTTTACGTGAAATGGGGAGTAATGCACATTAGGCAGCAGTCTGCCGTGGAATGATAGGAAGCCAGAGGCCAACGAGATCGATACCAATTGCCCGAGCAGATATCGGACAGTTGGGGTCGATACTGGACAGGACGGGACAGACAGGATTGTTATCAAAACAGGATATTGAAAATAAACAGGACAAACTAGACCGGAACGAAACGGGAAACCGCTATCAAACAACGAGACGGACAGAATTGATATCAAAACAGGATATCAAAATTAAACAGGACAAACTACACGGGAACAAAACTGGAAACAGATATTAAACAGGACAAAATAAACGGGAACAATACCGGACAGGAAATACCAACAGCAAACAGGACCAAGCCGAAACCCACGTCTTGCAGGGCAGAGGTTCGTTGACGGACTGACAAAGGAAGAGTGAGAGCACTGAGTTTAAATAGACGGAAAGCCAATCCGTCAACGATCCGCAGCTGACGCGAGCAGGGCCAATCGGGCGCCATGGCAACCGTGACAAAAGCATGGTGCCATTTTGAATATCTGCACTTTTTACAAATATTTTGTAATTTTAAGCACCCTAGTATTTATTGTAATGATAATATTTTAAAAAGGATAAAAATCAGCTCATATTTATTAATGCAGCTTTTCAAAAATATCATTTTCATCTTTACTTGTTCCGATTTTGGGTTAGGTTTCCTTATAATTTTTCAAAAAACTAAAGCAATTGAAATCTTTCCAATAAGACCAACCCAAGCCCTTATTAAATATTCTGACAATCGTATAATAAAACAATAACAACAAATCAGTTTCATGGGGCAGGAGCCTTATCACCACCTTGTATCCATCTGTGCACAACACTTACGTACTTCATCAAGATAAAGAAAACAAATATCACAGGCGGGTGAGTCTAAAGCAGGGGTGTCAAACTCATTTTAACCCGGGAGCCACACGATAGAACAAACATTCTGTCGGGGGCCAGACTAGTAGATTAAAGAGAAAGAAAAAGAGATAAAGAAATAAGAGAAAGAGGGAGGGAAAAGGAGAGAGGGCGAGACAAAAAAAGAGAAAGAGAGAGAGGGAGAGGGTGTGAGAAACAAAAGAGACAAGAGTGAGAGGGGGAAAGAAAGGGAGAGGAAGAAAGAAATTCAAAGAGAAAAAAAAAAGGAAGTTGGAGCAAAAGAAGTTAAAAAAACACATAGAGACAAAGAGACAAAGAGCAACAAATGAAGACAAAAAGAGATACAGAGTGAAAGAGACACAGAGTGAGAGAAAAGGGGTGGAAAAGAGAGAAAGAGAGAGAGAGAGAGAGAGAGAGAGGAAGAGAGAGAGAGAGAGAGAGAGAGGGGAGAGAGAGAGAGAGAGAGAGAGAGAGAGAGAGAGAGAGAGAGAGAGAGAGAGAAAAAGAGAAAAGAGAGAAAAGGAAAAAAGGAAGTTGGAGCAAAAGAAGTTAAAAAACACATAGAGACAAAGAGACAAAGAGCAAACAAAGGAAGACAAAAGAGATACAGAGTGAAAGAGACACAGAGTGAGAGAAAAGGCGTGGAAAAGAGAGAAGAGAGGAGAGGAAGAGACAGAGAGAGAGAGAGAGAGAGAGAGAGAGAGACAGAGAGAGAGAGAGAGAGAGAGAGGGAGAGACAGAGAGAGAGAGAGAGAGAGAGAGAGAGAGAGGAGAGAGAGAGAGAGAGAGAGAGAGAGAGAGAGAGAGAGAGAGAGAAGAGAGAGAGAGATGAGAGAGAGAGAAGAGAGAGAGAGAGAGAGAGAGAGAGAGAGAGAGAGAGAGAAATACAAGTACAGTGTCTTTGTTCGAGGCACCTGGCTTTGGCAACATCACGTTGTCATATTTCAACCTGCAGCTTGTTTTTCTCTTGCGCTTCTCTCGGGCCGGATTCAATCCCTTAGCGGGCCTGATTTGTCCCGCGGGCCGCCTGTTTGACACATCGGTCTAAAGGGTGACACTCTAAACTCGTGTATTTGTTTTCGGGGGAAGAGGTTTTGTCTCGGCCGCTTGTTTACAAATTAACGACACGAGTTAACTTTCATCCTCGGCTCTCGTTGATGAACAAAGACGCTGGTCTATGGAGGCTGACTTATCTGGAGGCAGCAGCAGCGCCTACTGTGTCTTTCTGCCTGTCTTTGAATATTCCATCTACGTCTTTTTGACACGTTTAAGTAGCCGGGAAGGAATTCAAAAAGGTCTTTTATGGTTTTTGGCATTAAGGTGAACCACTACCAGGGTTGGGTAGGGTTACTTTAACTTGATTACTTTCAATTACTTTTGGATTACTCCAATACCAAATATGCTAATAAAAGACAAAATAAACTAAATATGAATAAAATGACTAAATTTTGTGCAGGCTTGGGGAGTAACGGAACACATGGAACGGCAAAAATGATGTTGGCAAGCTGTTTGGATTTGTTTTCATTTTGTTTCTGTCACATTTTATGTTCGTTTTGCCGGAAATCAAAGCCAGGAGAGAAAGCTTACCACGTGTTGTGAGTCATAATTTTATTCATATTTAGTTTCTTTTGTCTTTTACTAGCATATTTGGTATTGGAGTAATCCAAAAGTAATTGAAAGTAATCAAGTTAAAGTAACCCTACCCAACCCTGCCAATATGTCTGGATGCCATCTAGGCGAGAAAAGCAATCTTTTAAGACCTCAGCAGTTCTTTAATGACATCTGCACACACTGTTTAGAAATTATTTGTTATAAAAATAAGGTCTTGTGAGGTTCATCAATAAAGCAGTAGGCTACAGATGCTAACTGACAGCTAGTATGCCAGCTGACATCAGGAGCAGTGTTCCCTCTAAGCTGCGCACGTGCGCAATTGCGCACTGCTCGCATAATCTCAGCGCACAAGAAAATCTAGCCAGCGCACAAAAATGAGGGCTCAAATTACTAATTAAGAAGCGACCTAAATCAAAATTACAGTGCATAAAGATAAAAATACACGGGGTCCCGTGACGTTATGTTCTAAATGCGGTATTTTGAAGTCGAGTCGAAGTAGAACGAAGTTGAGTAAAGTTAGTAGAGTTTGTCGAGAACCGGCTTCTTCGGCTCGGCTCGCTAAAAGGAACCGGCTCTTTCGGGTCCAAAACGGCTCTTCAGGTTGTTTTTGCTTCTTTAATCCCAACATGACCATATATTATGTAAAACTATTCACAAAATGACTTAAAAGAAGGGGGGAATAAAACAGAAAAGAAAAAAAAATACCAACATGAAAAAGTAGTGAAAAGCTGGGAAAAAAAGAAACTAAAGGAAGAAAAAAAAAGAAGGAAAAATTTAGAAAAAAGCCAGAAAAAAAGAAAACAAAGAAACGTAGGAAAAAAGTAAATGGAGAACAAAAAGAAAAAAGTAACAGCTCTGAAAAAATAAACACAATGAGACTTTTTTTGAAGGAATTTTTAAAAAAGTAGAATAAAAAAACAGGGAAAAAAGAAGAAAATGTAACTTGATGTCAAATTTTGGACATGTTTGATAATGAATTATCTTGCCACAGTTGGGATTATGGTAGCTCACTGTTGTTTCAAGTGTTGCTCACCGACTTTGTGTGAGCGCTCCGTGGAAAATTAGAGGGAACATTGATTCACGGGTGAGCGTAGGATGGAACAGGTGATTAACAGACAGATCGGTGCAGCGTCTGCGGTCAAGCGGACCCTGTTTTGGTCCGTCATTTATCATTTTTTTCTGGGGAATACGTCACAGGAACAGCCAACCATATTAAAAAAAACATTAAAAAAATTTAGTAATTGTTTTCTTGACAAAGTTCCCATAAGTGTCGTGGGTTAATACCTGATAATATAATAACAATAGGGCAACCAGGCGGCGCAGTGGTTAGCGCATGTGCGGCACAATTCATGTCTTGGGAACCTCCTGCGTGGGTTCAAATCCAGCTCCAGACTTCCTGTGCGGAGTTTGTATGTTCTCCCCATGCTTCCTCCCACATTCCAAAGACATGCATTTCAGGTGGATTGGCCGGTCCAAATTGTCCCCTATGTGTGAATGAGTGAGTGAGTTGTCTGTCCGATTGGCTGGCAACCAGTTCAGGGTGTCCCCTGCCCACTGCCTGATGATTGCTGGGATGGGCTCCAGCACCCCCGCGACCCTACTGAGGATAAGCGGTGTAGCTGATGAGATGATGAGAGATAAGAACATTAACACAATATATATATATTTTTTGTACAATTTTTTTGCCAAAAATTGAGTCATAAGTTTGTGTGGTAACTATTTACAACAAAATATCATGGGATGAAACGAGTGCACCATCCAAACACACTCAAATGATTACGACAAGGGAATGCTTTTAAGAAGTGAATTATTTGACTAAAAATATATGATTTTAACTATTGAATACAAAGGGATAAAATATTAAAACTAGCAAAGTAATGTTAAAACCACGCTGCGCTTGTTTTGAAATGTATTTTTAAAGCTTGATGTTAATATTTGATTCGGTTGTGTGTGTTGACAAGATGAATGAGCCCTCAAATTCTTGTCGGAACATTTTCGGAGCGTGTTTGGGAAATTCCAGTTTGGGAATTTTTTGGGGGACTCAGCTCTGACACCAGAGGGTCAATGAGAGTACTGTATTGTTATTGTATTTCTGTAATGCCCTGCTGCCTCATGCTTTGCCCTTTGTGGCCTCAGTGCAGTGCGGGTTCAAAAATATTCTGCAATCCATTATCCCTGATTGCCTATTATTGCGAGTGGGGGCGGGCGAAACACATTTTCTCAGGTTTTGCGGCTCTTTTATTCCTGTCTGTCCACCTAAAAGTGAACTGCTCTCATGCGACCACAATCTATTATCCCTATCACAAATTGCTACAACCAGGAGCATATAGAGTGCACTTTTGTCGGACCAGGCCATTAGGGTATTTCCAACAAAAATTAACTCTACTTGTTTGGCCTACTCCATTATTCCCAATCCCGTATATCTACCAGCAGAAACCGGCAGAGCTCATTTTTGCCAAGCCAGTTGGGGAGGCTTAAGCGTGCCATTGTGGCCCACCTAAAATGAATTGCTCTGTTTTGGTCGTGATCCATTACCCCCAGTTTTTTATTGCTGAGCGGGGGCTAAGACAGAAAATTTGTGTCATGCAGGGAAGCACTCAGTAGCCTAGATGGTAAGGCGCCCACTTTGAGACTGGGAGGTCGGTGGTTCGCGCCCCGGCCGAGTCATTCCTAAGACTTAAAAAGTGGTCGGCGGCGCCCTCTGTTGGCTGCGGCTGCATCGGCTCGCTGCAACGGGTCAGGTGCAATCGACATTTCGTTCTGTGTACATTGTTACACAGAATGACAATACGAGGAAATTATTTTTATTATTACTTATTTCCGATTCTTTTCTCTTAAAATGAACAGTGCCTGTGCGGCCAAGACTATTATCCCTGTCCAATTATTGCTACAAGCATGGGCCAGCAGAATGCATGTTAAACACGGGGGCTACTACAATTTGGTTTTGAGATAACCTAGTGTTTTTTAGAGAGTTGACATTTTTTAATCAGATCCTGCAGCCATAAAAAAACAGACGGTTGTGTATCTCCACGTTTTGTCTTGTTCATGTGGTCTGATTTGACTTACATTCTGTCAAATGGCAAAAGTGACGCTAATATTGGAGCATATTTATGGTTTTATCCTTTTATTTTTAGCAAGTATTTAGCAGTTTTTAGCAGGTTTTTGTTCCAAGATGGCGGCGCGCGTGAGTGCAGAGGCTTCAGGGGCTAACTGTGGTCGTTGTGGTTCCACCGGATGCTATCGTTCCACCGGATGCTAACATTAGCATAGCGTTAAATCTCCGGCCCGCTGCTATCAATAAACAGCAGCTTGCACACCCCGACGGAGCTTTTATCATCGCCGGCGACTTTAATCTGGCATGCTTAAGGACTGTACTTCCCAAATTCATTCAATACGTGGACTGAGCAATTAGGGAAAAAAAACACTGGACCGTGTGTACAGTAAGATCAAACATTAAGTTGGATCCGCCCATCTCTGTCTGTCCCTCACCCCCTCATACACCTCCCCTCCGGAGGAAAACAAAGCCTATACAACAAGGACAGTACAAACATCTTTGTTCCTTTATCTCTTTGTTTTCCTTATACTCACTGTAAAATGTGGACCTGGAGTGCCACGTCCAATTTCGTTGTCACAATCTATCCCATGTTGTAACAATGACAATACAGGTATATTCCATTCTATTCTATTCTAAGTAAACTAAATGATACCTAACTAAAAACACTAATGGAGGCATGAAGACAAACACGCACACAGACACGGACACACACACACACACACACACACACACACACACACAAACAAACACACGCACACAAATCAGGATTTAAAAAGTTGTTCAGATATATTGTTATTTAATCAATATTATTGTCATATACATGGCAACCAGCGCACTGCGGCGCAGTGGTTAGCGCAAGTGCGGCACAGTTCATGTCTTGGGAACCTCCTGCGTGGGTTCACATCCAGCTTCAGACTTCATGTGCGGAGTTTTTATGTTCTCCCCGTGCTTGCGTGGGTTTTCTCCGGGCACTCCGGTTTCCTCCCACATTCCAAAAACATGCATTTCAGGTGAATTGGCCGGTCCAACTTGTCCCTAGGTGTGAATGAGCGAGTGAGTTGTCTGTCCTCGTGTGCCCTGCGATTGGCTGGCAACCAGTTCAGGGTGTCCCCTGCCCACTGCTTGATGATTGCTGGGATGGGCTCCAGCACCCCCGCGACCCTACTGAGGATAAGCAGTGATGAGATGAGATGAGAGATGAGACATGGCAACCAAGTGTCATGTTCTTTTTTGACATATTTGATGTAACCAACTATGAAAGGTATTTTTTTCCATTGCCACTGTTTATATGAAAAGCACCCGCCGGCCTAATTAGTAAGTCGTTTGCATTATAAACAGCTTTAAATATTGAAAAAAGGGAAAAAAAACAATTACCATTTTCATGATTGAGTTCACGAATTACGACTGTCAAGGTGAGCTCTAAAGAATCCTGAATTTAGTGAGCGAGACAAAGTGACTAATGGCAAACTAGCGCTACTGATGGGCTTTAATAGTCTTAGGGGGGTTCTTGAGTGTCTGAACACGTTTAGAACAGCGGTAAAATTGCAGGATTTTTGTTCCTGATGAGTTATTAGAAGTGTCAGAACATGCATTTGTCCTCTCGTTCACCTCCCCCTCGAGACTTTCGGGGTTGGTGCAGGTGACGCGTCGATCGGAACCTCTTGCGCGCTAGCGATCGACGTACCCTGCGGTTAATACTCGAGGGGGTATAATCTGTTCTGTTTGCATGGGTGCATACTTGGGTATACTGTGTTTAATTGGCATGGCGCATTTTCATAAATATATCCCGAGGTATCTCTTGGGAAGAAGGCTTTATTTGCATAAATATTCGAAATAACATTTTATCTGTTTCAGGTAGGGTAAGCTCTGCTCGTCGAGTTCCCACTCGATGGAGGCATGCATAGTCTGAGTCAAATTAGGGAAAAAAATGAGCAAAAAAGTTTTTAAATCCTGCTTTCTACGGTATAGGTTTGTATTAATACCTGATATACATCAGTGGCTATCAGGAAACCAGAACAGACCTGTGGACCCCAGAGCATTCGTTTAAGTCTTTTATTTAGGAAGCATTCAGGGCTTACTGGAGACGTGATGGCCGTCAGACGTCAGCAGCGGCGCCGGGGAGATAATTTCGGAACGAGTCCGGAATCGTAGTGCGGAAGTCAGGCAGGTCGTGTTTACCGGGGCTGGAGAGGAGATCGAAGCGTGGGACGGAAACAGGTCGGATCGGAGGCAGGCAGAAACGGGTAAGCAGAGCTCTTAAATGAACGGGATATCAGGAGAAACACACAGAGTTACAAATGTACACTCTGACACTGCTCTCTGGACGCAGCGCGCTTAAGAGAGAAGTGCCAGCCAATCAGAAGGCGCCCACCTAGGCGCCACATGATTGCTCCATGTGATCTGATTTAGTAATCATGACAGTGGCATTCCCATTTATTTGTGGACGAGTTGAAGAAAGAATAGAAAATCCTTTAATAAGAAAGTATTTCAATACGCAAGCTTGTTGAATGTAATGATAAAAAACAATACAGTAACCTGAATTTTAAAAGAAATCAACAATACATTTGTTTGCAACATTATACACATGAGTTTTACAATATCTCACAACTTTTCTATTGAAATGAGAGTCCAAGCTGGAAAAAATCAAGTTTACCTACCGTATTTTCCGCACTATAAGGCGCACCGGGTTATAGGGCGCACCCCGAAAAAATAGTTTTTGGTCCTATTTTTGACATACATAAGACGCACCGGATTATAAGGCGCTACAATGGGAACGTGGACAAAACAGTCAGATAGTTCAGTCCAACTTATTACCCCCTTAACATTCCGAAAGCTTGCAAAGACGCAAATACGTGTCGAGAACACGTGCGGATGCGGTGTCCGTAAAATGTCACTCAAATGCATCGTTCCATCATTCGGAAGGTTAAAGTCTTGGGATTCAAGAAATGATAACCATTCCTTAGTATCTATTTTCTTTTTCGCTCGCAACTTTACTGTGCATAAGACAATAAACACTTGGAATTGAGTTTAATTCAAAAATAGACACTCCATTCCATCCATTATCTGCACCGCTTATCACAGAAACATCGAGTTCAGTCTGAAACAAGATACAGGGACAATATAAAACCCGGAATAGCTCACCGAAGTCGTTGTGTTCATAATAATGTGCAGGCAATGTCCTCTTATATCCGTGAGGGTAGTAAATCCAGGAGAATACAATATTTACAAATACAGAATAGAAAAAAAATGCTTTCTCTATGCCGTCAGCCACATGCTATACGCATTCATCTTTTTCGGCCAATTGCAGGCTTTGTTTCGCCGTTTAAGCCAATGGCAGCCTGTACATGATAAAAAGGATCCGCCTCTTAACCTCTGAATAACTTTAGCCAATAGGGATTGATTCAACTGATGATTGACAGATCTTTTTCGGCCAATTGCAGGCTTTGTTTTGACGTTTAAGCCAATGGCAGCCTGTAAATGATAAAAAGGATCCGCCCCTTGACCTCCGAATAACTTTAGCCAATAGTGATCGATTCAAATGATGATTGACACATTGGTTAGCCAATGAAACGCCGGTAAATAAATCCCAGCATACATCGCGTACTACTTGGCGTTCGGGGGGAAATCTAGTTGGCGGCTGCAAGTTAGTTACTTTAAAATTGATCCATAAATAAGGCGCACTGTATTATAAGGCGCATGGTCAGCTTTTGAAAAAAATAAAGGCTTTTAGGTGCGCCTTATAGTGCGGAAAATACGATACTTTAATCAGCAAATACCAGCTCGGTAGCCTAGGAGGTAGGGTGCCCGCTCCGAGACTGGGAGGTCCCTGGTTCAAGCCTCGGCCGAGTCATACCTAAGACTTACAACATTGGTACTCATTGCCTCCCTGCTTGGCGCTCGGCATTAGGGGTTGTAATTGGGGGTTTGGTCACCTAATGACTCCCAACACGTCAGTTGGGTTGGGCGAGGGGGCTGGGAATCCCCTCCTCTGTATCAATCTCCCATAAAGAATCAGGAATTTGTTCTTGACTCTAGCCACCTCCCACTATGGCTCCGGTATATATATATCAGCAAATAATGTTGGTGATAGCTGAAATGGGTTAGAAAGGAAAAAAATCTACACTTACTACCAGTGTCTGAAACTCGTGACAAAAAGTTACCGAACACCGCAGACAACTCTAAAAAGTTCCCTGCCCAGCCATAAAGCCGAATACAGATTTGTTTTTGGACGTTACTTGCAATTAATTTCAACTCTTCTTATGCTCACCGAAGGTCAGAATGACTTGTAAACGCACAAATGTTTGTTTTCAAAAACGGGGAGACAGTTCGGCCAGCCACCACTGCTGTGTACCTCAATGTACAGCATCGGCTACTTGTGATTCGGTCCTAACCTTTCATACGTTTCCCCAAAACTCCGAATTACGAAAACGGTGGGTCAACAAAAATCGAAGAGACAACTTCATTGTTAAAAGTAGCTCTCGAGTGTGTAGCCGACATTTTCAAAGGTTTGTTGCCAGCATAACATTGAGACCAGCGCTGACCGGAAACTTCCAAACATCCTGAGATTTTTCCGGAAATACGTCATCGTCTCTCGTGCATAGAGCCTATTCTGATCGGCTGCCGGGTATGCAAATTGCAAAACGAACCGAAATTCAGAAATTTCCAAACCGAGCAAAGATTTCGAAATCGGAATAAAGCAAACGTTTGGATTTGAAGAAAAATCGTTTGTTTTTGTTTTTTTATCTAGAAAAAGAAAAACCAGGGCGGAGAAGTTTTGTATGTTGTACGCCCGGCGTAAAAGATGTGCTCGCCCCAGGCGTCCGGGCAGGTGTCATTTCAAACACTGCTTACTACACAACTTCTGGAAATTTTCGCACCCTAGTTTGTAATTCATGTGTATTCCATTGGCATTTAGCACATAATTTCATGATGCATGTAGTGTACTGCATATGACACTAAGCTAAACCAATAAAGAAGGAATGAGACCATAGGGGACGTTTGATCTAGGCTTCAATTCCTTCTCTGATGGTGAAAACTGTAAAAGTAAAATACATTGCATTGAGACCATGTGCCAATAGATTCGCAAAGATAGAGTGCATAAACTTTGCATCCGTCTGAACGATTTACAAGATATAGTTGTTTATACATCATATAAAGACTTTTGGAAATGTACGCCATTGTATTGGTAATCCTTCAAGATGGATGGGGATATATTGGACATGCAACAGTCTTGTCAGCCATTGTCTAAGTCTATGTTCATGTTGAGCTGGCAGAACCTGAAATGACTATTATTTGTCCTAATATTATGTATTCAGTTTTCCGGAGCATGACATAAAGCTCCCTGATCTTTATGTAGAACACTTCCTTACTTCAGGCACAAAAGAAACAAATGCTTCCTAAAAACACTGAAAACCTTACAAAAATGACAATAATAATTGAAAAAAATAAAAATATACTAATTTATATGTTGTTTTTGAGAGGGAAGAGGTGGGCATTTTTTCCCTCTTTAAATTCTCAAGTTCATGTTTACCCTGAAGTTCCATGTCTAATCTCGCTGCATGCAATGATTTTACACAATTAAACCAATGACAATCAAGACAATATAGATAGAAATATAGATAGCTAGATAGATAGATACTTTATCCATCCCCGCAGGGAAATTCACATTTCCAGCAGCATCCCTTCGCTGAGAACAATACAATAATAAAGCAAAAAGAATACAATATACAAATACCCAATGCGACGTGCAAATGCCCACTGTAGCGTGTTATATAGTATATCTAAATAGTGCTACACAGAATACATATTGCAATCAAATTCTGTAATATGCAATGTAGGGGGTGTGGTTTAATGTGGGCTTTTACTCTGCCAGGTAGAGTTAAAGAGCCTCATGGCATGAGGAAGAAAAGATCTCTTCAGTCTGTCCGTAGTACAAGACAGTGACAGCAGTCTGTCGCTGAAACTGCTCTTCTGTCTGGAGATAATGCTGTGTAGTGGATGCGATGGATTGTCCATGATTGACCGCAGCTTTTCCAGTGCCCGTCTCTCAGCTACAGTTGTCAGGCTGTCCAGCTCTGTGCCCACAACAGAGCTCGCTTTCCTCGCCAGTTTATTGAGACGAGAGGCATCCTTCTTCATGACGCTGCCTCCCCAACACGCTGCCGCATAGAAGAGGGCGCTTGCCACAACTGTCTCATAGAATATTTTCAGGAGCTTTTTGCAGATGTTGAAGGAGGCCAGCCTTCTGAGGAAGTAACTTTGGCTTTGGCCTTTCCTACATAGAGCTTCTGTGTTGGCAGTCCAGTCCAGTGTGTTGTCCAGTTGCACACCCAGGTATTTGTAGGTCTGGACAAATTCTACACATTCTCCTTTGATGGTTACAGGAACCGGGTGAGTTCTAGTTCTCCTGAAGTCCACCACCATCTCCCTGGTCTTGGTGGTGTTCAGGTAGAGGTGGTTTGCGTCGCTCCATCGGACAAAGTCCTGAATCAATTTCCTGTACTCCTCCTCCTGCCCATTTCTGATACATCCCACGATCGCAGTGTCATCGGCAAACTTTTGCACATGGCAGGACTCAGAGTTGTACTTAAAGTCCGATGTATACGGAGTGAATAGGAACGGAGAGAGCACGTTCACCTGCGGAGATCCTGTGGATCCAATAGGAGCACTTTATATGTTAGCCATGTCAGTATTTTTTTAATTATCATTGCTAGGTTCTAATTGCCCACATTTACAAATCTAAAGGCTAAGTGCCTTAGTTAATCTCATCAATGTCAAATCCTTTTTTTTTTTATTTCACTATTCAAAGTTTCTTTGTAATCACATTGATGCTCCTGAATCTGCCTAATGTGTAAATTATTTAAAAATGATGAGTTTATTATGCCAAACAACTTTCCCCTTCAAAAATAAGATTGAGAGCAAATTCAGAATACAATGGTTTCTGTCCGTCCCAACCACCTCCATGTATTTATAATTAGCTATGGACTATGTTTTGTGTTTATCGATTTCTCCCTTTCCATCATGTGCAGAGCACTTTTTGTTAATTACCTTTGCCCAGTAAACTCTTGTCACTCAGCTCGTGTTTCTGTCTTTCAATTGACATTTGGTGCGAGGAGTGGAAAGTCATCTCTAATTAGGTTGGTTCGCACATTGCTAGATCCAGCCAATCAATGGGCCACTAATGGGCTAGCAGTCATCAAGTCATGAGACATGTCAGGGTTGCCTTTTGTTTTCCAAGGCGATGTGGTTTGCAGAACTATGGATGGCAAGAACACAACCTGCCTAACGATTATTTTTCAGGATGAGCAAATGCAGGTACGAGGTATCGGTGTCAACGCCAGTATCAGCTGCCCTTTAGTGGCCATTTAACATTTAGGAACCTGACATTAAAGGAAAGGTAATCTGCCATTTCATAATTATTTAGGACAATCACTATGTTGAGATTTAAAGGTAGAGTGAACCGTTATTTATCGCGGGTGGAGGTTCCAAAAAATAACCTCTGATAGGCGAAATCAGTGGAGTAAAAACATTTAATTTTTTTACAGTAGACTCCTTTCATACGAACTCTTTTCTGAGGTAGGGAGAGCAAGGTGGAATTGCCATGTATTTGCGGATGGAAACTTATGGTAATTAGCTAATGCCTTTTGAAAATCAGTACTTAGAGTTCTAACTTGCTATGACTGTTATACCCGGGGAAGATTTCCTTGCTTTTTATCGCCTCCTTTTCCTTACTAATTATCACTGTTGGTTATGGCCATATAGCTTAGCAAGAGCTACGATTCCCGTGCCATCTTTGTGTTCAAGCCTTGTTCCCTTTTTTCTAGTGTTTTTGCTTCTGTATTAGCATCACTGAAACTGTGGTATGGACAGGGTTGTGTAGGGTTACTTTAACTGGATTACTTTCAATTACTTTTGGATTACTCCAATACCAAATATGCTAATAAAAGACAAAAGAAACTAAATATGAATAAAATGACTAAATTTTGTGCAGGCTTGGGGAGTAACGGAATACATGGAACAGCAAAAATGATGTTGGCAAGCTGTTTGGATTTATTTTCATTTTGTTTCTGTCGCATTTTATGTTAGTTTTGCTGGAGATCAAAAACATCAAAGCCAGGAGAGAAAGCTTACCACGTGTTGTGAGTCATCATTTTATTCATATTTAGTTTCTTTTGTCTTTTAGTAGCATATTTGGTATTGGAGTAATCCAAAAGTAATTGAAAGTAATCAAGTTAAAGTAACCCTACCCAACCCTGGGTATGGAGAGGATGCAATTTTTATTTTTTTATCACAAAGGGAAATTATTTTAATCCAGTATTGGTATTGGTATGTGTTGATTGTGAGTATTGGTCTTAAAAACTGATATTTAAGAACCCATCCATCCATTATCTGCACCACTTATTCTCAGTAGGGTGGCTGCGGTGGTGAGCCCATCCCAGGCAACTTCGGACAGTGGGCAGGGGACCTCCTGAACTGGTTGCCAGCCAGTCGCAGGGCACACAGAGACAGACAACTCACTCACTCATTCACACCTAGGGACAGTTTGGACCGGCCAAATAACTCGACATGCATCTTTTTGGGGATTGTGGGAGGAGACCAGAATGTCCAGAGGAATCCCACGCAGGTACGAGGAGAACTTGCAAACTCCACTTGAGGAGGCTACGGTAGCTGGACTTGAACCCTGAACTTCTGCAATATGGGGCTGGGCGCTAAACAACACTGAGCCACCGTGCTGACCGTATTCAAGAACCTTAATTGTTTATTTACCTTTAACCCAGGGGTCACCAAGGTTTTTGAAGCTGAGAGCTACTTTTTGTTTCAGATTGGTGCGAAGAGGTTTCAGATTAAATGCATTTCTGAAATAGCAACTTATGTTATGACTATGCTGTTAAAATGTTAGTATTATGTTATTACCAGGTCGGGTTAAACTAAGCTTACTCAACCATTTTGTTTCAAAGACATTGATCATGTGAATCATTTCTCATGCAAGTTAGCTATACAGGTGCTCTTCAGGGGCTACCTAGTGGCCTCAGGCACCATGTTGGAGACCTCTTATCAAGGTGGAACGAGACTTTCTTGTCCTTTCATTGTGTTTGTTGACGCACTAAAAAAACAACATTGAAAAGATCTGACACAAAAATGTCTGAGTACACAAAAAAAACAAAAGGACTGACACTGCTGTTCCAATATTTTTGGAGGGCAACAAGATGATTAGCCAGGAAAAACAGCGTGTGAGGACCCCTTCAATGCAGCTTTGCAGCTTCAGTTCTTCCTTTCATTCATTTTTCCGGGGTACACGGCAAGAAAAACAGATGAAAAAGCAAAAACGCTCACAAGCAGCGGATCAAAGGGAGCTTTGTGTCATGCTCGGGAAAACTAAGCTCCTTGTCGACTCGGCGATTTGTTTGTGCGCAAAAACTGACATCAGTGCCGTTGACATTTACTTAAATTCGGACTCGCTTTGGCACATGCTCGAATTTATTGGCTGGAGGAAATCCCTTCGCTGGATCCCAGTATTTGACACTGACGAAACACTTTATTATTCATGACACGAGGCAGGTGAAATGGATAAATTATTCACTCTCCAGCAAACATGAACAAAACGGCAAATACAGCTGCGGCGGATGCATAAGTAACTAAACAGTTCATTTTCTCCCGGTGGCGGAGGGAAAACGTGCGATTCTTTTTTTTAATTTTCCTGCGGCCTTCATTAGGAATTCGCAGTGGAAAAATGACACCGCTCATAACAATAGCGACTGGCAATTGAACCCCGGCGGCACGCTAGGCTGTTAAAAGAAGTGCATACATTTATTTTAAAAGAGCAGGTGGAGCCCAGAAGTAAATGAGGCTATAAAAAATGATAATTTCTTGCGTTTCTCTTGGCTTTTTAGAGCCGTTTGGTCAGCAAACAGACAAGTTGAGCGAGCAAAGAGATGCAAAGTGCTGATGGACGGAAAAAATGCCTAGCATCATTCAAAAGTGGTAGATTAGACTTTTTGTTTTACATTGGTAAGATAAGACCGTGGTTCTCAATGTACACGTGGGAACCTTACAAGTTTAATGATCATTTAATTATTGAAATACGTCATTTTTACGCCGTGGGCGGCACGGCGGTTGAGTGGTTAGCGCGTCCGCGGCACAGTTCTGAGGTCATGGGATCAAATCCAGCTACGGGCCTTCCAGTGCGGAGTTTGCATGTTTTCCCCGTGCTTGCGTGGGTTCCCTCCAGGCACTCTGGTTTTCTCCCAAATTCCAAAAACATGCATTTCAGGTTAATTGGCTGGTCCAAAATGTCCTTCGGTGTGAATGAGCGACTGAGTTGTCTGTGTCTGTGTGCCCTGTGACTGGCTGGTGTCCCCTGCCCACAGCCTGCAGATGCCTTAGATGGGCTCCAGCACCTTCGTGACCCTACTGAGAATAACTGGTGCTGATAATGGATAGATGGATCTGTTTGTGAAGAGTGGAATGTTTAGAAGGCTATTCCTTTTTGTGTACATCAGTTAAAAATAATGATTCACTACATCCCGTAAGAACACATGCAAAATGGTGGTCAACTAATTATAGACACCAGTGTTCTCATTTGCCCGCGGCGTCCTAGACGCATCATTTTTGCTGGGGACGCATAGTCTCAAATCAATGTGCGTCCCCGGGACGCAATTTTTTTGGGCACAAAATTGTCATTATTACCCGATTACATTTTTTTAAACAAAGATTTACCGCACTCCAAACTTTTCGTCAGGCAGATCCGGCAGATGTTGTTTTGGTTTCATAGTTCGAGTTTTCGTCTGCACGCCGATCTCGAGTTGTGTGGTGAAAAGTCCGTCTCTTTTTAGAGAACCTAGTTTTTGGGCTCAACTCATTCAAGAGAGCCGGCTCTCAAACGGCTTACTTGCTTTTATGCATTATATTACGAATAATTATGTTGTATAAAGAAGTTAAGAAAAAAAGGAAGTATAAAAGGAAAAAAATGAAAAAAAGACAGGTTTGTGGTTATCCCTTTAATCAGTATATTACCAACAATAATTTGATGCAGAAAATGAATTAATAATTTGATGATTAAAACTAAATGAATATATAGATTTTTATTATATATTTGTCACCGATTTACAATTTCAACCTCGATAACACTAAATTTTGCAGACCCATAGATCTCTGTTGGGACCCATAGATTTTTGAGCATGCGAGTCCCCGGGACTCATCACTTTTCAGAGCTAAAATGAACACTGGAAAAGATCTGGCAAACGGGACATTGGCCACCGAAATGGACAAAGTATCTTGGAATTATGTTACCGAAGAAAGGAAACCTTCAATTATGCTTCAACTATAGAAATAATAATAATAATAATAATAATTTCCTTTGTATTGTCATTCTTTGTAAGAACAAAATGTCGATACACCTGACCCGTTGTAGCGAGCCGATGCAGCCGCAGCCAACAGAGGGTGCCGCCATTTTACCAATGTTATAAGTCTTAGGAATGACTCGGCCGAGGCGCGAACCAGCGACCTCCCAGTCTCAAAGCGGGCGCCTTACCATCTAGGCTACTGAGCTGGTATAAATATCAGCCTCTTCAGCCTCTATCCAACTTTGGACCACATGAAGGTACAGTCAGCATTAGGGGACACAATATAGTAACCTCAGTTTTGCTGATAATACTGCAGAATTGACAGGAGAACAACAGGAACTCTGAGATCTGGTCAACCAATAGGATTGAAATCAGCACAAAAAAACAAAAGAAATGACAAAATCCCCAAGGTATTACCACAATCATCAGCCTCCCTCCAACATTGGACCAACGTGAAGGTGCAGTCAGCATTAGGGGACAAACCATGTTAACCTCAGTTTTGCTGATAATATTGCAGAATTGACAGGAGAACAACAGGAACTCAGAGATCTGGTCAACCAATAGGATGGAAATCAGCACAAAAAAACAAAAGAAATGACAAAATCCCCAAGGTATTACCACAATCATCAGCCTCCCTCCAACATTGGACCAACGTGAAGGTGCAGTCAGCATTAGGGGACAAACCATGTTAACCTCAGTTTTGCTGATAATATTGCAGAATTGACAGGAGAACAACAGGAACTCAGAGATCTGGTCAACCAATAGGATGGAAATCAGCACAAAATAACAACAGAAATGACAAAACCCCCAATGTATTACCACAATCATCACCTTTACCCACTTCAACCTGTAACCTAATTTAAATATATTTTAGCTGTCATATCAGAAGAGAGGTCAGAACCAGCCACAGCCACACTTGCCAGACTTGAACCCATCTGGAGGGACAAGACCATAGTACTAAAATCAAAGATAAGAATCATGCAAGCTTTGGGTATTTACATCTTCCTATACGCTTGAGAGACATGTACTCCTAAAGCAAAACTAGCTAAGAAAATCCAGTCCATGGAGATACGATGTTACAGGAAATTTCTAGGTATCAGCGGCATGGCTCATGTGACAAGCTAAACGGTGCGCAACACAATCAGAGGGCACTACGAAGAACTGTTGTCAACTGTGCTCAGACGGAAACGTCAGTGGTATGGTCACGTCACAAGATCATCAGGACTAGCCAGGATAATGCTCCAGGGCACAATCCAAAGTAGCAGGAGGAGTTAAAGACTGATAAAGAATTATCCCTAAGTGTGAATGAGTGAGTGAGTTGTCTGTCTCTCTGTGCCCTGCAACTGGCTGGCAATCAGTTCAGGGTGTCCCCTGCCCACTGCCCGAAGATAGCTGGGATGGGCTCCAGCACTCCCGCAACCCTACTGAGGATAAGCAGATAATGGATAGATGGAAGTGTGCCTTGGCTCAAAAACTGTTGAAAATTCAATTCAATACTGAGTACGACACAATGATGTTAAAGCTATTATGCTCAGGTCAAACGGTGATATAGTGTTGCATAACAGACAGCGAGCACCAAATAAGAGTTCAATTTAAGACTTTGGGTTTCCCGCCTGCTCCATCTCAGGCGGCTTAATTTCATGCCATTGTCGTCACATTTCATCATCCCTTCCTTTTGATCAGCAATATTTGCCCTTTCCGTATCATTTTTCTTCTTCTTTCTTTTTCTTCTCAACTTCTCAACTGCCGCTTAACGTCACGCTTTTGAATCAATAGAAAATGTAAAATGACTAAAAACTACACATGCTTGAGTGTGTTTTAATATCATGCCTTGCTTGTGTGTGTGGTAATATCTTTGAGAAAATACGAGGTTTTAGTTATTAGCTCTACATGAACGTGTATCCCAAATTCACCCCTTAGAAATACCCACTGTCTCGTTTCTCTAATGCTGCTCAAAGTCAAGCTACAGTGCTGTTCAAAATAATAACCGTGCAATGTGACTAACTAGAATATCTCAGGTATTAGTATATTTTTTATTGTTACATGCCAGACAAGTTACCAGTAGGTGCAGTAGATACTCAGAAAACAAACAAGACCAAGCATTCTTAATAGACATGCTCCGAAGGCTGTGCAATTGGACAAATAGTTCAAAGGGGTGTGTTCAAAAAAATAGCAGTGTCTGCGGTTGACTGTACAAACTCAAAACTAGTTTGTATTTGCAAATAAAAGGTAGGATTTTGCATTCCTAATATTTAGTTATTAACATTTCTTGGTTTAGCTTCACAAACAGCATTTTTGATATACCCCCACAAGTTATTGATTCGATAAAGATCTAGGGATTGGGCTGACTTGTCATGATTGCCGAAGTGAAGACACCGGTGGCAATCGTTTGGCGCGCTGGAGCGCGCTCTCTGATTGGCCGACGTTCTCTTCTTAAGCGCTCAGCGTCCAGAGAAGGATGTCAGACCGTACTTCTGTGTTCCTGTGTGTTTCGCCAGATTACCAAGTACCAAAGACTACTCTCCTGTTTTGATTCCTGCCTTCGGTTCCGACCTGTTTCTGCCCCGCGTTTACCATCTACTCTCCTGCCCTGGCCATCGACCTGCCGGCTAAGACATATTGATTATGCCTACCTGTCACGGAACTGCCGTTCTGTCCAACGCTGCTAGCGTCCGAAAACCATTGGCTTACAAAGCTAGCTCTGTCAGCTCAATCCAAGATTCCTTTAAAACGAACGCAATTGAGTACAAGATTCCATTCTGGGTCGTGACATGACTACTCCCATAACATTAAAAGTATTCGTTTGGAAACAAGACTTTGCTCGTCTATTGGTGTGTTTTGGGTCATGTTGAAACACCCATTTAAGGGCATGTCATCTTCAGCCTAAGGCAACATAACCTCTTTAAGTATCTTGACATACACCAACTGACCCATGATCCTTGGTATGCAATAAAGCAGAGTAGGAGAAACAAGACGATATTTGCATCACCATGCTTCACTGTCTTCAATGTGTACTGAGGTTTCAATTTAGAGTTTTGGGGGTTGTCTCACTATTGGTCTGTGGCCCTTGGACCCAAATAGGACAATTATACTTTCATCAGTCCACAAAATGTTCCTCCATTTTTCCTCCAGTTGATGTGTTCTTCCGCAAATTGTAACCTCTTTTGCACATGCCTTTTTTTAACAGAGGGACGTTGCGTAGGATTCTTGAAAACATATTTTCTTCACACAGACGTCTTCTAACCGTCACAGCACTTACAGGTAACTGCAGACTGCGTTTGATCGCCCTGGAGCTGATCGTTGGCGGAGCCTCTGCCATTCATGTTATTCTCTGGTCCTTTTGCACCCTGACTCAAATTTTCTGTTCAAAATAATAGCAGTGCAATAGATATATACCTCCCTTCTCGCAAGCATTTTATTTGTGGGGGCAAAATGGCAGCGGAGGTCAATAGCGCACACTGTAATTGTGTAAAATATATTTTACCATTAACCATGTCTATGGGTTTTGCCATTTTGTCTAGTAATGTCAGCCTGAACGCATTGAAGTCAGGGTACATACTTTGCAACTACGACCTCTCACCTCGAGTGTCATTTTAGTGATATTTTACTGGTCGTGAGTTAGAGAACTCCCACTTTTCCCTAAAAAATTCCCTAAAAAATTAACAAAAACTGCATGTGCTTGAGTGTGTCTTAATTTAATGCCATGTTCGTGTGTACAGCGAAACCTCGGTTTTCGAACGCCTCTCAGTTCGAACAAATCGGAGTCCGACCAAAAATCTCGAGAAATTCTTGCTTCGCTGTTCGGTCAAAAAATCGGAGTTCGAACTTTTTTTTTTACTCCTTTTAATTTTCTCAGGTGCAATTGCACCTCCAATACACTTGGGGACGTCCGAGATAAAACAAGTGTGTAGCAAATGGGCTGAGTTACAGAATTTCACCACACCGATGAAGCTGCAGTCACCAGAGTCATCATGACTTTAATGACACTGCCATGAACCACTTCCGAAAAGTTCTAAAAAGAAGGCAGAAGCAAGTGTCATTGGATAGATGTTTTAAGAGAAAAGAACATCCTGTAGCCAGTCATCCGTAGCAAAGAGATTTGAACGTGTGAGCACCCCTCAGACAGAAGAGCTCCCCGAAGTTTTTGTGGAAGGGGACTCTCCTTCCAAACAATAATTTTCCTTCCTCCTCCATCCCTCTCCCCACCGTCCATCTGCGCCTTCTGCTGACCACCACAAGGGTAAGAAATCCTATTTATAATTCTTTTCTTTATGCTTTTTTTTTTTTTACACGTTTATGTTAACGCGAACATACAATTAGCCTGGGTTACATGTATGTTATTTGTGTCTTAAAGGTAAACAAAGGCAAACATTCAGGGTGTTGGAACGGATTAAAACGATTTACATTATTTGTAATGGGAAAAATGATTCCTGTGTTTGAACAAATCGCTTTGCGAACCGGGTTCTGGAACGGATTATGGTCGAGAACCGAGGTTCCACTGTACAGTAAGGTTTTATTAATTAGCGCTACATAAAGGTGTTTTCTGAATTCACACCCAACAATACCCACTGAGTAGTACTGCAACCATACCAAGATAAAATATATTCCCGATCCAGGCCGTTGCACTGGAGAAGATCTACTGAGGACTTCCGCAGGTTAATGTGTCCCCCGGCTAAACGCGAGCCGAGATGATCGCTAGCCTCAGAGGCCGTTAGCGCCATTGTTGCGACTGTGCTGAAGTTGCGCCGCTACACGCTAAGGATTAACATATATAAGGTATTTGACATAAGCCACGGCGGCCTCTCGGCGGTGTAAGAGAAGCGCTACGGCAGCAGAAAAGGTCCCCAAACCGATTGCAGGCCAGCTGGCTCATAATGAGGCTAATGGAGGCTCATCTTTGTCTTCTTTGATATATTCAGATCTAATCAGCCGCTTTTCCCTTGTAGGCCGTTTGTTAATGCTTTAACGCCGTAGTCGGTCATAAAACCGATGACAGGCAGACAAGACCGATCGCGACTCTTTGTCGGATCCAAAAAACTGACATTTTTCACGCTGACAGAGTATTTTTAATACCCTTGCTAAGTAATTCTCGATGTCGACATCACCCACTATGTTTAAAAGTCTAATAATCATCTTTTTGCCTCGGTACAAAATACATTTTATACCCTCCGCCGGTTGGAAGGAGGCCGTAAATCTGCTCAATGGCCGCCATCCATAGAGGAGAAGGAAATTGAAAAGTTACTTTTATGTATTTGCAGACGTTAAGTGGAGAACGCGGACAAAGCTTGTCTCGGGCTCTACGAGGCACACCGGAGTCCTTTAGCTTTTCCCGTGGCATGACTTTGGAAAGTTCATCTGCGTGTCACGGTCGCAGTTGTCCTGTTTGGACCAGGTACCGGGTATTTGAGAGCAGGTCAGACTGAGGCAGAGTGTGGCTTTAGAAAATATCAAGGAAACATGTGGGCATGCAATATGGACTTCGATATAATAGTAATGGACCTCTTCATTGTTGATCTAGCAATATTCCCTTTCCAGGATTCATCCACCTTTTTCTTTGCCAAATTCAAGGACTTTCAAGCCAATCTTTAGATTTCTTCAGTACCATTTAACGTAGAAATCAGGTGTGAATAATATATTCTCCAGATCCACGAATACATCTGCAATTTAATAATGAGATTTTTAATCATGAATGTTGTCTTGCTATGAAAGGATAGTGGGATTGTGGACGCGTTCTTAAGGATGGCCTGGGCACCCGTATGATGCGGCAGGGGTAAACCAGTGAAAGCTGTCGGGCCCTGCTGTTGAACAAAAGATTGTGTTGTGTCACCCTGACCCGAGTGACATGGCCGCTTTCTGGTGTCCCGTTTCATCTGGAGGGACGAAAGCATGACCGACTTAGGTGCCTAACTTGTTTGGGTTTTTGGGCAATTGGGTTGTCCATGGTCCAAAAATGTTTGCGTGTGTTTTTGCAATTTTTTTCCCCTTTTTATTTTCTTTGTTATTGTATGTGTGTGTCTTGCTGTCGGTCACCCCTCTTGAGGGATATGACCAAGGTCGATAGATAGATAGATAATCATGAACGTACATGTATCAAAACATATGATTTTTAGGGTAAATCACGAATATATTGTGGATCTGAGAAATTCGTGTGTAAATATTGTTCAGACACATTTCTCCCCCTACAGGTGTTGGATAGAATAATGGTAATATGTAGCTTACATTTTCAGTTGCAGGAAGTTCATCCCATTATATTTTACCACTGTGAAACACTACCTTAATTTTCCAATAAATGCTCATATTTGATAAGTAACCCCTGCACTGATTAGCATTTCATAGTGCCCTGTTTAGGTGAAGTATGACTTCGTCCACTTGGGCGTGACCTGTAGAGGGCGATGAGGCTTCGAAGGCCATACAAACTAATTTCAAGTGCCGTTAAGCACAAGTGAAAATGAATTGCAATGGCACCGCGAAGCCACCAGAGAGCAATGTCAGTGTCATTTAAATCAAACTTTATGCAAATATTTCAAGCTTTTACAAGCACTTCACCTAAAATGTAAGCACTTTCTAATACTTGAAAACCACATTAAAATCAAGCATTTTCAAGGATTATAAGCACCGGTACCAACCACGTTTTTTGTTTTTCAGATGACAAAGGTGGGGAATAATTTGTTTAGGGCTCAGGATTATGGTAAGGTTGATGGTCTAAGGCTGGGTTAGGGAAGAAACACAATTCTTCATAAACAATCGGCAAATAACAACTTCTTCAATATGTTTTATTTTGTTCTTCGGTTTTTCTATACTGTTCGATATGTTTCATTCTGTTTTCAATATGTGAAACCTGTAAAGGAGATTGCATAAGATGCTAGTTCATTATTTTGACTATGAACGTGAACTGTTGTTTGTTGTTTCAACTAGTATAAACTGTTCACATCACTGTCACGATCGGCCAATCAGGATTCTGCTCTTTGATTTCCATACCCTTTAGGGTAGATATGATTTGTCACCTAGGTAATTTAGAGATAATTTAAAAAAAGGGATCAGGGCAGTTTGAACAGCTACGACAGCTTTCTTATCTTGAGCATTTTCGTACATAACTCTTTGGTTCAGTAGACACTTATTGTAAGAGAAGACATCAATGGATTTTAAACTTGCTAGGAGAAAAGAAGAGGACACTACAAAAAAGCATGACCAAATTCCAAATCTGTTCTAAAAGCCCTCACCTCTTTATTTAGTTAAGAATCCATGGTTACAAAAGCAGATCTATGCAAGTCAAAGAACAGAAACAATACTGACAATGATGTAAACAGTACATACGAGTTAAAATACGGAGTCTTCACTTGGCAGGTGACCGGTATTGGAATCTGAAAACAAGTATATTCATATTTTTTTACCCTTATTTTAGTTCCTTGTGTAGCGTTGCTTTCGGTTCTCGCCTTATTGGGAGTGTCTACACAACCTTGACAAATATGAACATAAAATGTATATTTTTCCTTCACCAGAGGCACTATTGATTTTGGTTACTATTCCACTGACATTGTATTGTTAGAGAATAAGACATTATTGATATTGCTTCCCCTAAAGAACTCCCTTGATGAGGAGCATACTTGATTCAGGTTTCAACGATCCAACATCAATAAGGAGTCATAAGAGCCAACAATTCAATGAAACTTTAATGGGCAAATGACGGACTTATGTTGACGTAATGAGCAGCAATTGAAGGCTAGTTTTAAATTGACTTTTCAGGAAATGAGAGGTCAAAAGTTGAAGGCACGGCACCTGACGAATTATCAAAGCTTGAGGACCATTTAGGTCCCTTCGTCCGGTCAGCCAATCGACAACGGAGAAAAACAATTGAACCGGGCCGTCGCTGAAGGTTCTTTGCACTCTTTTACCTCGTCACGGTCCGTCTCGCTTAAGTCGGCATCCCGGCGGAGATCGGCAAGACTCGTTTCACACCACCAATCTATATCGCCGGCTCAGCTTTTGTCTCGCTTAATCACGGACTTACTCCGACATTCCCCATCGTCTTTTGTCCTTTCGCACCCTGACTCACATTTGAACCTTTTCCCCCATTTTTTTTTAACTTTTAATCTCAACCCCCCCTCTCTTCATTTCTTCCCCTTCCGCCGTCCTTTCAGCCTGGGTTCCTTATGGAATCACATTCATTTACCACACTTAGTATATCCGTCCTCCTGACCTCGCTTGCCGTCTTATTTGCTCTCCGTAGCGTTACTCATCCCTTTTGTCCGTCCTATCTCCCTCTCCCCCAGCTCACCCCCATCCTCTTCCTTCATCCATCTTTGTCACTTTGCTTCCTTTTCAACTTCTTTACTTCAAACGCTCTCGTCGGCATTTCTAGACGTTCTCTCTCTGAAATACCAGCGGTAGCTCTAATGGTGAGCTCTGCTTACTTCTTCCTTTACCTCACAGCCACAATCACCCCCCCTTGCCCCAACCAAGGCCAGATCCCTTCTCCTCGTCCTGTACATTTCTCAGTGTCTTTCCGTCCTTTCTGAGTGATGGCTCTATTGATCGGGTCCGTGATGATATTACCCAAGGACGACCACAGGGCAGAGGAGAAAAGAAATACCATTCCTTGTTCATATGAGGTGTGCTTGTGTGTTTACGTACAATTCCAGTGCCTCCCAGACGCTCCTTGTAAAATGAAATGTCCAAGGGTATTGATGGGGTTGTCGCAAGACCTCTGGAGATGTTTTTGAGTTACCCTCTGGGCCCCACACATATCTATACCAAGAGTACCTTGAGGAAATGTACGATCTGACTCGGGTTGCAACTAATAACTATTTTAATAGTCGACAAGTCACTGAGTATCAACACTATTAGTTGAATAACTGACTCATTTTAATACACCTGGTATCAATAGAGTTCATTTGATTTAATTATGTGGGAAATTATCATAAACATGAGAAAAATGGGTGCAATGAAAATATTTTATTGAACGTAGTGTGCTGCGGTACAAAACCTAAATCAAAATGCCCTATCTAAAACCAATTAGGCAGAGTGCTTGGTCAGTAGAGACATAAATCCATGAATAAATATGTGTTCATTTTTTAGTGACAGGCAAATAAATAATGACATAAAATCAAGTTTTATTCCTGTAAAGCAGGAACAGCCTCATTAGCAGCAGTAAGACAGTAAAAAAAAAAAAAAGTGAATTTTGTGAAGTACATTCAGCGGTAAACTCCAACTTCTAATACAAAAGAACTTAACGATTCTTAACAGCTTGAAATGAAATGGTTTTCGCAACTGATGCTATTTGTTTGTAACTTTTTTAAAACGGACCTTAGTTCTTCTGAATACATGCATATAATATAAAATACGTTTCTCCGGCACGGTTTCTTCATTCTTTTTTAGCGAAATATACTTGTATACGTAATGTACAATGCATGCTATCAAAACCCTATTGGCTGGAATGTTACTTGAATATTGCCGAGGCGAGTCAGACTCCGTTTCGTTCACTATGTCAAGGTTAAAACTTGAAATTGTGAGAGAAAGAAGAATAGAACACGCTCTGAGTCGGAGATTCAGGTTTTTGATAGCCCTTTTCATAAGAGGTACGTGCTTCCAGGATCGACTTGAAGAAGAACACGCCCCTCATTTAGCAGAAGGCTAATTCATTGTAAAACACAAGAAGAATGTCATGATGACTCAAGACTTTCACCTGTGCTCGCTCGTTTAGCGCCAGCTGCTGCTGGCTAACTGATTGGCTCCCCGTTCTACTTAAGCTCAGTCCTTTCACTCGCCTGTTGTCAGTCTGTCAGCGGACCTCTGTTTCTACAAAGCACTTTGACTCTGACTCCCGTAATTCCCGCGTTTTGCACCCGTTTTCCACCCGTCTGTTCCTGATTTCCCCGTTTGCTCCGGCTACGACCTGTTTTTTGACCCCGACCACGGTTTGCGCTACCGTCCCGGCTTACGGCCTGTTTTTGATCCCGACAAGGTTTTGGGTCTCTTGCCCCGGTTATCGACCTGTTTTTTCCGTTTTCGTCACCACGAGCTCCCGCTCCGGAAGGTCCACTTCCGCATTCAGAGCACGTTCCGATTCTGTGAGTCGCTTGCTTCCTGCGTCCAGCGAGCACAGGATTGCGGGCGCTGCCTTTCCTCGTTATCTCAATAAACTTGTGAGAAACGTTACGCAATTGGGTCTACCCTTTGTTCTAAACGTGACAAAGGAAACTACAAATCTGATTGGTTTATATGAACGCAGGAAATGAATCTTATTGGTTAAGACAGGAATCACATATTTAAATGCAGTGTATAATGTTGGTCGCTAGATGACCTGCGAGTATAATAAATGAGTATTAAGGACAGTGGAACTTTTGTAAACACAATGCATCTCTGTAGGAAGAATGGACTTTGGGAGTCAAACTCACCCAAAACCGAAACTTGATAAGAATGGAATGGGACCTTGGAGGTGCTTGTCTCTGAACACCAAGTGAAATCTAAAACCACATACTCATTGAGCACTACAGAACCACAAACACACAAAGATATAAAAGCATGAAGTATATACTGGGTGTAAAATATAGAATATAGTATAAAAGGCACACCTAGACCATAATTTCCCCCACACCCACTCCTACGTTCTTTCTCTTTAATTGTTCTTGCATCACTGAGGTACTGCCATGATACACAAGATCTGCTTTGTAAGCTTTGCAAGCAGTCTAATATCTAAAGTCTAAAATTATTCTAAAGTATTGGTACTCTCTTGGAAAAACATGTCTGGTGACAATAACGTTCGATGTTGACTATTTACATTCGTGATTTTTGTAAACTATGTCAATTAAGCATTGCAGCCCAGGGTTTAGCTGCAGAATTATTTTTGATTCCAAAGCAAAAATTGGGGCGTTACTGAGATATCGGGCTGGCCGCTCGAAAGTCAACTAGGTGAATCACTGCATTATTAATGACAACTTTTACTGCAGAATCCATACAAGCGTCTTCTATAGAATTGACAGTTCAGGAGCTGGAGGCGATCGCAACTGACTTAGAGTGAAAGGTAGTATAACCCCAATGCGGTGAAACGGCTAAGTTAAAGGGACACAGTGTAATTTTTGACCACAATACATTTTGATTTGTGTGTAGTGCAACCAAAAAAGAGTGCTACTAGCACAAGGAAGGAACTAAGGAGACTCAAAGTATTTTACAAATGAATACAATTTTTATTTTATTTTTTTATTGAAAAAAAATATTTTGAGAAAAAAAAAAACTGAAGACTGCAGTTAAAAGACTGAAATCTGCGAAAAGCAGTTTTATTAATGCCATGTCCTGCACGGTTGTCATGGCGCCCAGCTGGCCCCGCCCCTTGACACCGGCTGAGACGCATTGGACTGATTGCTTTTGGAGTACTTAAACGCTCCTTTTGGGACTGCCCGTTGCCAGACCATTGCTTTACCTTGTTTAAGACCTGTTCATGCCTGTTTGATCTGAATATTGCCTAGTTTGTAATTTTGATTGCCTTTGAACCTGTTTTGTTTTGTTTTTGGTCCGTTTGTGTGTTGGACAACTTTTCTTTCCTAATTAAAGTGACAGATTGTCTACGCATATGAGGTCCTACTTCCTGCCTCCCGGTCTGTTTCCTGACATTCAAGTTGTTTGCATTCTTAGACTTTTTTGTGTGTGTGTTTGCATTTTTAAGGAGATACTTACAGCATAATTAACCTGATCTAACAAAGGGGCATGGACAAATATCTTGGAAAAGGGACGCTGTGTATTATTTGACCACTAAATGCCACTGTCTTGTGTAGTGCAACCGAAAAAGAGTGCGACAAAGCACAAGCCAGAAAAAAAACTACGACTCAAAGTAACCAAAACCGCACAATTATTATTTGTATTTCTTTGCCTGCCTTTCACAAGATCTTTTGGTATATGAGAGTACCTGTAGCAGCAAGATGGGTGACAATCCTGTCAGCTCCCTCTTGGTAGGTCTCTTGCTACGTAAAACAAATACAGATTACGAGAGGGATGAGTATGTAAAAAGAATGAACGTTTGTATGAAAGTAGGTGTATTTCATTTCTATTTTTTTAATAAATTAAGTTTTTTACAACTAGGAGGCGCTAAATAAGACAATCTCACTTTAATCTCACAATAAAACTAAAAAATACATTTGAAAAATAAATAATATCAAACATATATAAAAGTAAGACATACATACAAATAAATGTACTGTCAAATATAATATTTTTATTAATTAATATATATATTTGTTTTATATGTGATATATGTATATACAAATATAATAAATAATAATTGTTTGCACAATATTTTTCATATTTATATTTCAAAAAGGTATTTCACATATATAGTTTATTTATTCTTATATTCTGTTTATCTATTCAATCACTTAATTTTTATTTTTAAATTGATTTTAATATGTATTATTATTTATTATTTGTCATGATTACCGATGTGATGCACCTGTGCCCGCTCCTTTGGCGGCAACTGCTTCAGACTCCGATTGGCTCACGGTCACTATTTGAACCCTCGTCTATCAGTCATCAGTTGTCAGTCCGTCTGCAAACCTCAGTTTATGCTGGGCAAGCTTTTCGAACCTGACTCACTCCTGTTTTGGCTCTTGGCTGTTTCCCGGCTTCGACCAGTTTTTTTGATCTTGACCACGATTTTTGCTGTCCTGTCCCGGCTACTTACCTGTTTTTTCCGCTCCCGACATCGCCATCGCTCGCCACGGAAGTGCCGCTTCCGCGCTCTGAGCAACCAGCGATCACCGGAATATGTGTTCAATCCTTTCCTTCTTCCCAATAAAACTGAGAGAAACATACGCAAGTGGGTCCTGTCTCTGTTCTGGTCCTGACAATATTTTGTTATTTAGTCAAATTATAATAATGATTGTTCTATATTCTTTTTAATTTATTCAGTAGCATTTTTCTCTTATTTATTTTTCATTTTTTTAATACATAAATGTTAGGCAGTATAATCTTAATAAGAAAATCACTGGCAACTATTTTAATAACTGTCCAAAGCTTCTTTCAAGGCAGAATTCCCAATAATTTATCTTCCTTTCTGCAGCTTTATCTAAGTGCTACTAAACCGAGGGCTATTACTAAGGTATTTGTGTGAAGAGCCTTCTTTAGTGAATTCAATGGAAACAATAACTAAATAATTTCATATAGGTGAATAAAAACGCTGAAAATCCCCTGCCAACTGCTGGATTCCATATTATATTTTATTTATATGTTTTTTCTGTGAGTCTTGCAGGTCAAACATAGCCAAGTTGGGGCGTGGCAGAGATTTTGGGCCGGTTGCCAAAGCCAATTAGTTGGATCACTACATCGATGATATATACGACTGTGGAATCCATCAAATTATCCTCTATAGGAATGAGGATTGGAGAGTTGGATGACATCACAGTTGTTCTAGTTGTGCTTGATTTGCCCATGTTTATTTTTCTAGTATCTTCTATTTCCCGTTTTAGTTGAGTCTATTGAGATTTTGCACGGTTATTATTTACCTTATCGATGCCAGGTTTCATTGCAAAGCCATATAAGTGAACCCCTAGGTTTTTGAGTAGCTTTCTAAGCAATTGTTTTGACAATGTTGAGAAAGATGTACACAAGTGAAGCAACCGTTAGCATGAATAGTACTGTTAAACTTCAATTTGTGTTTAGTAGATTCTTAATTTTTTGTATTTTGTCAGAAATGAGTCTTGTTTTACGTTTATTTTACAAAATTACTGATGGAATTTGCGAAAAGGTACACAAGGGAGACACCGTTTACGATGAATAATTCTGTTATGATGTGATTTTAAGGTTCTGTTGGTATTATACAAAATCATGCATGGACTTGTTCCCTCATATCTTTCAGATTTAAGTTCCCTCTATGTTACGGTCCGAAGCCTTCGTTCTGAGAGCGCCGGTCTTCTGGTGATCCCAAGAGCCAAGAACAATTCGGACCCCGGTGCTGTGGAATGCTCTTCCCCCTGAGATCCGATCTGCAACCTCAGTGGAACTGTTTAAATCTAGGTTTAAAACACACTTCTATTCTATGGCATATGAATAACCTATACTTTATTTCTGCATCTCATTTGGTTTTCAATGGCCTTGGCATTGAATGTCGTATATCATGATATGTTTCCATTTTCTGTCGTCAGGTTTTTCGTCTTTTAGCTTCAACAATACTTGATACGAACGTAAAATCCATGTCAAAGTTCATCTACCCTGGTGACCTACAGCAAGACAAACACATACACAAAAACAAATCCACAACTGATTAATATTTTCACTATAGTAGATTTTTTTGGCTACTTGTCTCTTACTACTGTCCTTAGGTTCCTGAGGAACAACCTTGTTTCCATTTTGGCACCTTAAATCGCTGGTTCAAATCCGGCTCGAAGGACCAAATAATACATTTAAACTTTTGTAGACAATCAAAATAAGGCGAGAACACATTGATAGATTTTGAAATTTCAAAGAGGACAAGAAATGCTGGTGTACTAGTGATCCCAAGAGCTAAGAACAATTCGGGCCCCGGTGCTGTGGAATGCTCTTCCCCCTGAGATCCGATCTGCAACCTCAGTGGAAATGTTTAAATCTAAGCTTAAAACTCACTTCTACTCTATAGCATATGAATAACCTATACTTTTCGTGGACAATATCTCTGTATTATTTGTGATTGCAACATCCTTTGCTGTCTGGTAATCCTGAAAGGGGGATACCACATGTGCGGTCCCTTCTCAAGGTTTCTTCATTTTCCTCATGTTGAGGTTTTTGAGTTTTTCCTTGCCCTCATGTTGGTTCCAGATCAGGGGATGGTGTAATAATAGTCTGAAAAATAGCCTGTGTAATAACCTGTGAAGCCCTTTGAGACTCTTTGTGATTAAGGGCTATTCAAATAAAAATGACTTGACTTGACTTGACAAGCTCTCAGGTAAGAACATTTCTATATTTTCTGAGTCCCCTCTTTTTGTTAAATCTATAAGGTTAAAAAAAAAAACAACCCTAAAGGGTGTGCTACTCAACAAACATCAACATGGTCAATAGCGACAATGATGCAATAATCAAAACAAAGAACAACAATGAATCAAAAGGTGTCACGGTCGCCATGGCGACCAGTCTGCCGCGCCCCCGAACTCAAGCTGAAGCAGATCAGCTGATTGCTGGTCTGCTACTTAAGGCTGGGTTGTGGGTTTGGCGGGCGCTGGCTCATTACACATTCCCCGGTCTGCTATGCCTTGTCCTGTTTTAGTTTTTTAAAACATTTTCCGTCTGTTATTCCCTGTCCTGTTGAGTTCGTGCCGGAGGAACTCTGTACCGTTCTGTTCTGATTGTAAGAATGTTTTTGTTTGTCTTGTCCCTGACTTTTGGACAACTCTTATTTTGTTAATTAAAACTTATGGATCGTCACGCAATTGAGTTCTCCCTTCCTGCCTCCTGCCTCCGTTCTGGTCCGATCACTCCTTCCACTCCACTCCGCCTCGTGACAAAAGGAGGAACTAGCATCCCATGAAATTCCCTTTGCCCTCGTCCTATAGCAACAAACGTACAAATTTTTAACGGCCTTGCTGCATTCAATTACGACATTTTATATGTTTTTGGTTGTCAGGTTTCACCCTCTCTTGGGTTAAACAATAATTGACACAAAGGTAAAATCCTTGTCCAAGTATTTGTCCTCATTTATATGCGGAAGCTTTAAAAAAAAAAACGCTACTTGCTCTCCCCCTAGATTTTCCTCAGCGGGCGCATACTAAATCTCCTCCCGTCCTCGTGGCCAGACATCTGAAGCCACCGGTGTGCGCTGGTGATAATTCCTACTTCTTCTCCCGCCTCCTCTCTCCAAGCGCTTGGAATGACTTCCTCGCTGCTGGCTTTCATGACCAGGGGGACACACGGCGGGATGGATGCAGATGTCTTCCTGCACAAGCCAGACTGCAAGCTCAGCTTTCTTGTATTTTGGCTCATAGATCACGCACATACCCAACCAGCCATGCAAACAAGTCCTCATGGAAAGACAGGACAAGGAACGAATCTTGTTTTGCTTTCTCATTGAATATTCATATGGCTGAATTTGTGAGCTGAGCAACAGATCTGTTAAAATAACTGAAAATAAACTTGCACGGACGGCAGTTTGTTGGCAAGTAGTTTGCACCTACTGTTTGGCAGAGGAAAGAAAAACTACTAGGTTCTAGGTTTGATGAGTGGTAAATTTAGTATCCGAAACACCAGAGTCAAAATTAATTCGAACAAAAGCCGGTAATATAATGAACAGACAACACAATAGACAACATTTAACATAAATGACAGTCAGAGAACATCTTATTTTGTTTAAAGTGCTGAATGTAAAGTTCTAAGTTTGGTCAGTCCTTATTTAATAATCCGGCTTTATGTCCATTTCAGTTTAATGACTGGTCATCTACTCTAATTTCAGTGATAAGCTATTTTTAGTCCAAAAGAGGACATTCATTGTCAGGAACCAGAACAGGATCAGGACCCAAACGCGTGACGTTCTCACACAAGCCTTTTATTTTATGGGAAATGGGGAGTCATGCACGTTAGGCAGCGGTCTGGCGTGGAAATACAGGAAGGCAGAGACCGACGGGATCGATTCCAATTGCCCAAGTTGATATCGGACGGATGGGGTCGATACCGGACAGGACGGATAGACAGGATTGATAATGAAACAGGATATCAAAAATAAACTGGACGGGAATGAAAGCTGGAGATAATGTAATGTATTTATTCAGCCAGAATAAACCATAAACATGATATATACAAGAAATCATTTGACACGCGAACTCTCAATAATGATGATATAATAGATGTAAAAGAACAAAAAGAATAGAGTAAAAAAGATATTGTAGTATAATACAAGGTAATTATATAGAATAGGTTAAAAAGAAAGAATATGTAAATAACAAGACTAGAGTAGAATAGGTCGGAGGAACCGAATAATAAACGGGACAAAAATAGACGGGAACGAAACTGGAAATCGATATTAAACAAGACAAAAATAAACTGGAACAATACCGGACCAGAAATCCCAACAGGAAAACAGGACCGAGTCAGAACCCACGTCTTGCAGGGCAGTGGTTTGTTGACGGACTGACAAAAAGAGCGCATTGAGCTTGAAAAGACGGAAAGCCAATCAGTTAATGAGCCACAGCCCGCGCCATATGGGCGGGACTATTTGGGCGCCATGGCAACCTGATAGGGTTATAAAATCAACCGACATTTGTCTTTTTAACAAAATTCAGGGGCAAACAATAATTAATGCACTTAAAATTTCAATAATAATTCCAACGAATAAAAAGTGATTCAGTGCATGACAAACTAATGGGTATCACTGGTTTCTTGGACCAAGAAATAATCCAATTCCTACTGCCACCTTAATAAATTATTTGTTTGATTCTTCGCCTGGGCTACCTCACCACTGGGATTACCTGGCCAGACTTTGTCAGGTTTTGGTTTTTCATCCTTTGTGAAACACTCGGCCACCGGGTGAAATCTAATGAAGAAAAGGAGATATTTGATTTCCAATTCCGAGTAATGTATTTCTAATGGTTACTATTGATAATCTCAGTTCCTGTCTAACAACTACGCTTCAGTGAGCAATGACGAAAGACTTCCTATCAGCACTCGCTATGAAGTCTATGGTGTCTTTTATGTATTTCTATCTATCTATCTATCTATCTATCTATCTATCTATCTATCTATCTATCTATCTATCTATCTATCTATCTATCTATCTATCTATCTATCTATCTATCTATCTATCTATCTATCTATCTATCTATCTATCTATCTATCTATCTATCTATCTATCTATCTATCTATCTATCTATCTATCTATCTATCTATCTATCTATCTATCGACCTTTGTCATATCCCTCAAGAAGGGTGACCAACAGCAAGACAAACACATACAATAACAAAGAAAATAAAAGGGAAAAAAATAGCAAAAAAACACACAAAAACAATTTTGGACCATGGCCAACCCAAATGCCCGAACACCCAAACAAGTTAGGCACCTCGGCACCTAAGTTGGTCATGCTTTCGTCCCTCCAGATGAAACGGGACACCATAAAGCGGCCATGTCATTCAGATCAGGGTGACACAACACACTCTTTTGTTCAACAGCAGGGCTCGACAGCTTTCACTGGTTTACCCCTGCCGCATCATACAGAGGTCTAAATATAATGGAAGCTGGAGCTCTTGTTGGTGATAGAAAGGAGTGGAGAGGTAGATAGATAGATAGAGAGAGAGAGAGAGAGAGAGAGAGAGAGAGAGAGAGAGAGAGAGAGAGAGAGAGAGAGAGAGAGAGAGAGAGAGAGAGAGAATAGATAGATAGATAGATAGATAGATAGATAGATAGATAGATAGATAGATAGATAGATAGATAGATAGATAGATAGATAGATAGATAGATAGATAGATAGATAGATAGATAGATAGATAGATAGATAGATAGATAGATAGATAGATGGTGTTCACTATAAGCACAGTCTTGGCACATGGAACAGGCAAATGTCTCCCTCGGTTCATTTCTCCCTCGTTAAATCCAGTTAAAGGCAGTGTGGAGCTGTGAAACCACCCGCCCTGTTTCGGTTTATTCTACAACCAACGAGCAAAGATAAATATGAATAGGCTACCCTGTAAAAATGTAAAAAAACGCAACGCACAATAATCATCGGACCAATTTTTATTGGACATGTAATAACAACAATTAGGGCATTATTATCAGTCCGCGCTTGGAGGCCTGCAATTAAATTCTGAGCCGACACTATTTTATACACGATTTAAGTTATACATTTTTAGCAGAGTTTTACAATGTTATTTCGAATGCTTAAAAAAAGGAAAGACGCTTATATGAACAATAATAGTCAATCCTCTATTTTTTTCACGGATCTCTATTTCCTGGGCAGAACAATTGTTTGATACAAGTGACATATATTGTATTTGACCATATTTGAAAATTAAATCTTGTCCCTTCAGCTGAATATTTCAATTTCATATATATTTAATCAAAGAAACTAAATAATAATCCTTAAAATGAGAGGAACAACTCAGATAATAGTATGCCAACTGTGCTAATTATGCTAAAGTTAGGGGCGGCAGTGGTTCAGGAGGTAGAGCACTCATCTTGGGATCAAGAGATCGCCGTTTGAATCCCGGCTCCGTGTTACATGTCGAAGTGTCCTTGGGTAAGACACTGAACCCCTAAAGCAACCAATAAGCAGGTTAGCGCTTTATATGGCTGCACGGCCGCTATTGGGAAATGTGAAGCACACTGTAAAGCGCTTTGGGAAGTTTTGACTTGAAAAGCGCTATATAAATGCAGATCAATTCATATTTCATTTCATTTTGGCCCAACTGAGATAGAACATGGAGGTTAGACCTGCATTGGCTCCTTGTCAGCTTAAGATGTGATTCCAAGGTTCTGTTGGTATTATACAAAATCATGCATGGACTTGCTCGCTCATATCCTTCAGTTTTGATTTCCCCATACGTTCCTGTCTGGAGCCTTCGCTCTGAAAATGCTGGTCTACTAGTGATCCCAAGAGCCAAGAAGAGATCCGCAGGTTCGAGAGCCCCGGTGCTGTGGAATGCTCTGCCCTCTGAGATTTGATTTGCAACCTCACTGGAACTGTTTAAGTCTAAACTTGAAACACACTCATATTCTATAGCTTATGAATGACCTATATTTTATGTTGACGATATCTATGTATTGTTTGTTAATGCTACATCCATTGAAGACTACTCATCCTGGAAGGAGAGTTACCTCATATGCGGCCCCTTCTCAAGGTTTCTTCATTTTCCTCATGTTGAAGTTTTTGAGTTTTTCCTTGCCTCGTCAATGTTACTGCTGCTGGATCTCAGTGCTGCTTTTGATACTGTCGACCACAACATATTACTTTTCGTCTGGAATGCATAGGTATCTCAGGAACTGTACTCTCGGGGTTTAGGTCCTACCTGTCAGACAGGACGCAATGTGTTAATTACGGCAATATGACCTCTAAACACTCTAATGTCCCCTGTGGTGTTCCACAGGGCTCTGTATTCGACCCCCTTTTTAACATTTATATGCTTCAGCATGGTGATATTATCCGCAAGCATAATATTAGTTTCCATTGCAATGCGGATGACACTCAACAGTATCTGCCACTGGAGACAACTGGACAGTTAAGTTGTAGAAATCTGGAGGCTTGCCTAACTGAGATTCAAAGATGGATGTCACTTAATTGTTTGCGTCTTAACCCAGAAAAAACTGAAATGTTGATTATTGGTCCAGCTCATTGCCGTGAGTTGTTTTTGAACACTGCCCTGAACCTGGACAAATGTAATATTACCCATAGTGACTCGGTCAAAATCTATGTGTTATATTTGATCCTAATCTGTCGTTTCAGTTACACGTGAAAAATATTACTAGAATAGCTTTCTTCCACCTCCGTAATATTGCGAAGAGTCGTCCGATGCTGTCCTAATCAAATACAAAGGTTCTAATCATTGCGTTTATTACTTCTCGGCTTGATTACTGTAACGTATTGCTTTCTGGTCTCCCGATGTCTAGCATCAAACGTTTGCAGCTTTTGTGATTAAGGGCTATACAAATAAATGTGTCTTGACTTTAGATCAGGGTATGGTGTAATAATAGTCTGTAGTTTGCAATAGTCTGTGGTCTGTGCAGGCCTTTGAGACTTCTTCTGATAAAGGGCAATAAAAATAAACATGACTTGACTTGACCTTTCTTGGTCGCTTGTTCCGTCAGAACTGAGTTGCGAAATATGGGGGATTGGGGAAGTTCAAACCGTTTCAGTGTATGTGCCCCTCTCGCCTTGCACAGTGAAATGCTGTCCAACGTTGATGCACCATACACATTCTATGCAATCTCCTTGGCAGTTGTCCAATATTAAAACATAAATAAGCAGAATAAACTTGCCACGGCCTTTGTATGTTTTTTGGCCCCCTTTATATCTGTCTTTTATCAATCTTAATCTTCCTGAAGTTTGCCAGCCTTGAATTTCTCTCGGACTGTGTTTTGTGTTTATTTTTTTCTCCCTTCCTCCCATGTACTGAGCTTTTTGTTATTTACCTTTGCCTCCATAAACTTTTGTCACTCAGGTCGTGTGCCTACTGTTGGGTCCACTTTCCTCAAACCGTAGATTGATTCCTCTGTTTACTTTCACAGTTAGTAAGCGCTCTAGAAACCTAAGTATTTGCAATTAAAAAAACAAACCTTCGTAATACATTCCCCTTTAAAACATCTTGACCCGCCACTCTCCACTGATAATCCCCCCCGGAGACTCACTGTTCGCGATAATTGCTCGGCACCACAGGTGACAGGGCTGTTTTTCCTTAGATCAGATAACGGCGCGTGTTGTAATGGAGCAAAGGAACCGGGCGGGGAATCGAACAAGAGCAAGGGGAAACCCCTCCGTCTTCACCTTCAAGCCCAGAGGTGCATACAAATGGCAAGCGCAAATAAGCTTGGCTAAACCAATAACACAAAGTGAGGGGAGCATAAATTCTCTCGGTTGGTCCTGCCTCATCCTGTGAAGGTCAACGAGCTAGCGCCCGGCGCTATCTGCATGTGCACACGGCCTTCTTGGTCCTCGTAGCGTCTCAGTTTTACAAAGTGGCACTTCTATCTCCTTAAAGACTCTCAGAGCCTTTACGTTCCTTCACTGGATTACATCCTTTGATTTTCAACTCTTTTTATGTCCATTTTTTTTACTTTCCTTTCAAGTCCGAGGGAGGCGAGGTCGGGAAAAGCCGGCTTTATCTCTACTGATGGAGCGGATAAAACCGACAAGAGCAGGACTCTTGTGATGTCCTCTGTGGTTGATACACTCGCCGGTCAAATCGAATTAAGTATGCGAAATCCATTATGCAGTCTGGTCAAAGAACAAACTGCTAATTTATGGTAATATCTCAATTAGTCACTTTGACTCAGACTCCATTCTTCATTGCCTCGTGTCATAAACTGTCTAAATAGAACGCCCCCCAACACCCGCTGCGAAAAAGCAACCGTTTTTCTTGACTAGAGTGGCATAATATTGCCAAGTGGGATATATATTTTTTTCCCATAAATATGATGTAAACTTTATTAATGTTTTATCGAAGGCAGCCGGTGAAAACGCCGGACCAAATTGGACTTCGGCAGCCTAGCAGAACCAACACAAACACCAACAAATACAAGTCAAGTCATTTATTTGTATAGCCCTTAATCACAAAGAGTCTCAAAGGGCTGCACAGGTTATTATACAGACTATTTTTCAGACTATTATCACATCTTCCCCTGATCTGGAACCACAATGAGGGCAAGGAAGAACTCAAAAACCTCAACATGATGAAATAGAAGAAACCTTGAGAAGGGACCGCACATGTAGCATCCCCCTTCAGGATTACCACACAGCAAAGGATATTGCAATCACAAAAATTAGAGATATTGTCCACGGAAAGTAAATGTTATTCATATGTTATGGAATAGAAGTGTGTTTAAGCTTGGATTTAAACATTTCCACTGAGGTTGCAGATTGGATCTCAGTGGGGAGAGCATTCCACAGCACCGGTGCCTGGATGGAGAATGCTCTCGAACCAGCGGAACACTTCTTGGCTCTTGGGATCACCAGAAGACCGGCGCTCTCAGAACGAAGGCTCCGGACCGGAACATAGGGGGAAATCAGATCTGAAAGATATGAGGGAGCAAGTCCATGTATGATTTTGTATAAAATTAAGAGAACCTTGAAATCACATCTTAGGCTAACAGGGAGCCAATGCAGGTTATCCAAAATCGGCGTGGTGTGATCGGACTTTGTCCTAGTTAAAAGCCTTGCTGCAGTATTTTGTACCAGCTGAAGACTCTTGATTCTGGACTTCGGGAGACCGCAGAGTAGTGCATTACAGTAATCGAGACGGGAGGTAACAAACGCGTGTGACCTCATCGCCCAGCTGAAACATGCTGAGGTTCGGTTCGGGTCCGTTCGGTTTATAGACCCGCGGTGGCGAAGGACGACTTGGAGACCGCAGAATCTGGACTACGTCACTTCCGCTACTTGCTCTGTGACGTCAGGTCCAGTCAAGTCAAGTCATGTTTATTGCATAGCCCTTAATCACAAAGAGTCTCAAAGGGCTGCACAGACCACGGATTATAGTCAGGACCAGAACAAATGGTAGACCCATTCGTGTAACGTCACTCACAAGTTAATTGAGATATAGAGGAAAAGCCAACGCCAGCGATCCGGTGCTCACTGGACGAGGGGAAACAAGCCGCTCACGTGATCGGAGCGTGTTCTGAATGCGGAAGTGGATCTACCAGAGCGGGAGATCGTAGCGTGGTCAAACGGGAAAAACGGATCGTTAGCCAGGACGGGAGATCAGAACGTGGTCGGGGTCAAAAACGGGTCGTAGACAGAGAAGAAAGGGGAATCAGGAACAGACGAGAGGGAAACGGGTGACAAAACAGGACCGACGAGAGTCAGAGTCGAAAATGCTTGCCTTGTGAAAACAGAGGTTCGCTGACGGACTGACAACAGGCGAGTGAAAGGACTGAGCTTAAGTAGGACGGGGAATCAGGAATCAGGAATCAGGAAGCCAGCAGCGGCTGGCGCCAAATGAGAGGGCATAGGTGAGTGTAATGAGAAATCATGGCAATTATTGCAAACCTCATATTATTATGTCACACCTCACGAGTAGTAGTTTAGGGTTTTTGAGTTTTTCCTTGCCCTTATGAAGGTTTTAGATCAGGTGGTGAAATATCAGTCCGTTGTTTGTCTGTAGTTTGCAATAATCTGCGGTCTGTGCAGCCCTTTGAGACTCCTTGTGATCATGGGCTACATAAATAAACATGACTTGTCTTGACTATTTGAAATTGATTCTCACAAAATTAGAACAAAACGTACACAACACTAATTATTGTTATAAAAAAGGAATACATCTGGATATGTAAAAAAAAGGGAAAATTAATTTGTGTGTTTCTAAAAAAATATAAAATTGACTAAAAAAATCGTGTCACATTCATCTCATCAGCCGTACCGCTTATCCTCATTAGGGTCGCGGGGGGGCTGGAGCCCATCCCAGCCATCTCCGGGCAGTGGGCAGGGGACACCCTGAACTGGTTGCCAGCCAATCGCAGGGCACACAGGGACAGACAACTCATTCGCTCATTCAAACCTAGGGACAATTTGGACCGGCCAATTCACCTGAAATGCATGTTTTTGTAACGTGGGAGGAAACCGGAGTGCCCGGAGGAAACCCACGCAAGCACGGGGAGAACATACAAACTCCGCACAGGAAGTCTGGAGCTGGATTTGAACCCACAACAGGTTCCCATGACATGAACTGTGCCACATTGACAAATAAATTTGATTAAAAAATAACAATATTTTTTTCTCATTAAACTAAATAAAGGATAGATTGAAAATATTGAAATATTTTAAAAGTTACATTTGTGAGGATTGTCATGCCCTTTCTTTAATCGCCTTATTTTCAATACTTGTCCCATTTGTGTGCCTTCTTTGTATTTCTTGCTAATTGCAAGCTCTCTTTCCATGGTTATCATGTTATTGCTTCACCCTTTAATTATCATCGCTGCAAACCTTGGGAGCCATAGCAAAAAAATACAGATGCTCAGTCTGAGCTGAACAAATAAAGAGAAAAGCATTGTGGGAGGTAATTCAACCCATAGCATATCACATTTTCATGATGCTGTGACGCAAACCAGTAGGAGAAAGGTATATTATATGATGTCCACTAATAGCAGACAGGCATCTTAGAATCGTGACCCGTCATATTCATGAACACAAACAAAGTTTAATTTGATATTTTTGAGCATGCAAAATAAGTTGTTGATGTCATAATGTGGGGAAAATACCTTAAAGGGGGGCAAAAAAAATGTATTCCACACAGTGAGGTTAAACCATCGTAGGCAGGGGAAAAGTATCCCTAGTGTCTTTATTATTATTATTTTTTTTTACCCATATTGAATTGAATTAAAAGCCTTTATTGTCATTATATAATAGAATAGAATAAAATATACTTTTATTGTCATTGTTACAAAATGGGTTAACATATTGTGACAACGAAATTGGGCATGACACTCCAGTTTCACACATTCACAGTGTGGTAAAAAAAGCCAAGAAGATAAAGGAACAGAGAAGATAAGGTTATAAAACAAGGAGGATAAGGTTATAGTTATAATTTACACAATATGTACAGAAGAAATGTCGGCATGTAGGATGTTACATACAGTTTGGTATCGTAAGGGTTTGTGCAATTATGCATTTGGTGCAAAAATAGTCATCATAGTGCAAAAAATAGTCAACATATGCATTTGGTACAGAAATTTGAGCTTTACTACAAGTGCACGCATAAATAGGAGGACAAAAGTATGTACATCTGAAAATATAATAAAATAAGTTAAGAAAATGTGTGCAATAAAACCAGTATTAAGCAACTGTCGGCTATACATGATAAAAAGTGAAAAAGTAATGGTAGGTGGAAATATGCTATCATATGGCATTGCGAAATGATGAATAATTCTTGTTCAGTTTTTTGAGTCCAAACTTTTTGAGCTTGTATGGCCCTGTAGCACCTACCAGAAGGGAGCAGCTTCAAGAAATGGAAGCCAGGATGTGTGTAGTCTTTGTAGTCTCTGATGATAGTTTTTGCCCTTACCAGGCACTGGAAGTTATAGATGGTGGACAGGAGTGGTAGGGGGCGGCCGATGATCCTCTGTGCTGTGTTGGTCACCCTCTGCAGTCTCTTCCTGTCTGCCTCTGTACAGCTTGAGTGCCACACAGACACAGCGTAGGTCAGCAGGCTCTCAATAGCTGACCGATACAAATTCACCAGCAGGTTGATGTTGAGTTCCTCCTTCATGAGGTGTGCCCTAATCTGTGCTGAGTCCAATACCTCATCTCTTCGGGCACAGGTGTCAAACAGGTGGCCCGCGGGGCAGATCAGGCCCGCTAAGGGATTGACAACACTCAGAGAAGCGCAAGAGAAAAACAAGCTGCAGGTTGAGATATGTCAACTTGATGTTGCCAAAGCCAGGTGCCTCTCACAAAGACACCGTACTTGTATTTATTTCTCTCTCTCTTTCTTTCTTTTTCACCTCTTTTCTCCCACTCTTTCTCTGTCTCTTTCACTCTCTGTGTCTCTCTTTATCTCTTCCTTTGTTGCTATTTGTCTCTTTCTCTCTCTGTGTCTTTTAACCTCTTTTGCTCTGATTCCTTTTTTCCATTTCTCTCTTTTCTTTCTCTCTTCATGCCCTTCACGCTTTATTTTCTCTTTTCTCTCCTGTATTTCTATTTCTCTTTGGATTTCTTTCCTCCTCTCCCTTTCTTTTCCCCCTCTCTCAGGACTTTTTATCTTTTGTTTCTCACGCTCTCTCCCTCCCTCTCTTTTTCTTTCTTTGTCCCACCCTCTCTCCTTTTTCCTCCTTCTTTCTCTTATTTCTTTATCCATTTTTCTTTCTCTTTAATCTACTAGTCCAGCCCCCGACAGAATGCTTGTTCTATCGTGTGGCCCCCGAGTTAAAATGAGTTTGACACCCCTGTCTTAGGGACGGTTAAGCAAATCAGAAAGCTTAACACAACACGTGATAAAAATCTCTAATGCATAGAGACTGTGAAAGCAGAACCGCGTCATAGCGGGGGAGTTGCGCACTGTAAAAGTTTGATCCTGTTTGTCTCGTTAACGTTTGACGTGCCCGGGCCCCGGCTGCAGGAAATAAATAAATAAAAATCACATTAAATCCCTCATCTTTGAACCTCTGCACAGCACACTGGCCAGGAGGTCTAACACTCTCTCATGCACATTAATGGGCGCACATGCGCTTACTTTACATTTGTGACCAAGGAGAAGCTTTATAATCCTCAGATTTGCGTGTCTTTATAGTGTCACTGCGTCTTAGCGCTACATGGCCCAAGTAATGAAAATGTTCCCTTCTTTTTAACCTAGGGTCTGGTTCTGTCCTTTTGCTGGTGTCAATAACCTCAAACACATACACACGCACACAAATCCAATAAAACCTTTGTCATGCTGCCCCTGCCTGTGCCTGCAGGGGGAGCATTGATAGTGACTAATGGTGGAGTTGAAGAAAGAAAGCAAACATTGAGTGTTTATTTGAAAAGTGTCTCCATTTACTCAACAACGGGAGATGAATAGAGCCTGGATGAAGGAATGAAATGTATTGTGTGTGTGCTGGATGAAAAAACTGACAAAAAAGGAAAGAAAATGAACATTTTATAATCGGGTTCACAATTCACGGATCCCTTAACCACCTTGGTCGTCGCTGCACCACTTCCTGTGGTGTATCTTGTTGCCCATCCCTCTCCTAGCTATGAAACAGATATTACTGGTTTCCATGATTACCGGTAGCGGGATAAACCTAGATCGACCGGAAGACCGAGAGCTTTGCCTTTTGGCTCAGCTCCCTCTTCACCACGACGGATCGGTACAGGGTCCGAATGACGGCAGACGCTGCACCGACCCGCTGTCGATCTCCCGTTCCATCCTACCCTCACTCGTGAACAAGACCCCAAGAGACTTGAACTCCTCCACTTGGGGCAAGATCTCATCCCCAACCCGGAGGGAGCATGCCACCCTTTTCCGGCTGAGTACCATGGCCTCGGACTTGGAGGTGCTGATCCTCATCCCGGCTGCTTCACACTCGGCTGCAAATCGCTCCAGCGAGAGCTGAAGATCACGGCCTGAGGAAGCCAACAGCACCACGTCATCTGCAAAAAGCAGTGACGCAATGCTGAGGCCCCCAAACCGGACTCCATCCCCACCAAGGCTGCGCCTAGAAATTCTGTCCATAAAAGTCATGAACAGAATCGGTGACAACCCTCGCTTACTGCCGGCAATGCGGACCAGACTCTGGCACCGGGCATACAGGGACCGCACAGCCCGGATAAGACTGTGCGGTACCCCATACTCCCGAAGCACCTCCCACAGGGCCTCCCGAGGAACACGGTCGAATGCCTTCTCCAAGTCCACAAAACACATGTAGACCAGACAGGCAAACTGCCATGCACCCTCAAAGACCCTGCAGAGTGTATGGAGCTGGTCCAGTGTTCCACGGCCAGGACGAAAACCACACTGTTTCTCCTGAATCCGAGATTCGACTTCCTGGCGGACCCTCCTCTCCAGTACCCCTGAATAGACCTTACCAGGGAGGCTGAGAAGTGTGATTCCCCTGTGGTACCGGGCATACAGGGACCGCACAGCCCGGATAAGACCACCTCGGTGACTTCAACCCCACGGACCTGGGCATGCCCCACCAGCAGGAGGCCCAAGGGGAGACGCAGGACACGTTGGATAGACTATGTCTCTTGGCTGGCTTTGGAACGCCTCGGGGTCCCGTCGGATGAGCTGGAGGAGGTGGCTGGGGATAGGGACGTCTGGGCTTCTCTTTTAAGGCTGCTGCCCCTGCGACCCGACCTCGGATAAGCGGAAGACAATGAATGGATGGATGGATGAATGGGATAAACCTCCTTATCTGACCCAACACCTTCATCATTCGGTCCCCGTTGCGTTTCGTCCCGCTCTTTAGAAATGTGCTCGACTTTAGAATTGACCTGCATCGTGAATGTGTTATTTGAATTATTTTTGCACTTCATCTAATCTAAATGTAATCAATTTTAGGTACTTGTAAAAATAAATCTGTGTGTGGGGGTGCATGTGTGTGTTTTTGAGAAATTACTCAGTTTTACGTTAAGCCTCTGCAAGTGTGTTAGCTAGGTTTCGTGTCAAGGCACAATAAAAAAACAACAAAATCGCTAAACATTTGCTCTCATGTGTTATGCTTTTGTGGGGTCTCTGAACCCTCTGGCGGCCAAACTGGGTCCTGCAGCTCCCAACTACCAACCACTCCGAGCAGCCGGATGCAATCTTCTATTAGCCTGGCACGTAAGGTCATAAAACGTTTTCTCAAAGTTGAATTTATAATTCCACTACTAATTCCAGTGAATATTTACATAGCACCGTGCTCTGAGCATTACTTTGTATTCTCCATTTTGAAACTGAACGCATCACCGTTCCACTCTTGGCCTGGGAAATCCCCCAACCACGCTGCCCTGATGAGCCAACCCAAATTCCGTCAGTGAGCCAAATGATTTTACAATGCCGCGTGCGCGCATCACCTGCAGGCCTCGATTCATCTCGTGTTTAAGACAATTGCGATCATTGATTAGCCGTCAGTCAAACGTGCCAGGGGGCCTGAGGACGTTCATGAAAAAAAATACAAATTCCAAAAGTATCGACCATTCATTGTCCCTGGCAAAGCATTCGTTCTCAAAAAAAATAATTTACCTCTTTCACTGACAACTGATTATTATTGATCGCCTCAGCATTTTCCACAAGTTAACATGTAGTCTTCCCAAAATCAATGATATTTTACTTAGCATTGCGTTCTACTCTACAGAGCTAAAGTCGGCCCTTTAAAAAAAAAGCCGCGTGAAAGACTCGATCCGCTTCATTTACGTCTGAACACCGCTACCGATGACCGAGGGGTATCAATAAAGTTATAATCAGGCCTCCGGCCAGATGGAATTTGTTTACGATGCGTTTAAAGTGCCGTACCGAGACACAACAACGCTCTTCTGAGGTTCTTTCTGTCCCTCTGATCGTTATTTTATGTTCGGTTGTTTTTTAGCCCTTAGGCAGGATTATTTCAAAAGATAAAGATAGATCCAATTTGGATCATTACGAATATGCATTTTCTGAAAAATTGATTGGATTCAGAGTTTGTCAAGAACAGTGGTTTTCAAAAGGGGGATTTGGTAACCCTGAGGTTCTTGAAAGCATTTCGAACTACAGGATATTTTAAAATTGTATCTTCAAAGAGCGCACCTGATTATAAGCCGCACCCACCACATTTTAAGAGGATAACTGCTTTTGTACTTACACAAGCCGCACCTGTATAAAAGCCGCGTGCGCCCACATTGAAACATGTAACACAATCACAAAATCAACCCAAACCCAACATTGAGTCCCGCGATTGTAGCTGAATATAAAGTACACAGTCTAAATGCCACAGCCGGCATAATGAACGGAAAATGATACCAGTACTTAAGGTTTGATGCAGACCTGCAGAGTCCGGGTCCCGTTGAAAATAATCCAAGGAAAAAAAATGTATATTTCCAAAGGTAAAGGTGGGAAAAATATATACCCACTATTGTCTCCTGCGTCCACAAACACGTCTCACCTTTACTCCACTTCCCGTCATTCCCGTTGTTTTACACCCTTTCTTTTTGATTCGCCCGTGGAAAACATATCATAATAAGTCGCTAAAACAAATACATTACAAAAATATACAGTTGCAAATACATATTATACATGGTCACACATATTTACAAAAAAAAGATGGTACACCGAGAGTGTTTTCAAAGCTTTAATAATAATATTATGACTTTCATCCCAAACCGTGCCTGTGAAGGGTAGCAAAACGTTACTAGCAACACGCTCACAACACAGTAAACGGGTCTGTAACAAAAAACATACCGTACATGTAGAAACCACTGTAAACCGTCCTCATCTTCCTCCTTATAACTGATGTTATCAAAGTCGTCTTCCTTCAGTATGGGAAAGAGACTGTGTCATATAGACGTCGTCCCACGCTCCCTTATTCAAAAACACGCTAGCAACAAGCTCGCAGAGTAAAGTTTATGTGCAGTAGCTCTGTTTCCTTCTTTATCGGACGGCTCTATTGCGTTTAGCTTGATAGCTGCGTCATGTGCCTTTGTTTTGCAATTTGCATGATGAGTATATGTCTACGCTAATTTCATTTGTGCACAAGCTAAGAAGTTGCAGTCTTCCTCGGCGCATATATTCCACCGGTCTAAATCTTACCTTTTGTACTCAAGCGCCGCTGGCGGCTTTTAGAAAAATTACTTAAATTGGCCGCATCACTCAATAAGCCGCAGGGTTGAACGTTTGGGAAAAAAGTAGCGGCATATAGACCGGAATTTACGGTGGTTTAATGCAAAATCACAGCATTGGCTTCATTTCTACCTACGTTGTGCCAACGGTAGACATTTTTGCTCATTTGATAATTGTGTTGTTATCAGATGTTGTAAAAAATAGTCTGTAGTCTGTAAAGCCCTTTGAAAATTCCTGTCGTTAAGGGCTATACAAATACACATGACTTGATTTGACTTATAGATAATTTTAATTTTCATAAAATAAAAATAAAAAAGCAGCATGGCAGTGCAGTGGTTAGCGCCTGTGCGGCACAGTTCTGAGGTCATGAAATCGAACCTTCCTGAGTGGAGTTTGCCTGTTCTCCCCGTGCTTGCGTGGGTTTCCTTCTGAGCACTCCTGTTTCCTCCTACATTCCAAAAACATGCGTGTCAGGGCTATTGGTCGGTCCAAATTGTCCGTAGGAGTGAATGTGTCATGAATACTAACTCAGATCACCTGGACCAATCATGTGGCGCCTGGGTGGGCGCCTGTGATTGGCTGGCACTCCTCTCTTAAGCGCCCTTATGTGGCATAAATAAGTCAGCACAGTGAATTTGAAAACTTTTATTACATTCTTGTAACTCTGTGTGTTTCTCCAGATATCCCGTTCGTTTAGAACTCTGTTTATCTGATTTTTGCCTGCCTCCGATCCGACCTGTTTCCGTCCCACGTTTTGATCTCTTCTCCAGCCCCGGTAAACACGACCTGCCTGATTTCCGCACAACGATTGACGACTCATTCCGAAGTTATCTCCCCGGCGCCGCTGCTGACGTCTGACGGTCATCACGTCTCCAGCAAGCCCTGAACGCTTCCTTAATAAAAGACTAAAACGAATGCTTTGGGGTCCACTGGTCTGTTCTGGTTTTCTGACAGAATGAGCAAGTGAGTTGTCTCTTTGTGCCCTGTGATTGGCTGGCAACCGGTTCAGGGTGCCCCCTGCCCACTGCCCAAAGACAGCTGGGATGGACTCCAGCACCCTCGCGAACCTACTGAGGATAAGCGGTGCAAATAATGGATGGATGGATGGATGGAATAGAATAGTATTTTCATTGTAACATGTGAGAAACACAAGTCAAGACAAGTCATATTTTTTTTGTACAGCCGTTATTCACAAGAAGTCTCAAAGGGCTTTAAAGGCTACGGACTATGATTACAACATCCCCTGATCTAAAACCTACATGAGGGCAAGTAAAAAAACTCAAAAACCTAAGCATGAGGAAATGGGAAAAAAACAGGATGACCAGAATGCAATGAATTAATGTCATAAGGGAATCAACAGACAATACACAGACATTTTCAACATGAATTATAGGTAATCAACAGATTTTTGGTTGACAGCTTCCTGAGGCCAACATCATTTAAAAGCAATGAGTTTTAGGTGTGTTTTAAGCCTAGATTTCAATACTTCCACTGAGGTCGCAGATCAACTATCTAAGAGCAGAGGATTCCACAGCACCGGGTCCGAATGGAGAACACTCTCGAACCTGCGGATTTCTTCTTGGCTCTTGGGATCGCTAGTAGACCAGCGATTTCTGTACAAAACATGAACATGTGCAAAATGAAATACCCCAGTTAAAAAATGTGTTAAGATTAGTAGAATATAAATACATTTAGGTTAAAATACATTCATTTTTTAGTCATCTGCCTTTACCTCAAAATCTTCCGTAATTCTGACTTATTGTTACATAACAGTTGGCCCTTTGGAGCATACTCTAAATCAGTTTTTGTCAATTTTATGATACCTAACTGCTCTTGGTCGGCAGTGGCGAGAGAGCGATTATGAGCATACATGCACAGGCAAGTGTACGAATGGCTTCCTCCTTAAACGCACGTACTTTCAACGTCTTTACAGACGCTTGTTTTCCTCAGTACTCACCTTCCAAGTGTAAAAATGCCGGATAGCACGCTCGCTTGCGACAGGATGACAGCCAGGGGACATATTTCAGAAAATTGACTTTTTAATATCTTCCGCAAAAATAGTTGGGTGCCCACCCATCAGGTGTGAAATTGAACAACAAGTTCCTCTTTTGTTACTTTCACATTTTATAGTCCTTATGCATCTCATTCAAAGCAGCTTGGTTCATTTACAAAACAACAGACTCACTTTGCTATTACTACATTGAAGCTAAGGAGGGTGATGATTCAGAGCCACCTTCGAGCAAAAAAGGTTGATAGGGGGAAATAGAATAAGTGGAATTTATTTTTCAAAGTGGTGACGCTCCAAAAATATTGACAATTATTAGACAGTGAAATACTCTACAGTACATTAAAATCAAAGAACAGCTTTTTACAGGCTCAGGCATGCGTTTAACAAATAAAAGTACTCTACAGTGGAACCTCGGTTCTCGACCATAATCCGTTCCATTTCTTTGTACGAAAACCGATTTGTAGATCACCGAAGTCGTTTTTTCCCATTAAAAGTAATGTAAAATTGTTTTAATCCGTTCCAACACCCTAAATGTTTACCACGAAAGTAAACATGAAGCTAACCCAGGCTAATCGTACTTTTGCGTTAGCGTAATCTTCCGTACGAAAGATTACGCTAACATGAACGTGTAAAAATAAAAAAATCAGGTCGTTTACACGTCATTTAGCACCGGGGTCTCCACAACAAGTGGTGAGTGGTTAAAGGATAAAGAAAATAATTATGAACAGGATTTCTTACCGGTCGGCAGAAGCCATGCTGTATTCCTGAAAGAAGGGAAACTCGCACACCTTCTTCATATTTTGCTATTATTTCTTTCTTAAATGCAATAGTTGTACGCACTACTCCTCTTTTTTCACCTGTAGCTACTTTGCTGCTTGCACCAACCTTCTTCCGATAATTAATTAGGAGTTAAAACACTTTTGAAAAACGAAAGCAGAGAAGGAGTGCGCGTTGCCGTGACAACAGTTCTTCACGAGGGGCGGGGGCAATCTACACTCGTACGCCGCTCAGCATCGCCCCTAGCGTACCGGCGTTCGAACTCCGATTTTTTGAACGAAAAGCGAAGCAAGAATTTCTCGAAGTTTTTGGTCGAGAACCGATTTGTTCGAACTGAGAGGCGTTCGAAAACCGAGGTTCCACTGTATACTGTATGTGAAAACATTTAACTTTTAAATCACAATACAGTACACAATGCATGATAGAAATCCATTAAGCTGCGGGAGTGTGAAGGGGAACGGGGCAATAACAAGGGATTACTGTGCTTCGTATTCATCGATGTATTTATGTATATATGTATCTATTCATCTATGCATCTATCTACATCTATGTGCCACATCTATGTATCTATATATCTATTTATCTATGTATCTCTTGTTCTAAGGTCTAAATATAGTGGAAGCTGGAGCCATTGTTGATGATAGGAACGAGTGGAGAGGTGTTGTAAAAGGATAGTGAGATGTTTAGTCATGCTCTAAGGGATGGGCAGGGCGCCTGTGTGATGTGACAGGGGTAAACCAGTGAAAGCTGTCGGGCCCTGCTGTTGAACAAAAAAGTGTGTTGTGTCACCCTGACCCAAGTGACATGGCCGCTTTCTAATGTCCTGTTTCATTTGGAGGGACGAAAGCATGACCGACTTGGGTGCCGAGGCGCTTAACTTGTTTGGGTGTTTGGGCATTTGGGTTGGCCATGGTCCCAAAAAATATTTTCTGTGTGTTTTTTTGCCATTTTTTGCCTTTTTTCTTTTCTTTGTTTTTGTATGTTTTTGTCTTGCTGTCGGTCACCCCTCTTGAGGGATATGACGAGGGTAGATAGATACACGGAGATAGATCTCTTGTTCTATGTATTTAATCATCTATTTATCTGTTCATCTATTCATCTAAGTATCTAATCATTTGTTTATCGGTGTACTTATTATTACATATATCTATTTAGCTATTTATCGATTAGGCTGTTTATCTTTATATTTTTCTTAAGTCGATTTTACTTAACAGGCGGCACAGCGAGCAGGTGGTTAGCGTGCAATTCCACGGTGCAGAGGTTCAGGGGTTAAGTCCAGCTACCGCAGCCTCCCAATGTGGAGTTTGCATGTTCTTCCCGTGCCTTCGTGGGTTTCTTTCGGGCACTCCGGATTCCTCCCACATTCCAGAACATGCATGTCAGGTTAATTGTCCCTCGGTGTGAATGAGCGAGTAAGTGTGCCCTACGACTGGCTGGCAACCAGTTCAGGGTGTCCCCTGCCTACTGCCCGAGCACAGCGAGATTGGCTCCAGCACCCCTGCGGCCCTACTGATGACAGGCGGTGCAGAAAATGGATGGCTGAATGGATTTTACTTAATCATACTTTAAATAGAATTCAAGGAAGTACAGTATTTTATATTTATCAAATGTATCTATGTATCTATTTAGATAATTAGCTTTTAGCTATGTATTTATTTATCTATTTAACTTTTTAGCTTTTTAGCTTTTTAGCTTTTTAGCTTTTTAGCTATATTTGGGTTTGGATGTCACATATTCAGTTTGATTTATTAAAAACGATTGATTTAAAACTACATAAACTAATATAGACTGGGAGGTCGGTGGTTCGCACCCCGGCCGAGTCATTCCTAAGACTTAAAAAGTGGTCGGCGGCGCCCTCTGTTGGCTGCGGCTGCATCGGCTCGCTACAACGGGTCAGGTGCAATCGACATTTCGTTCTGTGTACATTGTTACACAGAATGACAATACAAGGAAATTATTATTATTATTATTATTATTTAAACATAGTGCTTGAGACATTTGCCTTTATCTGGAATGGAATAGAATAGAATAGAATAGAATAGAATAGAAAATAATAGAATTGAATTGAATAGAACAGTGTAGAAAACAATAGAATAGAATTGCCTTTGTAGTCATTGAGAACGACGTAGTCATCATTGTTTACAACTAGATTAAACATGGCACTGTAGGATAAAAAAAAGACTTAAAAGAGAGAATAATAATAATAATATCTAAAAAAAAATTACTGGAAAAATAGGCAAAATAATTGAAGATACAAGTTTATGGTTACAATAGTGCAGTGAACAATAGAATAATATAATAATGATCATAATAGTATGAGCTTTTCCTAGAAGAAGCTGACATTTTGCTGCTACGGAAAAAATGGAGAGCAAATGTTGCTTTTTGATCTCTTTGAGCCTCTGTAGTTTGTATTATTCCTTTTGCTTTTTTGCACTAATGTTTAATTGAATGACAATACAGAGACATCTAATGGCCAAATAAGGCTCACTGTCCCTTTAAATCACACTTTCCAGAGCCGAAAGATGAAAAAAGATTTAGTTAAATTCTGAGTGCTATGTCTAACTTACCCATTAAAGGGTTTCACAATGCCATCATAAGAAGAGTCAACCCAAACAATCATTGTGCCGTTCATTTATATTAGTCATCATTGCAGAGGATAAAGAAAATACCACTGTAAATGAAACCTAAAAATTTCCATCATTCATATGTCTTCCTCCGGGTGCCAAAACGCCGTTCCGGATTTAAAAGGGGAATCAATAATCCCTCTGCAGAACATCTTGGCACCAAAGAGAGGAATTTCTGCCACTGTAAAGAATATCAAATAGAAGTGCGCTTTTTTTTCTTTTTTCTTTTTTTTTTTTTTACTGCCGCGTGTCAATTAATTGCTGCAGAGTCAGACTAAGCACGCTTTATGAAGCAAAAACACGCATTAACATTATTCCTGTTTGATGAATCACTCCATAAAGTTACAGAGAGCCAGGAATGTTAATTTAGACGTCGACATAAAGTGACTGGACGACGAGCAGACTTTAGGGTTTCGAATGATTCCGATTCGAGAATAAACAAGATTTACATGCGTTTTGCGAGCAATCAACTGATTGTCCTCAAGCAGGAGAAAACTTTAAATCATCTAAAAGCAATATAATGGGCTTACCGCCATCGCTGACCTCTTTGTCTTCGCCTCCTTCCGAATTATTGGTGCTCTTTGTTGCCTCGAGTACTTTCTAAAATGAGGAGGCCTCAAAATTTCATTCGGAGAAGGCTCGGCGCCCCAACCGGCACTTACGTTTTCTTTCTCTTTTATTTGAAGGCATTGCGGAGTCTCACGGAAAATCAATAGGAAAAGATAGCATATCGTCGAAGACACAGGGAAGCCGGATCAAATGTAAATAGGACCCCGAAAGGCTGTGGGCAGAAATGTCGTAAAAAGCAAACCGTATCGGAAAAGCTGTGATCATTCGCCGCCATTAAGCTAATGCTTTAGGCTAAAATCTTATTGAACCTGAAAAAATTGTCATTTCATTGTGTTTGATCCGTGGATAGAATAAACACTGTATTTGGGCTACTCCCTTTGTGAACTCAGAACTTTGAGACTGAAAATCTTCATTCTGCTTTGCCGTGTTAGCGGATTGAAATGCTAGCTACTTATTCAGTGCCATAACCAATGTTCCCTCTAAGCTGTGTGTGTGTGCAATTGCGCACTACCCAGAGCTTCCGTGCACAAGAAAATCTAGCCAGCTCACAAAAATCAGGGCTCAAAATTGCTAATTAAGAAGCAAATTAAGTCAAAGTTACAGTGCATGAAGGTAAAAATACAAGGCTTCCCTTGACGTTGTGTTCTAAATGCGGTATTTGGAAGTCAAGGTCAAAGTAGAACGAAGTTGAGTAAAGTCAGTAGAGTTTTTCGAGAACCGGCTCCTTCGGCTCGGCTCACTAAACAAAACCGGCTCTTTCAGGTCCCAAAAGGCTCTTCAGGTTGTTTTTGCTTCTTTATTCCCTACTCGACCAAATATTATCTAAAGTTATGCACAAATTGACTTAAAGGACAGGGGAATAGAACAAAAAAGAAAAAAATACAAAATGAAAAAGTAGTGAAAAGCTGAGAAAAAAAGAAACAAAAGGAATAAAAAAAGAAGGAAAAATTCAGAAAAAAGCAAGAAAAAAAAGGAAAGAAAGAATCAACGGAAAAAAAGTAAATAGAGAACAAAAAGGAAAAAGTAACAGCTAGGAAAAAATAAACACAATGGGATTTTTTTAAAGGAATTAAAAAAAAATTGAAAAAAAACAGGGAAAAAGAAGAAAAAGTTTGTGTTGCATTCAAATAATTTCCAATTATATCAAGTCGATCTTGTTTCCAACATTGTGCTTCCACTAAAAAATGTGATTAAAAATACAGTTGTGTATTTAATCACATTTTACCAGGAAAAAAAAAGAAATGGAAATCTTGTGAAAGAATTGTTGTAAAAAGAAATTACGTTTTAACCTTTGCAATAGTACATCAGTCAATTCATCCAAATGCCGGCAATTCAGCAAAATGTAACGTGATGTCAAGTTTTGGACATGTTTGATAATGATTTAGTTGCCACACTTGGGGTTGCTGTTGCTCACTGTTGTTTCAAGCGTTGCTCACCGGCTTTGTGTGAACGCTCAGACCCATGGAAAATTAGAGGGAACATTGGCCATAACGTATTCGTACGTTTTCAGAAGCATTGTCCCTAAGGGGCCTAAATGTAAAACTAAACTATTCGAAAGGCTTTGGCACTGGTGATCAGTAAGTATATGCCTCTGGAAACGATTTCAGTATGATAAAACACTACTAGATGGCAGGAATGGCTTTGAATCGATCTTTGTCCACTCATTAAGAAACCCCCGGTTCCTCGTGTTGCCTCCTCTATCCAGCGGTTGAGAGTGTGAGGGCGGCCCTCGAGTGACCGAAATGTGATCACGTCACCGGAAACATCAGCGCTGAAAGTTCATGCAAAAGTTCAGTGTTCTTGCAATAAAATGTTGCTTTCAAGCAAAGTGCCTTTGTGTTTATGGAAAGCATTGTTTTGATATCAAAAGTGTCACGAATACAAAAATTAAAATAAAAATAAAAAAATCCAAAGTAAAAGCTCTGCTTGAAATGCATTCGAGGTAAGATGGTTTCTAGAAAATCCAGCCCGACCCGACCCGAGCCTTGGATATAAAAACCCGAACAAGCGTGAGCTGTAAGCAATTTCCATATTTATTTGTGAAGACTCGGGATGAGAAAGGAAGGGTGATTTTGACTGACTACGCCCTCCAAGCCCCCACATCTTATACTTCTCATATCCTTCCTGAGTATACTTTGCCGTCAATCTTTTTTGCATTTCCTGAACTTTGCCAGCTGTGAGTGTTTTCCACACTGTGTTTTTTTATCTGAGCCTTTTGTTAATTTATTTTGCCCCAAATAATCCATTGTTACTTCGCTCATGTGTCTGCATTTGGGTCCGACTCATCAAAACATATAAAAAAAATATAGTAAGAAAAAATTGGGTAGCATTTTCCAGCACCGCCCACATTATTATGTTGTCATACAAGTAAATACAAAATATATTTTCAAATAACCGAAATTATTTCTCCACATGCCAAATTATTTTTACTAATTTTGTAATAGAAAAATAAGTAAAGAATGATTGTTCCACGTATTAAAAAAGGTGATGTTTTTTAATATTGATATTCACTATATATGATACATGTTTTACGTAAAATATTATAATCGTTTAGTTTCTATTCCTTCTTTTTCTAAATAGTTAAACAAAGCATTTGTGCAAATGAAGTTCCTAAAAGTAATAAATTAGAGAACGGCACTGCAATCCGATTGAAGTCTGTTGTTTGTTTGGGGCTGCTTTGCTGAGAAAAAAAAAACAGTTCATAAAGGTTACAAACCACTTGATTAGCAAATTTGCTTTCGGTGTTTATTAAAGTCTTTCAAAGCCATGTTCCCCTAAATGTTTTTGAAGCTCATCCCGGCCTGAAATTAAATCCTTGTCCATTAGCTATTTTTGGCCTCAACTTCTACCTCACTGTTTATGCAGATGGTAGCCTTCATTTGATTTGCTTCCAGACTTTGTTGACCCAATGTGGTCATTTCTACACAAGAAATACATGATGCTTTTTTTACTGCCACAAATTAGCAATGTGTTTGCAAGCTATACCGAGAACAATGAATGAAAATATATCATTTAAAAAAAGATTCCATAGTATCAAATTGTATCAGTATTGTTATTTTATCATCACTACTTTGACAATCCCATTATTGTTTCAGTTGTTATAAAAATGCTCTTTATGTGTATCCATGTATTTGAATTATAGATGTACTTTTTGTATTCATTTGCTATTTCAATTTATCCTTTCATTCAGTACTTTCCCAGAAATGTTTCTAAGTGGTGTTCTGATGAGTCTGCATCTAATCCTATTATACGACCTTGTCAACAACCGGAACAGGAGGAGGACCCGGATGCGTGGCGTTTCTTCCACAAGCTTTATTTTACAGGAAATGGGGCAGTCATGCACGTTAACCCCAACGCAAGTGATTCGGCGATCGTTGGGCGGAAGACGTTAGGAAGCAGTCTGCCGTGGAATGACAGGAAGCCGACGAGATCGATACCAATTGCACGAGCAGATATTGGACGGATGGGGTCGATACCGGACAGGACGGGACAGACAGGATTGATATCAGGCACTGGAGACTGGAGTCTGATAACAAGCAGGACGAGATAGACGGAAACGGTACCAGACACGGGAGATCAAAATTAATCAGGGCAAACTAGATGGGAACGCTACCAGACACTGGAGATTGATAACAAACAGAACAAAATAAACGGGAAAGATACCGGACAGGAAACACAAGTAGGAAACCGGAGTCAAAATCCACGTCTTGCAGGTGGATTCAACGATTACCGGCCCGTTGCACTGACTCCTATCATAATGAAGTGCTTTGAGAGACTGGTTAAAGAGCACATCACCTCCAGTCTCCCCTCCTCATTCGACCCCTTTCAGTTTGCCTACAGGACAAACCGCTCCACCAGGGATGCCATCTCCTCTGCGCTTCACCTGAGCCTGACACATCTAGAGGAGAAGAACACCCATGTGCGGATGCTGTTCCTGGACTTCAGTTCAGCATTCAACACCATCATCCCACAACATCTGGTAGACAAAATGAGACTCCTGGGTTTCAACACCCCCCTGCGGAACTGGCTGCTGGACTTCCTCTGTGACAGACCCCAATCAGTGCGGAAAGGTCAGAACAGTTCAGATGTCATCTACCTCAGCACGGGCTCCCCCCAAGGCTGCGTCCTAAGCCCCTTGCTGTTCACCTTGATGACACACGACTGCGTCCCTAGGTCCGCCACAAACCACATCGTGAAGTATGCTGACGACACAACAGTGGTGGGCCTCATCAGGGATGACAACGACCTAGCCTACAGAGAGGAGGTGGAGCAGTTGGTGGGCTGGTGCAGGGACAACAGCCTGGTCCTGAATGTTGACAAAACTAAAGAGATCATTGTCGACTTTAGGAAAAACCAGCCCAACCATGCCCCACTTTGCATCAACAACAAGGCTGTGGAGGTTGTCAGCAGTATCAAGTTCCTAGGGGTGCACATTACAAACAAACTCACCTGGTCCGTGAACACTGCATCACTGGTTAAGAGGGCACAGCAGCGCCTGTACTTCCTGCGGAGGATGAGGAGAGCCCACCTGCCCCCACCTTCCCTCATCACATTCTACAGGGGCACCATAGAGAGTATCCTGACCAGCTGTATCTCTGTGTGGTGTGGAGGCTGCAGCGCTACCGACTGGGGTAGTGTGAGGAGGGTAACGAGGACAGCAGAGAAAATAATCGGGACTACACTTCCCTCCATTCAGGACATTGGCCAGAAGCGCTGCCTATCCCATGCTAAGAACATTACCGGGGACCCCTCTCACCCCCATCATGGACTGTTCACTCTGCTAGCCTCTGGGAAGAGGTTCTGCAGTGTGCGGTGCAGGACCACCAGGCTCCGCAATAGTCTAGTCCCCCTGGCCATTAGACTGTTAAATGGTCAATCTAACATATAGTTAACTTAAATCTAAACGGCTGCTAATCTGACTTTTTGCACTACTGGCAGTTTTTTATAGCTTGCCACTCATTGCACATTGCTCTCTGCACTATGGTAATTACAGCGTTATTGTTACAGTGTTAATGTTACTGTGTACCTGACTTGTTAACCTGACTGCCCATTTTGCACATCTGGTTAGCTACTCTTCTTGCACTATCGGCACTATGGTAAAATACTATACGTAGCCAAAATACAATACAACTTTATTTATATCTGTACATTCAAGGAAACTGTGGGGGTCAGATGCATCGACATTTCGTTCTGTATACACGTGTACTAGAATGACAATAAAGTAGATCTGAATCTGAATCTGAATCTGAATGGAGAGTTTCGTTGACCGACTGACAAAGGGTGAGTGAGAGCACTGAGCTTAAAAATGAGGGAAGCTAATCAGTCAACAAGCCGCAGCAGGCGCCAAACGGGCGGGGCCAATTGGGTGCCAATGGCTACCGTGAAAGACCTTCAAAATCCAGCTAGTTCCAGTCTTAAAGGTATTTTGTACTGCCTTAGTTTGACTAAAAGTTAAGTTTCAATTTTCAGTTAATTTTCATTTCAGTCAACCATGCCCCCTTTCCTATAAAAACGGTGGTCAGAATTTTATCGGTGCTTGTTAGGGAGGACATTGTCCATGTGACAATCCCAGAATATTGTTTTTTTCTCAAGTGATTTTTCCTTCTTTGTAAAACTTTTCAAAATAACTGCTTTATTAAGCTCTTGTTTCTACGGCCAAATACTCAGGCGAAATCCTGGAATCCTGAATGCACTATGCATAATCAGTGTTTCTGGCACCCTTAGTAAAAATTGTGATAATGAGATAAGCTCCGATGCCTTTTTGCATGACATCTGGTATTCTAGTGGTAGAGTGTGTTGGCGCCCTCACCGCCGAGTTTAAATCCTGGTACGTTATCGCGATTTGGGCCGGCAATGATTCTAGATTGATTAATACAGAATACCTCGTATAGTGACACACACCTGTAAATACTGTATGCATGTGTTTCTCAAAGGCAGAACAGTTACCCTGTGGATTATCATTTAATTGTAACCATGCATTTTCTGTCGTATCTACTGTATCCTTTGGTATGTATATAAGGTGCACCGGGTTATAAGGCGGGCTTAAACATTTGTGGCCAATTTAGGTTTTTAAGTGTCAAGTCAAGTCATTTCTATTTGTTTAGCCCTTAATCACAAGAGTCTCAAAGGGCTGCACAGACCACAGCTTATTGCAAACCCCAGACTATTATTACACCATCCCCTGATCTAAAACCTACAGGAGGGCAAATAATACACAGATATTGTCAACATAAAATATAGGTTATTCATATGCTATAGAATAGAAGTGTGTTTTAAGCTTAGATTTAAACGTTTCCACTGATGTTGCAAATCATGTCTCAGGGGGAAGAGCATTCCACAGCACCGGGGGCTGAATGGAAAACGCTCTCGAACCTGCGGATTTCTTCTTGGCTCTTGGGATCTCTAGTAGACCAGCATTTTCAGAGCAAAGGATCTGGATTGGAACATAAGGGGATATTAAATCTGAATGATATGAGGGAGCAACTCCATGCATTATTTTGCATATTACCAACAGAACCTTTAAATCACATCTTAAGTTAACACGGAGCCAATGCAGGTTACCTAAAATCAGGGTAATGTGATCAAACTTTCTTATCATAGTTAAAAGCCTCACTGCAGCATTTTGTACCAGCTGACGGCTCTTGATGTTGGACTTCAGGGGACCGGAGAGTAGTACATTAGAGTAATCGAGATGGCAGGTAACAAACGCATGAATTATATTCTCTGCATCCGACTGAGACAGCATAGTGTTCCTTATAGGTGCTCCTTATAGTCCAGAAAATACAGTACTGTTATAACATATAAAATGTATGTCTGTGTACAGATGCTATGACCTTATTTTTGCGATAATACATCAAAGTTATTTTTCACATGCCTGCATGCAGTGTCCACCAGCCTATTTGGCTTAACATACAAAATATATGCTGGCACATGCATACCAATCAGCAGGCGTTCATAGTCCCGACTCAAGCCAAACATGCACATGGCGTGAAATATTGCAATTGCAGTCTGGCATGTATCAGCACGCGCACACGTGTGCACGGGCTAAGCAGTCCGGTGGCCCTGGGCTCGCCCGTCTTTATCAGCCTAAGCCGGTGCCGACTTAAGCAGAAGCCGTGGAGAAAAAAAACACTGAAACTGACACTTTCCATCGATTTTATATGAAATCCTGCTGCTCGTAAATGATTAAGGCTGCTATTTCACATTCCGCACGCGTCGTGCAAAGTTTTCTCACTCAATGTCTTTGCATTGACTCAAAAATGCACAAGTGTATTGCAAATTCACAAAGGCTGTATTTTTTTCGCAATGGAGACAGGTGGTGCGAAGTTACTCTCTCCCTGAGGTCTTAAAAAAACCTGATTGCGTTCTTGCATTAAATTTGCCATTGGATTGAGTAAGAGTTTTAAAAAAAACTGTCTAGGAATCTTAGTTTGGAAAAGCACGGCGGTCGTTCCCTAGCACATGTCTAAATCCCCTTTTTCTTTTTTACCACCCCGCCGATTAAGCAGGGAGCTGTGTTGGCGGAGCAGCAGCATGACTCTTTCGGCTTCCCCACTGCATATGATTTCATTTGTCATCATATGAGAAATTACAATTGAGATTTTAGGTGTACCATCTCTCCATGTGAAAGAAACAAAAGCTGATTATAAGCCCTTCCTCTTAACTAGTATGTATAATCAGAGCTTTCACTTTTGGAAATATCACCTATGAGAACACTTGCCAGCGAGATGCAAAATAGCTTCTGGAAAAACTAAGAACATCCATCCATCCATCATCTGCACCGCTTATCCTCAGTAGGGTCGCGGGGGTGCCGGAGTTCATCCCAGCCATCCTCGGGCAGTGGCCAGGGGACACCCTAAACTGGTTGCCAGCCAGTTGCAGGGTACACGGGGACAGACAATTTACTTGCTCATTCACACCTACAGATAATTTGGACCATCCAATTAACCTAACATGCATGTATTTGGTTTTTGGGAGGAGACCTGAATGCCCGGGTGAAACCCACCCAAACACGGGGAGAACATGCAAACTCCACACAGGAGGTTTGAAAACCAAGAACATACTTTAATATAATTTAATATACTGTACTGTTTTGCAAACAAATGCTGGAGAGATGTGCACACTCCCCAGGAAGACTCATCATGTTTTTAGGCATAGACACTGATTAAAGCCACAGAGGTGAACGTATCCCAACTGGACCCAACCAACCTTCTTCATCACTTACAAGAACCAGTCCACTGTTTTATACTTTTGCCAATTATATTTTATAAAGCTGCCCAGAGAGAAAAGGAGATCACCAAGCTGGGGAAGAGGGCGCAACAGTCCCTAAGGAACTGGGTGAGGCGGCCAATGGCCGAAAGTAAGAAGGGTCAAGTAATGTTTATCTGCATAGCCCTTAATCACAAGGAGTCTCAGATTATTGCAAGCTACAGACTATTATTACACGATCCCCTGATCAGAAACCTACATGAGGGCAAGGAAAAACACAAAAACCTCAACATGAGGAAACTGAAGAAACCTTGAGAAGGGACCGCACATGAGGTAATCCCTCTTCCAGGATGACCAGACTGCAATGGATGTTGCAATAACAAATAATACACAGATATTGTCAACAGGAAATATAGGTCATCCATAAAATAGAGAATAGAAGTGTGTTTTAAGCCTAGATGTAAACAGTTCCACTGAGATTGCAGATCAAACCCCAGGGAGCAAAACATTCCACAACACCAGGGCCTTAATAGAGAACGTTCTCGAACCTGCGGTTCTCTTTTTGGCTCTTGGGATCACTGCTAGACCAGCATTTTCAGAGCGAAAGCTCTGGACCGGAACATAGGGGGAAATTAAATCTGAAAGAAATGAAAGAGCAAGTCCACGTATGATTTTGTATAATACCAACAGAACCTTAAAATCAAATCTTACGCTAACAGGGAACCCATCCAGGTTAGCTAAAATCGGTTCATGTAATCAAATTGTCTTGTTTTAGTAAAAAGCCTTGCTGCAGCATTTTGTACCAGCTGCAGGCTCTTGATTTTGGACTTGGGGAGACCGGAGAGTAGTACATTACAGTAATCAAGATGGGTTGTAACAAACGGATGAATTACAATCACTGGGACAGCATAGGGCGAAATTTAGCAATGTTGTAAAGATGGAAAAAGCTATTCTAGTAATATTCTTAACGTGTGTTTGGAAGAACAGATTAGGGTCAAATGTAACACCTAAATTTTTGACTGAGATGTTACATTGGTCAATATTCAAAGCAGTTTTTGAAAACAAGTCACAGGACTTAGATGGACCAATAATTAACATTTTGGTATTTTCAGAGTCAAGGCGCAATAAGTTGAGTGACAGCCATCTTCTTATCACAGTGAGGCAGGCCTCCAAATTTCCACAGTTTAGTGGGGCAGATTCCTCCATCAGAAGATATAATTGAGTGTCATCAGCGTAAGAGGAATTCCCTTTTGTCCTTAGTAAAGAGAAGTCAGGACTGGACGGAAACCTGACCTTTCGGGGAGCGCTGGAAGGCAGGCATGATTTGATTTAAACTGTTTGCTCTCTCTGCCACCTACTGCAGGAAGCCTAACTCCGTTTAGAGAAGAGCCTTTGCTTTTTTGACCTCATCCCCCATTTCGCCTACCCTTTTTGTATTAGTCAATAAACTTTCTTTTGTTCAAATCTCAAAAGCTGTCTCCTGGTTGTGTGTTTCCAAGTTTAAAACCTGCCATTGATTCCCCGGTTGCCGCATCGTGTACAAACGGCTCTGGAGGTGCATATGGCATGTGGCTCTTTGGCGCTCCCAAGTGGCTCTCTGGCGCTTTTTCAACAAACCACGGCCCAAGCAACCTTGCCCAAGGAGAATGCCCAGCAATGCCGGGCCAATCCTCTTGTGTAAATTAAAGACCAACTTCCTAAGACACACAGAAGAGGAGACAACCACGTGGATGACTGGAAAGTAATGCTCAACATGTTCTTACTCTTACACTCTTTAGCAAAAACCAGTCCACACTAACTGGCAAAATTACAGAAGATGGAGGGCAAGTTCCTCTTAATTTTCTGGTGAAATCCTGACTGCTGTGATGCAGGAGGATGAACTCACTATCGATCTCATCTCATCTCATTAGCTGCACCGCTTATCCTCAGTAGGGTCGCGGGGGAGCTGGAGCCCATCTCAGCAATCATCAGGCAGTGGGCAGGGTACACCCTGACTGGTTGCCAGCCAATCGCAGGGCACACAGGGACAGACAACTCACTCGCTCAGTCACACCTAGGGACAATTTGGACCGGCCAATCCACCTGAAACTCATGTCTTTGGAAGGTGGGAGGAAACCGAAGTGCCCGGAGGAAACCCATGCAAGCACGGGGAGAACATACAAACTCCGCACAGGAAGTCCGGTAGCTGGATTTGAACCCACACAGGGGGTACCTTAGAACTGTGCCGCACACGCGCTAACCACTGCGCCGCCGTGCTGCCCTCACTATCGATATTCACCCCAATTTTATTTAGAATGTCAGATATGAAAAGCAGAGTAGGCAAACGGATCAACAAAGACAAAAAATATTTTTAAAAATTATATAAATAATGGAAAAAACAATCCAAAGCATGCTGTATACAATTTGTATCCATTGCCTCCTGTAGTAGAGAAGTGATGGCTTCCAGGTTCTGTTTAGAATTGTTTTCCAGGCAAACAGTTGATCACTGATAAGGATACGTTCTGGACTTAAATACACAGTGAGAATTAATGAGACAATTAGCCTGCACTCGTGTGTGACATCATCGATTATACATTGCAACTACTTGATGACTACAACGGTCCGGTCACTTGTTAGGGACGTCCAAGGACAATGGGGCTGTTTTGCGTAATTAAACTGCAGTACATTAATGAACTAGATAAACTTACATGGATGAGGAAAAATTTGATTGTTGGTTGTGAATATACAAGCCATATCTTAAACCATATCGTTTTATGTGTGAATTAGTCTAATTTATTACGCGTGTTTGGAGCCAAGTTTTGGTATTTTTTGTGGAAAATGCCTAGGCATTACCGTATTTTCCGCACTATAAGGCGCACCTAAAAGCCTTTATTTTTTTCAAAAGCTGACCATGCGCCTTATAATACAGTGCGCCTTATATATGGATCAATATTAAGTCGCAAAGCCTTGCAACTAAGGCAAGCAGCCGCCGACTAGATTTTCCCCCGAAGGCGAAGTAGTCCGCGGTGTATGCTAGGATTTATATACCGGTGTTTCATTTCCTAACCAATGTGTCAATCATCATTTGAATCAGTCACTATTGGCTAAAGTTATTCGGAGGTAAAGGAGGCGGATCCTTTTTATCATTTGCAGGCTCGCATAGGCTAAAGGGGCGAAACAAAGCCTGCAATTGGCCGAAAAAGATGAATGTGAATCACATGTTGGGTTGCACTACGGCATAGAGAAAACATTTTTTACTATTCTGTATTTGTAAATATTTTACTCTCCTGGATTTACTAGACTCACGATTGTATGAAGACCATGGTTACGTATCATTATTGAACGTGATGGCTGCAAAAGAACTTAGGTGAGCTCTGCGGCTTTATATTTTCCCGGTATCTTGTTTCAGAACGATCTTGATGTTTCTGTGATGAGTCTATTTTTAAACTAAATTCAATTCAAAGTGTTTATTGTCATATGCACAGTAAAGAAGCCCGTTTCCCTGCACAATAAAATTCTTACTTTGCTGTCCACACAGTTGCAAGCAAAAAATAAAATGGAAACTAAGAAATGTTTGGCATTTCTTGAATCCCAAGACTTTAACCTTCGGAATGATATTTGGAACGATCCATTTGAGTGATTGGTGACATCATACAGACACTGTTTCCGTACATCTCTGAGACACGTATTTGCTTCTTTGCAAGCTTTGGGAATGTTAAGGGGGTAATAAGTTTGACTGAACTATCTGACTGTTTTGTCGATGTTCCCATTGTAGCGCCTTATAATCCGGTGCGCCTTATGTATGGAAAATATATAACAAAAAACTCTTTTTTGGGGGTGCGCCCTATAACCCGGTGCGCCTTATAGTGCTGAAAATATGGTTTGTCACAAGTGGATGCAGAAATGGTGCAACAAATTGGCCCGAGCCAAACCACTGCCACTTCACATCAACGGGGTCAGGATGGAAAATGTCCACTCCGTCTGATTCCTGGGCGTGCAGATCTCCGAAGACATCACCTTGTCGGTCAACATTGCGACAGTGATAAAGAAATCCCAGCAGCAACTCCGCTTCCTGGGGGAACAACCTGAAAAAGCTGTTTGTGAAATTCTACAGCGCTACTATAGAGAGCATCTTAATGTACTTCATCATGTTGTGGTACGCATGGACTGCAGTTTCTTTATAAACACAAATAAATCACCTATTGCCCCTACCCATGCCTGGATGATGTTGCCAGATCCTGCTACCTCAGGAGAGCTGCTACCTCAGGAGAGCTAAACACATCCTGAAGGACCCCTTACAGTCCAACCGCTTTTTCAACTGTCAGACCAACAGTTCAGATCCCAAGAGGCCCTAACGAACAGACTGAGGGATAGCTTCATCCCAGAGCTATCAACACATTAAACCAGTTTTGGAACAGAGGTTTTGATTTTAGGTGGAATATCTCGGGTGTAGTAGTTTTTATTTTAGATTCGTATATTTTATATTGGAGGTGAATGTTTTATTTATCATATTTTATACTGTATATTTTGATAACTGCAGTGCAAACCCAATTTGAATGTAGCAACACAATGATATCAAAGCGGTTTCCTGTGCACCAACTCCAACCAAAACTATCTCATCATGTTGCCAGCTTTTTTGGTTTGTTTATTTGTTTGGGGGGGCTAATCTGCAAATGTGTCACCTTTTGTTGCTTTGTATCACACACCAATCCATCTCCTCGTTTTCTCCCAAAAATCCGTCTCTCCCTCACCTTCCACTTCAGTTCATCTCAGTTCAACAGCTCCCCGCCTGCCTCTCAGCCTCCCTGAAAAAACCGCCCCGCAGGCCCGGATCAAACGGTGAATCACAAAAAAAGTCCTTGAGAAAAAGCCCCGACTCAGGCGGCGGTTCCGTGTCAACGCCGCGGCCCTTTCTCGTCGTTTTTTTTTTCCGCCTTCTCCCGTCCATCTATTACTTGCTCTTCAAACAACGTCGTTTTAGCCCATCCTCTCCAAAAACCCACCTCAGCACACTGAACGCGAAAAGGAATAAAAACACGGCTGCCTGCACACAATGGCCGGGTAGTCACATTATCTGAGCTGTTGGGTGCAAAATGTTCGACTCCTCGCTTCTATAAGAGCCCTCAATTTGCATTTACACCAGATAAGATAATTCCATTATCGCTCACTGGCGAAATGGACACGCTTTTGAGCAAAGAATGAAAGCAACATGGTAGAAATAGTCAAACTTTGGGACTGTCATTATTTGAGGAAGTAAAGAAAGCTGCTCTTTTATTGTTAGACCTAAATGAATACGTCTGAACAGAAGAATTACCATTTTATAACAGAAAGTCATTCACAACTTAATGCTAAGACCATGTTTAAATTACAGTGCATGTGGTCCAAGGAGGATTTGAAACATGTGGGTCATCATACTTTATTGTTCATGATTAGTAGGATTTAAAATGCTTAGTGAATGTATTGGCCCCAGCAAGAACGTTTTGTCATATTGTCACATTTCAAGCTTCAAACTAAAAGCTGAAAAATATATTTAAATTTATATGTATACAAGCACGGCGGCGCAGTGGTTAGCGCTTGTGCGGCACAGTTCATGTCATGGGAACCTGTCGTGGGTTCAAATCCAGCTCCAGACATTCTGTGCGGAGTTTGTATGTTCTCCCCGTGCTTGCGTGGGTTTCCTCCGGGCACTCCGGTTTCCTACCACATTCCAAAGACATGCATTTCAGGTGGATTGGCTGGTCCAAATTGTCCCTAGGTGTGAATGAGCGAATGAGTTCTGTCCCTGTGTGCCCTGCGATTGGCTGGCAACCAGTTCAGGGTGTCCCCTGCCCACTGCCCAAAGATGGCTGGGATGGGCTCCAGCCCCCCCGCGACCCTAATGAGGATAAGCGGTACGGCTAATGAGATGAGATGAGATATGTATATTTTTTTTTTTTTCCTAAGAATCAACAACATGTGACTGCCTTGATTACCGATGTGATGTACTTGTGCCTTGGACTCGGATTGGCTCCCTGTCACTATTTAAACCCACATCTATCTGTCACCTGTTGTCAGTTCGTCTGCAAACATCAGTGTACTCCAGGCAAGCTTTTTTAACGCTGACTCCCACCTGTTTTTGCTCCCGTCTGTTTCCCAGCTTCAACCCGTTTTTGGATTCTGACCACGTCTACTCTCCTCTCCTGGCTTTCAACTTGTTTCCGATCCCGACCACGTTTTTTTGCTCTCCTGTCCGAGCTACTGACCCATTTTTTTCCGTTCCCGACACCACTATCGCTCGCCACGGAAGTCCTACTTCCGTGTTCGGAGCGACCTGCTTCCCGCGTTCAGCAATCACCGGATCGTGGGTGCAACCCTTTCCTTTACTCCAATAAAACTGAGAGAAACGTAACGCAAGTGGGTCCTGTCTCCGTTCTGGTCTTGACAGTGACCCACAATTGTGATATGGAACCATTTCATATAGTATTTACAATGAAAAATTTGAAAAGTTGCCTATTACAAAAATATTGGCCCCCTATTCTCTCAACTCAGCCAACTGACTCCAGAAGTTCCCTGATATCGTCTGCATAATCCAATGTCTAAATAAATGACTAACAATAACAAACTGAGTGTACCTATGTTTCATCAGGTCTCAGTTTAAATGCCCCTGCTCTGCAATTGACTCAAAAGTCTGTTAAAGGAGAACAGACAGCATTGTGAAGGCCACAGAACACAACAGGCAGGTCCGGGATAAAGTTGTGGAAAGGGTTAAAAGCAGAAACGGGATACATCAAAATTTCGCAACATTTACACATCACCCAGAGCACTGTGCAAGAAATAATATAAAAATATAGAGAGAACATAACACCCCTGCAAACCTACCGAGACCTAGCCGTCCATCTAAACTTTTGGCCCAAACAAGGAGAAAACTAAGAGAAGCAACCAAGAGCCCCATGATTAGCTGCAGACATACACGGCTAGGGTGGGCCACTTATTAGTCATACTCCATAAATATGCCCTTTATGGAAGAGTGGCAAGAAGAAAGCCCTTTCTGAAAGAACAGAATAGAATCGAATAGAATAGAATAGAAAAGGCTTGTCCTTATTGTCATTGATATCAACATTGTGACAAGATTTGACATGGTATTTTGTTGTTGTTGTTTTTTATTTATTCTGAATATGCATCACAAGCAGTGCAAGGCGTCCTGATCATCCATCTATCCATCCATTATCTGCACCGCTTATCCTCAGTAGGGTCGCGGGGGTGCTAGAGCCCATCCCAGCTATCTTCAGGCAATGGGCAGGGGAGACCCTGAACTGGTTGCCAGCCAGTCGCAGGGCACACAGGGACAGACAATTCAATCGCTCATTTACACCTAGGGACAATTTGGACCGGCCAATTAACCTAACATGCGTGTTTTTGGATTGTGGGAGGAAACCGGAATGCCCGGAGGAAACCCACGCAAGCACGGGGAGAACATGCAAACTCCACACAGGAAGCTCGATCTTATGACCTCGGAACTGTGCCGCACACGCGCTAACCACTGTGCTGCCCTGCTGCCCGCATCCTGATCACTGCAACAAATTTAGGGAAATTAAAAATGGAAAAATGGAAAAAAACAAAAATGAGGAAACTACACAAATGTTGACATGTTTAATCATCTGTTTTTTTAATGAAATCTAAAACACTTTAATTCAGTAGCTTTG